>NC_138212.1:4140010-4471152 GCF_964194415.1 Vipera berus | reverse complement strand
CACAGGAATTCCTGAAAAGGAAGGGCGTAAAGAATGAATAGAAGTTGAGAAAACTTTATGTGGGTGTGTGGATCTATTTTTTAAAAATATGTTTTATGTCCAATGTTGGGACATTGTCCCAAATGTCCCATCTAAGGGGCTGCCGCAAAGAAGAGGCAGTCAACCTGTTCTCCAAAGCACCTGAAGGCAGGACAAGAAGCAACGGATGGAAATTGATCAAGGAGAGGTCCACCACACCACGATAGCTACCATCCACCTTTCCTTGTTGTGACCAGATCCACCAGTCTTCTTCCACTGAAGCAGCTGTTCCACAAATACAAATTGATGTTGCTGAGATACTGAGAACTTCCCCTCTGGTCTCTCTTCTGAGCTTTTTAGTGCCAGTCTCAACCCGAACTTGTATCGAAATCAATCCAGATTAAAAAATAATAATCCCCAAAGTGCCTGATGTTAGATGGCTATCTTCTAGAATGACTTGTGAGTATTAGAGGTGTGATGACTGTGTTATGTTCAGGAAGGCCTTCACCTTCTCCAAGACTGTCCAGATAATTCCTTCTCTCTTGAGGATCATCCCCTAGCATGGTCCTGTCCAGCTTGAAATGAGTAGCTAGCATAGGCCAGGTTGTTAATTAAAACCTTGAATGCATCTTGTCCTTTTTCAGACTGAAGTGGCTGAGATAGCCTGACCAAACAAGCCAGTTGAAGAGTGTCACAGAAGCTGCATTAGTCATGGTATGAAAACCAATAGTCATTTTTGTGGTCAATTTGCCACAAAGGATGTTGGAAGTCTAGATCAGGGGTCCCCAACCCCCGGGCTGTGGACTGCGGCATGCCAGCAACCAGTCTGCACAAACAAGCAAAGCCCCATCTGTGGGATGCAGGCAGCACAGAAAACCACATACTCTCTGGTCCGTGGAAAAACCTCTCTCCACGGAAGCGGTCCCTGGTGCCCAAAAGGTTGGGGACCTCTGATCTAGATATAAGTCTACTCTGGTGTCAGATAGTTGTCAAAAGATACCAATGGTGGCAAGAAAGTGAGGTTTCATTGCCATCACAAAATGGACACAATGCAGATCATCCTTGACTTGCAACCCCAATTGGACCCAGAATTTCCGGTGCTAAGCAAAGCAGCTGTTGGGGCAGGGAATTGCATTCGATGTTATGACCTTTTTTTTTGCCATGGTTGCTAAGTGAGTCCCTTCAATTGTTAAGTGAATCATGTGGTTGTTATGCAAATCCAGCTTCCCCCATTGATTATGCTTCTTGGAAGCCAGCTGAAAGGCTACAAATGTGGCCACGCGAACGTGGGATGCTGCAGCCATCCTAAATACATGCCAAGCACCCCGATTTTGATCACGAGCATGGGGAATGCAGCAAATGTCATAAGTGCGAGGACCGGTTGAAAATTCCCTTTTTCAGGGCTGTAACTTGGAATGGTTGCAAATTTGAGAACTTGGTGGCCTGGCTGGGGAGGAGAGAGGGGAACTAGGCTGCTTGAGCAACCGGCTGACACACAACTCACATGAGCAGTGGGCCAGCGCACATGTTCATACACATGCAGCCCGACTGCAAGTTGAGTGTGTGCATGTGCATGACTGCTGCTCATGCGAGCTGAGCTACGCGCACCGGCCCACCTATTAGGCAGCCCGGTTCCACATAGGCCACAGCCCAGTAGTGACTGCAGCCTAGGGGTTGGGGACCCCCGCGCTATGCTTTTGTGCCAAGTGATGGTTGCTGTGCAAAGCTGGTCTATGATGTTTAGCTGGTCTGAGGCAAAATGGAGAGCCTTTTGTGGTCCAAAGGAGGAGGGAAAGAGGGAGGCCCATATCTTGTGTTTCTGAGCACCTCAGAGGGATGGACAACAAGGAACCGGACAGGACAAGTCTTGATCCAACAGGACAAATCTTGTATTCTTAGCTGTTGATTTTCATCCTTATGATCCTTAGCGCTACCGAAGGGAGAAAGTCCTTCAAGTCACTTGTGAAGGTTACAGACTGCTGCCATCCCCCATTCAAAGGAACAAGTTGATGCGGTGATATTTCAACGTTCCCCTTGCCTAAGAAATGCGTTTTGTGAAGAGACTGACTAGAATTTTGAATTAGTATGAAATTTTGGATGGCAAAGAGAAGTGTGGAATTTGGGGCAGGGTTTGACGAGTTGCCTGCAAGTTGCTAACCTCACTCTCCCAGAATAAACCAGGTTCAAAGCCTGTGTGAAAATCCGGCTGCTGATGAGATTTGCCATTGCTTTCGCAAACTTGTAATGCAGTGTTTGTCAACCTGAGGAACTTGAAGCTGTGTGGAATTCAATTCTCAGAATGGAACTGGAATGGCTGGCTGAGGAATTCTGGGAATTGAAGTCCACACAGCTTCAAGCTCCTCAGGTTGACAAAACACTGCTGTAATGCTCCTAGCAGGATGTCCAAAATTATTTTTATTGGGGGGCGGGAAATGGCTGTTTTCAGACAGGACGTTCTGCCTAAGATACCCGTCAAGAGAAAAAAACCTTCATTTAAGCCATTGATTTTAGTCAGCTTGCTGGTTCTCATTTATGTTCTTCGCTACCGACAGGGACATTTTTATGGATTGACACTTATTGATTGGCACAGCTATTAAAGCAGGTTGATTTGCAATTAAAGAATCCTTCTGTAAAAGATAAGAGCACATTTTCCCATCCCCACTGTCTTTGGAGGGCACGCCGTAGCTAAATATATTACTTGGTCCCATATAAAGAAATGAATCCAGCAGGGTTTTTAAAATTGCTTTTTCTTTTTCTTTTTTCTTTTTTTTATTAAAGAGTTTTATAAAAGTTACAATATTATCCCATCCCCAACCCACCCCTCTCCCCCTCTCCCCCTCCCCCACTTCCCAAAGCTGATTACAGGGTTACAAATATATAATAATCATAAACTAACTAACATTGATCAACTATCTAAATAACCAAATACATAATACACTTTAACCCGCCTATAACATGATTACAAACACTCTAAAAATATCCAACTTATAAAAAAAATTAAATTATAACAATCTAAAGTTTACTCATAAGCTAAATGGAACTTTTTAGTCCCATATTTTTTCTGAATATAATCTATCCATCTTCTCCAAACCGAAATGTATCTTTCTTGTGAATGATCCTTCAAGTAAGCAGAAATCTTAGCCATTTCTGCTAAATTTGACACTTTAAGCATCCATTCCTCTATAGTAGGCAGGCAATCCTTCCAATATTGCCCTACCATTTCATTTCATTTTATTTTTTCAGCCTTCCATTTGTTTTGAAGAAAAAAGGGAGGGCTTGAACCACACTTTAAAAATGTTTATTTTGAAATAAAACCTTACGGATTCACCGTACTGCATTTACTTTAGGCCCGTTGGTACAAATCTCAGTTCAGCTTCATTTATTGGCATGTAGAAGAAGGCCTCAACTTACGGCCACAATTGAGCTCAAGATTTCTGTGAGATATTTGTTCAGTTGATTCTTTGCTCCGTTTTATATCTTTTTCGCCACAGCTGTTAAAAAGAGTCCTTGCCGTCATTAATGACACGGTTGTTAAGTGAATCTGGCTTCCCCATTGATTCGGCTTGTCAGAAGGTCACGAAAAAAAATAAATCACGTGACCCCAGGACACCGCAAGGGTCATAAATGCGAGCCGAGGCAGGAAAGCCAGCTGGGTGATGTTGGGTCAAAATCTAGTCCATTTTAGGCATGAAAACTGGCTGTGTGACTTTGGATCTGTCACTCTCTCTCAGCTCAACTCATTCATAAGATTATTTTGGAGAAAAGGAGGGAGGGGTATTAAGTATATTTGCTGCCCGGAGTTACTTTATAAACTATTAAATACTGTGTAAAAATCAAATTTAAATTTTAAAAAATTATCCTAGACCTGGTTAGGTTTGCTCCATATGTTTTTCCCCTAAATCTGGGTTTCAAGAGCCTTAGTTTCTGTGTTCATGTCAACGGTCAGGCTCAAACAATGCTAAGATCATGCCTAGCCATCTATAAAAACTCAGCCTAGTTTAAATAAATACAGCCATGACTTCCAAAGCTGCCTTGCAGTACTAATGTGCTAACACCAGATGGCAGAGTCTTCCTGAAATGAAATGGATTCACTAAAGGAAAATAGCAATTATTCTTCCCCCCCCTCCCCAAAAAAACGAAAAAAAAACACCACCTGAATCACATCTATTTAGTTCATCTGCACGGAACTTTAGATTTTTCCAGATTTCAATACAGGATATTACTCGTCTCTCATCTTTCTGGTTTGAGTATATCTTTTTCCATTTTATCATAATTTTTTAAAAAACCTGACCTCATTTTGGCAAGAGCTTGGCCCCAATTTGCATCACAGAAGTCTCTGATAGTCTGAAGACAGATTATCCACTGCCCCAGCAGCCCTTTGCAAATCAAATTATACTAATCTGGGGTTCAAAGGACACCATAGATCAGGCTAATAGGGGATTGGAGAGTGCATAAGCCAGGCCACCATTTGCACCTTAAAACATGGTTATTTAATTTGGGCAAAACATGTCATGTGAATGAAACCTTGGTCTTTTGTGAGCCCGGATTTAGCTTAAAATATATTGTGTAGAAGTGGTCCGCAGACTGAAAGAATGCCAAGAGACGGTTGCCAAGGTGACTTGAAGAAGAAAGCCAAAGCAATTTTTTGATTTCCTCAAAATAAATTGATCAGACCTGGAGAGAGGAAAAAAAAATAGGGTCAGCTTAAGGTTTTATAGATGCTTCTAAATTCAAAAGCTTTTCACTCACACCCCATCAGCTGTATTTTAAGGGCTCCAGGGCATTTGGAAAGAAAAAAATATATAACAGTCATTCGTAAAAGAGACGCTGCTGTTTTAATTTCTCACAGTGCCTCGGAGCAACATTGCACGAAAGAATTCTGGGAAATTAAAATGGTGGTCCTGTTTACTCTCTGGGAAAAGGGTTCGCATCAGTGTTATGCTTGGTGTTGCTAAACGTGGATTTATTCAATGCTATAAAGGATCAGAATGGTTCCATGCCTTTAACAACAGAGCAGCAGAAACAGCTTCCGATGGTGCAAGGGATTAGAATTTGTTTATTTGTTATACTTTCCACATTTATATCCCACCTTTATTTATTTACTAGATCTCTACACACTGCTCATCTCACTTCAGTTTACGACGACGCCATAAAAACGAGCAAACGTAGGAATAAAGGCACACATGAAAAAGAGAGTTAAGAACAAGTTCGAACACTGGAAGGTTTCCTGCAACAAACAGTTAGGTTCAGCAGCCTAAATCTGGGTTAACAGTTATGCTTACAAGAACATGCCATGTCTGAATCAATAAATCATACTGTCGCTTAAGGTGGTAGTGACCCAGTTCACATAAAATGCTATCCCTGGCTCTTTCAAGCTGTTCTGGTAGGCTAAAGTTATCTCTCGAGGGTTGCGGTGCAGAATCTAGCCGAAAATGCAGGTAAAGCACTCGTACGATATTTCAGATCTTTGTCCTAAATGTGTTACTGTATTTAATGAGGGCGGGATAGAAAGTAGCTGCACAGAGACGCTTTCTGCTCTCCTGGGCAATTTCTTGGAAGGTGGTTGATTAGATTACAATGGGAGTTTGTGCTTTAACATGTGGTGGGAACCCATCCGTTGCCTTGGTAGGTTTTGGGAAACGGGCCATCAACCAAGGACGTTACGCAGAGTGCAGAGGTTGTGTGCCATCCAGTTTGTGTGGACACGTACAGAGACCACATAGATGTTTTCCAGGAAGATCTGTCCACTGGAAGGTCCCTTTGGGGGCTGTGTGTGTGCGCGTGCACGTGTGTCTGCATCCTAACAGTTGGAGATCAAAGAATGTGGTTGAGGTCCATTGGGAATATTGGGGGTGGGGAACAGGCAGATGGAGAGGGGAGACTGCGAAGGGGCCTTGTCTATTTTGGTCTCCTGTCCTCTGCTTCCCTCCTATCCTTCTCTCTTCCTTTCCCTTCTCTCTTTCCTTATCCTCTCCTTTCCTTCTCTTCTTTCTTTCTTCTTTCTTTCTTTCTTTCTTTCTTTCTTTCTTTCTTTCTTCTTTCTTTCTTTCTTTCTTTCTTTCTTTCTTTCTTTCTTTCTTTCTTTCTTTCTTTCTTTCTTTCTTTCTCCCCTCTCCTCCCCTTTCCTGTTAAGTGGCATTTGAAAAGGCAGCCAGCTTTCACGCTTAAGGAGGGGCCGGCTGTTTCCCACTGCAGAGCTGAAAAGGAAAGAGATGGGAAAATCTCTAATAAAGTGAGAAGGAAAGCATTCTTTTACCTGACGGGGACGGAGGTGGTGGTGAAAAGGCCGCTGCAAGTTCTTTCCTGCACCCCTGTGGAATCTCTGCAAGAGAAGCAAAAGGGGGAGACTTCATTACAGCTGCTCCCGCCCAATGGCCCGCCCCCAACCTTTGATGCATGATTGACAGTTGTAAACGGCAGGTGTCAATGCAGAGATACCCAGCTGAAAGGGAGTGGGGTGGGTGGGGGTGGGGTGAAAGTCGCTGCCTCCCTCTGGAGGTCAGTTGCCTGCCTGCACCCATCTCTTCCCCCCATCCCCCGCCGCCCATCACCCATGTGCTTGAGATCTTCTCATGAAATGGAAGGTGCCAGGCAGGTCTGGCAGACAAGGGTTTGGTAACTTGAGAGCACCCTGGGCAAGACAGTGGAAGAGTCAGGCTGGGAGTGGAGGGGGGGTGGGGGGCGGGGAGAGAGAGAGAGGCTGAAGGAGGGGACACAGAGAAAATACGGTAGAAGTGGGAAAGAGCATCTTGGTTTAAAATTTCCTAATCGTACTTACTACTTGTGTTCTTGCCCGTCCATAAAGGACACTATTTTGTAGCTCAGGGCACAGATGGAGAAGTCCTTGGTGTTCTCTGGGCTTGGCGGTTTTCTTGCAAACGTTTCATGACCCAACTAGGTAACATCATCAGAGTCACTGATGTTACCTCGTTTGGGTTAATGAAACGTCTGCGAGAAAACCGCCAAGCTCAGAGGGCACCAAAGGACCGCCTGGTTCCTGCCCTTCTCACCAGTGGGATCCAGAAGTCCTGATTCTGCCCATCCCAGCTGGCAAGGCACTTTGGTGCAATCCTGCAAACCACCCTGGAAAGCTGGTAGGCTTGGGATTAACCCTTTCCTCCCCTCTCCCAGCAAGGAAGAGAGTAGCTGGGATGGCCCAGAGGCCAGCCAGCCATGGCAGCTCTGCTTTTCACACTGGCGTGAACGTCGAACAAGCTGACCTTGGCTGGGCTCAAAAAAAAAAAAAGAAAAGCTAATCCAAGTCAGGATCTCGGGAAGCCACGGGTGGGAGACCACAAAGAATCCCCCAGGCTGGGGAAAGAGATGGAAACGTCGGAAGGTTGACAAGACATTTCATTGGAGGAGAAAGCAATGACATCACTTCCGTGTTGCTGCCAAGGAAATTATAAGGGTAAAATCCAAGGAGATTTTTTTTCTCTCTCTCTCTCTCTCACACACACTCTCACTCTTTTGTTTTAAGATGAACAAGTACATTTCCTTCACTGCAGAGAAGAAGAAGCATCCGTTGGGATCTGCTTAAGCATCCTTAGGTTGTATCTTATGGTCATTTGGCAATCCTAAATTCCTTCTTCTCAGTCCAGAATTAAGCATCTTCCTATGTCTATCTCTAACTTACTCTTTCTGCTGATTTTCTCCCCTGCCATATCTATCTATCTATTTATCTATCTATCTATCTATCTATCTATCTATCTATCTATCTATCTATCTATCTATCTATCTAATTCAATTTATTTATTTATTTCCACCTTTATTATTTTTTTTGCAAATAATTGAAGGTGCGGCTCATTTCCAATATACCTTCCTCTGCTAGTTTCCCCACAGCAACAACCCTGGGTTGGGGAGAGACAGAGAGAGACAGACACACACACACACACACACACACACACAGAGAGAGAGAGAGAGAGAGAGAGAGGGGGTGGAATTCTAGGAGTTGAAGTCCACACATCTTAAAGAGGCCAAATTTGAAAAAAAAACAAAACATGCTGATTTAGAGGCAATTATCTGGATCCAAGCTGAAAAGAAAATGCTGCTGGAATTGCTGGGCTGGGTATCAAAACTAGGACAAACCTGGATAAAGCTGGATAACAGTGTGGAAAGTGTGTAGACGTAGATTTTTCCTCTTTCTCTCTTCCTCGCCCAACAACTGTCTGCCTGTCTCCAGAAATAGCCCACTGCCACGCCATCTGTCCCCTTCAGTCACCCAAGCATCTCCCCCCTTCCACCAGGAGGGGAAGGGGGTCTTCCCTGCCCCCCCCTTCTTTTTTACACCCTTGCCGAAAGAAAGGCAATAAGCCCACGGCCATCTCCAAGGATTTCCAAGAGATAGGGATAGGAGGAAGAATCCCAGAACCTCAGGATCATGTCTGGATCACCCACTCCCCAAACTGTTCCCCCCCCACCACAATTGGCTTCCTCCCTTCTGTTATTTGCCTTCCCACCCCCTCCTCAGCTCAGCCTGTCGCATGCCATATGCTTGAGTGGCCCTGGCCTCTCGGTGGATCAATGGCTGCCATGGAAACGGCCAATGTCCTTCAGATAGCAAGGGAACAAGGGCAGGAAATCTAGGATCGGGTGGGGAAGTCGTCCCCCTCCCCCCCAAAAAAACCTCAGACAGACTGTCCTCAATGCTGTCTCAACCCAACCCCGGCTCAGAGTCAAGGTGAAAGCTTTATGAAGAGGATTAGGACAAATGCTTCCTGTAGGAAAACACAAGAAGCCGTGCTACGCTCCCAGGACTTACAGTATGTCACTTGTTGCTAGGAATTCTCCAGATTGGCTTGTTTGTTTCTATGTTTGTTTGTTTCCATTTGTCTGGAATGCGTAGGGTCTCCTACTCAAGGAGGGGGTTTGGATCAGAAGGCCGACCGCCAAGATCCCTTCCAACTCTTGTTATTCTGTAATCTGTACGGGCAGTCCTTGATTTACAACCATTTGTTGGGTCGTGATCGTCTTTCACACTTTCAACCGTTGTACTAGAATCCCCCATGGTCCCGTGATCAAAATTCAGGCACTTGGCAACTGGCTCGTATTTACGACGGCTGCAGTGTCCCAGGGTCACGCAATTCTCCTTTGGCGACCTTCCGACAAGCAAAGTCAACTGAGAAATCCAGATTCACTTAACAGCCGTGCTACTAACTTAACACCTGCAATGGTTCACTTGACATCTTTGGCAGGAGAGGTCGTAAAATGGGGCAAAATGTCCCTTAATAAATGTCTCGCTTAGCAACAGAAAGTTTGGGCTCAACCGGGGTCATAAGCCAAGGATTCCATAAAATAGATACACAAATGTCAAATATTTATTTTCAGACACGTACGTACACACTAAATGAGTCATGTCTGATTTTGCAGCCTTTTTTTGCAACAGCCTCATTAAGGAAGACACTGCAGTTGTTAAGCGAATCAGGAGGTCATTAAGCAAATCCGGCATCCCCCATTGAATTGATTTGTTGGAAATTCACTGGGAAGGTCACAAATGGTGATCACATCGCTTCAGGACACTGCAGCTGTTGTCAATACATGCCAGTTGCCAAGTGCCCAAATTTTGACCAGATGAGTGTAAGGATGCTGTAGAGCGACATTGTCACCTAGTGGTGAAGACGTTCACCTGCCACTCAGAAGGTTGAGAGTTCAAATCCTAGGTAGCAGCAGATGTTTCTCTCCTAAGGTTCAAAGAAAAAATATCTGCTGTGAACTCCATGTAGGTGCCAGGAAGGGCATCCAGCCAGTAAACACTCAGCTCCATCCAATCGCCCTGACTCTACCCTGAATTAAG
Source organism: Vipera berus (assembly GCF_964194415.1). NCBI lineage: Eukaryota > Metazoa > Chordata > Lepidosauria > Squamata > Viperidae > Vipera > Vipera berus. The sequence goes on along the minus strand of NC_138212.1, from coordinate 4,461,341 downwards.
GGATTACAGGGTGGTAAAAAGGGAAGGCTATTTAGTGTGGGGATGCTGTGACAAGTCATAAGTGCAAGGACTGGTCGTAAGTGTGAGGACTAGACATCGGTCATTTTTCTCCCCCAGTGCTATTGTAACTTTGAATAGTCGCTAAATGAATGGTTATAACTCGAGGGCTACCTGTATTTAGGATATCCGAAGTTCATTTTGCTAAGCTCCTTTGTGATGATCAATAAATGTCAAAGCAAGCTGATCAAAACAGGAGTTTTATTCAGATTGTTGGGAAGCCCCAGAGATAAAAGTTATCTGGCTGATGACCATTTATTTAGGCCATCCAAGAGATTTTTGCTTACCTGCTGAGGCCTCACCTGCAGATTGACTTTCCCAGCCAGCCAGCCAAGCCCACTTTTGAACTCTGACCATCCAGTGGGAAAATTCATATGCAAGCTTAGCTCAGTACTATTTTTTTTTAAAATTCCATTTATATCCTGCCCTTCTCCGAAGACTCAGGGCGGTTTACAAGCTTAGCAATAGCCTTCATTCTATGTATATGCCTGCTTATTAGGGCTTTCGCCCCCCCCCCAAGCGGCATTTTTACAAAGTCAGCTTATTGCCCCCAACAATCTGGGTCCTCATTTTACCTACCTCAGAAGGATGGAAGGCTGAGTCAACCTTGAGCCTGGTGGGACTCGAACCTGCACTAATTGCAGGCAGCTGGTGTTACTTAAGGAGGCATTAGCCCACTGCTCCACCAAGGCTCCTTTTATTTAAGAGCTTGGCTGGCTTCAGCTCAGCTCTTTCGGAATGGAAATAAAAAGAGATTGATTTTTTTCCCTCCGATACCATTGCAAGTACAGGCGGGAGCCGTCGTTATTCCAGAATGGCTACTTCGGCATTTAAAAAGAACCGGCGTGGTTTATTTGAGGATAGTTGTCAACCCATTGCTGTCTTTGATTTAGAGATGGAGCTTTCAGGAAGATTTCCCCCCCCCTTCCCCAACTCCCCGATCTGAAATCCTGCTCTTGTAATCAATTATGGAGGCTACATCCGGCTTTAAAAATTCACAGCTTCTGAATCCAACTCTTTGATTCCTTTCCATGACTATAGCACAGGATGAATGCTTCCTTCTTTGGGACATGAAAATGGCTATTTCTAGAATCAAGGACTTCCAGAATGCTGTATATTGGTCAGTTTCCCCAACCTGGGGCTATTTTCTGCATTCACTTTTAGGATGGGTGTTTCCCACCCACTCCCCCTTCACTCCCTGGCAATCTGTTGCTCTGCCTGGTATCATTAACCTGAACTAGGACAGCTGGATGCAGAGTAGAAAGAACTCCGAGGCACTGGTTTTAATTCTATAAAGCATATGTGGAACATTTTATTCTATAAAATGGCCCACCCATCCTAGGGTGGAGCCTTGGTGGAGCAGTGGGCTAATGCCTCCTTAAGTTACACCAGCTGCCTGCAATTAGTGCAGGTTCGAGTCCCACCAGGCTCAAGGTTGACTCAGCCTTCCATCCTTCTGAGGTAGGTAAAATGAGGACCCAGATTGTTGGGGGCAATTAAGCTGACTTTGTAATAATGCCGCTTGGGGTGTGTGTGAAAGCCCTAATAAGCAGGCATATACATAGAATGAAGGCTACTGCTAAGCTTGTAAGCCGCCCTGAGTCTTTGGAGAAGGGCGGGATATAAGTGGAATTAAAATAAAAAAAAATTTCTCACTATTCTGAGTGAAGCAAATGAGGGACGGTTAAGAGATGTTGACTCTACTTTACCGTGGGACTATCAACCGGATGTCATGGTTCCGACAGATGGAACTCTTCAGAGAACTTCAAGGCATTGTTTACCTTAAGGTAAAGGTAAAGGTTCCCCTGCACATGCATGGTAGTCGTTTCCGACTCTAGGGGCCGGTGCTCATCTCCGTTTCAAAGCCAAAGAGCCAGCGCTTGTCCGAGGATGTCTCCGTGGTCATGTGGCCGGCATGACTAGACGCCAAAGGCGCACAGAACGCTGTTACCTTCCCACCGTAGTGGTCCCTATTTTTCTACTTGCATTTTTACGTGCTTTCGAACTGCTAGGTTGGCAGAAGCTGGGACGAGTAACAGGCGCTCACTCTGTTACGCGGCACTCGGGATTCGACCCGCCAAACTGCCGACCTTCTGATCGACAGGCTCAGCATCCTAACCCACTGAGCCACCACGTCCCTCATTGTTTACCTTAAAGAATCTTTATTTGAGTAGCATAGCATCGGCAAGTACATAGTCAAAGCCAAAAACTGAGTTCCCTTCCCCTGAGCACCTAGTATCAAAGCACAATTCCCTCCTCCAGTTGACCGTCATAAATCACTTTCCCCAATTAGTTTGAAACCTGAGCTTTCTCTCCAGCTTTCCAGCCCACCAGCTCTTATCATCTCTTTTTTCAAAGCCATTGTATCTTTGAATGGTCACTGAATGAACTGCTGTAAGTCAGGGACTAGCTTGTAAGATTCAGTAGCCTGCAAGAGCATTTGGCTTTCCATGCAGCAATGGGAAGGCTGTCTCTCTCTCTCTCTCTCTCTCTCTCTCTCTCTCTCTCTCTCTCTCTCTCTCTCTCTCTCTCTCTCTCTCTGTGTGTGTGTGTGTGTGTGAGAGAGAGAGAGAGAGAGAGAGAGAGATCTGCTTTTCTTTGCTTTCCCCAATTTTATTGATTGATTGATTGATTAGCCCTTGGGCCATATCAAAGTGCAAAGTTCCAGAAACAAATTATTACTAAAATTTGATAAAAGCAATTTAAAATGGCATTGGAATAAAATAAAATGAAATCGGGATACAATACAGTCTCAAATGAAATTGGAGTAGAATACAATAATTTAAAGTATAGATAAAATACGATATAAAATTATATTTCGGTGCCCCCAGTGTCATCTACCCCCAACCACTCCCATATCTGCAGATCTCAACTGGGCCATTTGGTTTAAGTACCGTGTGTGCTGGGTTCAATGTTATTTTCAGATTCTGACCCCCCCCACCCCGTAAGGTAAGTTGTTTTGAGACGGTTAGGGTTAGGGTCTCCCCAATTGAATATTTGCCTGCATAGTTTCAGCATCCCAGCAAAATGCAGAAGGAAAGCGAGAGAGAGAGAAAGCGAAAAAAAACAAACAAAACCCAGCTCATCGCAAGATGGCATTTTACCACTTCCATCCCGTTTCTAGAGCTGAAAGCCGCGGGGGCTGGGCTGGAGGAATCTTTGGGACGGGAGTGTGCAGAAGGAGGAGGCTGGATCGTGCCGGCTGCATATGCATATTCTTTCTTCCTTTCCTCCTCCTTCGGCCAAGAAGAGCTGGCATCCCTGTGGCTTAGCGGCAGATTGCTTTTGCAACCATCGAGGGACACCGAGGGACGAATCAAGGTGGAAGGAGGAAGAAGAAGAACAGGTGGAGGGAAAAAAGAGAAGAGGGGAAGAGAAGAGGCAGCCTTGGATCGCCCCCCACCCCACCCCATCCCTCACCCCAAGGGCTGGTGGGAGATACAGAAAGATGGGCTGCGACAGGCTAGTGAAAGCAAGGCTCCCCACAGACGTGGGGGGATATAATAATAATAATAATAATAATAATAATAATAATAATAATAATAATAATAATAATAATAATAATAATAATAATAATAATAATAATTTGGAAGGGACCTTGGAGGTCATCTAGTCCAACCCTCTGCTCAGGCAGGAAACCCTATACCATTTCAGGCAAATGGCTGTCGAGTCTCTTCTTCAAAACTTCCAGTGTTGGAGCATTCACCGCTTCTGGAGGCAGGTTGTTCCACTGGTTAGTTGTTCCAACTGTCAGGAAGTTTCTCTGTAGTTCTAGGTTGCTTCTCTCCTTGACTAGTTTCCATCCATTGCTTCTTGTCCTGCTTTCAGGTGCTTTGGAGAATAGCTTGGCTCCCTCTTCTTTGTGGCAGCCCCTGAGATATTGGAAGACTGCTATCATGTCACCCCTCACCCTTCTCTTCGTTAAACTACACATACCCAATTCCAGCAACCGTTCCTTATATGTTTTAGCCTCCAGCCCCCTAATCATCTTTGTTGCTCTTCTCTGTACCCTTTCTAGAGTCTCGACATCTTTTTTACATCGTGGTGACCAAAACTGGATGCAGTATTCTAGGTGTGGCCTTACCAAGGCCTTGTAAAGTGGTATTAACACTTCATGTGATCTTGATTCTGTCCCTCTGTTAATGCAGCCTAGCACTGTGTTGGCTTTTTTGGCAGCTGCAGCACACGGCTGGCTCATATTTAAATGATTGTGTACTAGGACTCTGAGATCCCTCTCACAGTTACTACTATTGAGCAAGGTATATAGGTGGTTCCTCAACGTGCAAACACACATGAGCCCAACGTTTCTGTCGTTCAGTGAGTACTGCCCTGTTTTACGACCTTTCTTGCCCCAGTTGTTAGGTGAGTCGTTCAGCTGAGAAGTTAGCAACCCGGAAGTGAATCTGGCTTCCCCATCTGAGTTTGCTTGTCAGAAGGTCGCAAAAGGGGATCGCATGACCCCCGGGGATGCTGCAACCATCATAAATATAAACCAGTCCCGCCAAGTGCCTGAATTTTGATCACGTGACCACGAGGATGCTGCAAAGGTCGTAATGGTGAAAAACAGTCATGAGTCACATTTTTCAGTGCTGTTTTCACTTTGAACGGTCAGTAAATGAAGTGCTGCAAGTCAGGGACTATGGTACGCCTCACTTTGCTAAAGATGCCCCTTCAGCCTGTTTTTAATACTCTGTAGTCACCTAGCAGGTCTTTGAACCTCAGCAGAATAAGCTGGCAATGACCACCGATGCTCCAAACTGGGCAGGTTACTCTCTTCAGGATGAGGAAGCACCCCCCCACCTCCGAGACCCTCCATTCCAGAGTCCACAATCCCTTCACTGCGTCATCCTCCTCCTCTTCACAAAGCAAGCCTTTTTATCTCCCTGGAGACAAAGGACCAGCATCTCTAGCATGGATTTTGCTCTCCGAAGCCACCTGTGGTTTCTGACGATGCAAAATCTCCCGATTTCAACCTCAGCCAGGGCTACGTCTCTGCCAGCTGCAAAAAACAAAAAGCACTCTCCAAATGAGGCTGTGTGGGAATTAGGAAGGGTTCTTAGGCTAGGTGAATGTGTGGATGGGTTTTATGCGAGGGGTAGCAATTAATTAGAAGAGGTAGGGGCAGCAGAGAGAGAGAGAAAGAGAGAGAAGGAGATATATATATATATATTATGCTATCAGCTCTGCTCCTTGGAAATATATGACTGGCTACCCACTGTTGGTTATAGAGTCTTGAACTACACCAAGTGCAGATGAGATTAATTGTATCTGGATTAATTCCCACCTTCCTCTCATTGCTTCTCACCACTCAGGGCAATATGACTGAATGCATAAACAGCCTCTGCAGAAAATGAAGGCTTGCACTGCAGCTGATTCACTATGGCACCCCAATCACTCCACCGAGCACGAATGTGTGAAGGTTTAAATGCCTCTGGTTTTATCCAGGTTGTACTGAATCAAGGTGATCCTGACTGTAGTCTCCTTCTCCTTCTCTCCTCCTCCTCTGTCAATTTTGTGCAAGACTTTTCCAATTGCTTACGGACAAACATTTTCCTGGCTTGGGAATACTGGGAGTTGAAATCCACCCATCTTAAACTTGCGGAGGTTGAGAAAGAGCTTTAAGGCCTTGTTATACATGCTTCCAAACGGTGTTTTTTTTTAATGCACTATTCCAAATGTTATGGGATCAGGCTATTGACCTTGTCCTTGTCCTTGTCTCCCTGCTGCTTCTTCGCATTTTAATCCCCCCACGAAAAATAGCATCCATGAATGACTCCCCAAAGCGGGACAGCTGCTCAAAGCCTAAAGCCCCGTGTAAGCAAGTGCTGTGTGAGGAAACCCATACAGGAAGAAGAGGTGGTGCAGATGCATCAGAGAGAGGAGCTGGTAGCCTCTGGTGCTTTTGCAAAAGCCTCGCTAACACTCCCCTTTGCCTCCAGCGAGAAGGGATGAAAAGCGAAGAGCTGTCCCTTCAGCACCACGGCCCGCAGCCTTTGGGAAGCGCCACCAGCCCCTTAGGCCTTGCAGTCTGCTTCCCCAAGAGAACTTTATGCTGGGAAGTTGTTGGCAAACGGTCATTCCTCCTGAACTATGTATACTATGCACTTTCCTCTAATGAATGATGACGGTAAACGTTGGCCAGATGAAAGAAATGGTGAGAAATTAGTGCCAAGGAAGGGATTTGGAAGCAAGGAGCCGAGGTCAATGAAATCGAATTGCAAAATGAATCCCTTGGCCTGGTCATGCAGGCTGGGAGTCTACCAATCTGTGACTTGATGGCTTTCTTTCTTTCTCTCTCTCTCTCTCTCTCTCTCTCTCTCTCTCTCTCAGGAGCAGAAGCAAAAAGGACTACCCTCCATATATAGGACATCCAGAACCTGGGACTACTATTCATCAGAATACAACTGGAAGGGACCTTGAAGGTCTTCCAGTCCAACCCACTGCTCAAGCAGGAGACCCTATACCAGGGGTAGGCAACCTCGGCTCTTTTATGACTCATGGACTTCAACTCCCAGAATTCCTGAGTCAGGTCTTCTGACTCAGGAATTCTGGGAGTTGAAGTCCATAAGTCATAAAAGAGCCGAGGTTGCCTGCCCCTGCCCTATACTATGTCAGAGAAGTGACTGTCCAGTCTCTTCTTCAAAACCTCCAGTGATGAAGCACTCACAACTTCCGAAGGCAAACCATTCCATTGGTTAACTATTCTCACTTTTGCAAGTTTCTCCTTAATTCCAGGCTGCTTCTCTCCTCCTTGATTACTTTCCACCCATTGCTTCTTGTTCCGCCTTCAGGTGCTTTGGAGAAAAAGTTGACCCCGTCTTCCTTGTGGTAGCCCCTTAAATACTAGAGGTTGCTAGACTAGATAAGCCTATTATCTGTTCTAGAATAATCTCTATTGTAACCCACTATTCCAGGGGGCTCGAATTTGCCACATCACGTGACGTGTTGCGACCTATCGTGACTTGCCAGAGCTGGGGTGGGCGCAGCTTCCGCGTGGCACATCTGGCCCGGGGCCCGGCAGTTTGACACCCCTGCACTATTGTAATCTCTTGATATGCCCCAGCCAAGCACATTTTCACTGCCCCTGTTGTTCTTCTAGGTCAGGGGTAGGCAACCTCGGCTCTTTTATGACTCATGGACTTCAACTCCCAGAATTCCTGAGCCAGCCAAGCTGGCTCAGGAATTCTGGGAGTTGAAGTCCATGAGTCATAAAAGAGCCGAGGTTGCCTACCCCTGTTCTAGGTCTTGCTTTTTATTTTTTATTTCCCAAAGGTTCCTAGCTGAAGTTGGAGGTGAGAAATGAATCACCTTCTCCCTTCCCTTTCCAGTGCCACGTTACTCCCTCTCTTCACTGATGCAATGATCTATTGCGCCTTGGAAGTAATTTGGTTGAGTTACTGAATAAACAGGTCAGTTGGGGGGGTAGTTGGGGGGGGGAAGGCAGATGCTGTCAGTCTTTAAAAGTAGGCCAGGTCAGGAAACATGATAGAAAAAAAACAACAAATACGACAACTCTACTGGTATAGACCAGGGATGGGGAACAATGGCCCTTTTATGACTTGTGGACTTCAACTCCCAGAATTCCCGAGCCAGCGTGGGTGACTCAGGAATTCTGGGAGTTGAAGTCCACAAGTCATAAAGCGGCCATCGTTCTTCTCCACCTCTGGTATAGGCTAGAATAGCAGAATCTTGAAAGCCTGACAGAGCCTGGACCTCCCTCCTTTGTGTGCCAAAGAGACTCAAGGCAAAGTAGTCTTGAATTCTTTCTCACACTGTCTTATCTCCCTGGGTCGATCTCAAGTTTTAACCAGCGGTTACCACATCACTTCTCCAAAACAGTGACTGTGTTTTTCTACAGAGGCACCCTGTATGCCGCCTGGAACTTATAGCTTTTCTTGCCTGAGATAACGGGAGGTGTAGCCCCAGTGATGTGGAGGAGGCCAGCTTGAAAGGAACAGGGGAAAAGTGTGGTGTTTTTCTCCTTCCATCCCTAGGTGAGTCTTAGTCTCCATCAATTAATAGCTCTTGCAGTATCGATGGGGGAAAGAGAGATTCTTCTACTGAGACTGGGCTTAAGCATTCTGCAGCCACGGAGATGCCCAGGGAGGATATATCCTCCCCCATCTCAGTTGGGCTGGACTTACATCTCCTTCCTAAAGCACATATTCCCTTTCTTTTCCCCTTGCTGCTGTGGAAACCCCTTCTCTCTGGTTGCCACAGTGACTCTGAGTCACATGCCCTCCCCCCATCTAGTTGCCATGGAGACTGGATGAAGGATGAAGGAGACTAAAAATTGGTCCTAAGGCCTGGACGCTCTGAATCCTGGCAGTTGCCTTCATCTGGGACACTGGTGTGGAGATGGGGAGGTGGGGAATGGGATTTAGGGTTGGAAAACAGGACAATCCTTTGGGCTGAAACATTAGTAGAGGTAGTCCTTGACTTAGACCACAACCGAGACCAAGATTTATGTTGCTAAGCAGAACAGTTGCTAAGCAAGACAGTTGCTAAGCAAGACAGTGTCCCGATTTATGACCTTTCTTGCTACAGCTGTTAAGTGAATCACTGCAGTTGTTAAGATGGTAATGCAGTTGCTAAGTGAATCTGGCTTCCCCATTGACTTGACTTATCAGAAGGTCACAAACTGATCACGTGACCCCCCCCCCCGGACAAGGCAACCGTCATAAATATGAGTCAGTTGCCAAGCCTCTGAATATTGATCACCTGGGTTGTTGCAAGGGTTATTAAAAACGGTTATATGAAAAACAGTCACAGCTCTCTTTTTCCAGTGTCATCGTAACGTCAAGCAGTCACTAAACGAACTGTTGTAAGGGGAGGACAACCTGTACCATCGGTAGGCAACCTTGGCTCTTTTATGACTCGTGGACTTCAACTCCCAGAATTCCCGAGCTGGCTCATAAAAGTCATGAAAGAGCCAAGGTTGCCTATCCCTGACCTGTACCAATAGATTGCTGTGTAGTGTAACTCTTCAAAAATCCACATCAAATTCTGCAGATTAGGGGGGGGGGAAATAAGATTGGGGGAGGTATACCCTTGCAAGCAGATCAAGCTGAAAACTCCCCACTTAAATTTATTTAGTCATTCTTTGATAATTTCCTGTATTGCTGGGCCAAGGAACACTTCCCCTTTCAAAGACAGACGTCTCTGTGTCTATCCGTTTCTCATAAATCTACTTTTTTCCAAATTGATTGAATCTAAAATCGATAGCGAGATTCAAAAAAAAAAAAAAAGCCAAAGGACAAGTATGAACTGGTGACTCAAGGCAGGGCGTGTCCAACCTTGGCAAATTTAAGACCTGTGGACTTTAACTCCCTGAATTCCCTGACTGGTTGAGGAATTGTGGGAGTTGAAGTCCACAGACCTTTGAAGTTGCCAAGGTTGGACCTCCTTGTTTTAGACTATAAGATCCTTCAGAATTCCAGCAGTTGCAGCAAAATATTTGCATATTAGGTTAGCTTGTGTGTCCTGTATATTGGATGAATTCAGACGATTTAGCTAATTTATGATTTAGCCTCCTTGGCAGATCAGGCAATTGGTAGGTTTAATAACCAGCTTAGGTGTTTGTGTGAACCCAGTCAGCGTTTAGTAATATCGACATTTGTAGAAGTCAAAAGTGGCACAACGTCTTGTCCATACACAATACGTTATTAGATTTTCTCCCCCTCTTTTTTATTTATAGGAACAAACTAGTGCAGTGTTTTTCAAACTTGATGACTTTGAGAGGTGTGGATTTCAGCTCCCAGAATTCCCCAGCCAAACTTCGGGGGGGTGGGGGGGGTTTGAAGTCTACACATATTAAACCTGCTGAGGTTGAGAAGCACTGGATTAAAGTAGCTGAGGTTTGGGACCACATATTTTTTTTATAATTTACTTTTTGCTTCTGGTTAGGCGCAGGGGTAGGCAACCTCGGCTCTTTTATGACTCATGGGCTTCAACTCCCAGAATTCCTGAGTCAGCATAGCTGACTCAGGAATTCTGGGAGTTGAAATCCATGAGTCATAAAAGAGCCGAGGTTGCCTACCCTAGGGTTAGCTTCTGGCTGGGTGTCACCTCTCTTGTTGCCCTGCTTTATATCTCCAACCAAGCTAAAAATATATTTGAATAGTCCTGAGTAGAAGTACGGAATCTGGTATGAGTAGCAGATGTTCCTCAATAGAGAATTGTTTCTCATTTGTTCCACGAGTTTTCTAAGTGCAAAGATCAGAGACGAAGCTTTGAAGCAAAGTTCTTTGGATGGCAAATCCTATTATTCTTCTGTTGTGGTTACTCTCTGGTTTATATCTGGTGCTTGTCTGAAGCTACATTGCATATTCCTATATGTGAGTTAATAGCTGCATTCCCACAACACAGTCAACCTGTTAACCCAGTTTCTGTCTCGTGTAATATACCGAATCACACTGAGCTCACTACCTATTGGACCACAACCCAAGCCAAAGTTGAAACCAAGCCCCCAGCTGACTACCCCGAGATCCGAAAATAACCTGATTAAATGGTGTCGTGTGAACGCAGCCTAGAAGCTGCATTATATTGGATTGTGCTGCGATGAATCTACGGCAGAGTGCCCCTTGTGCCGACTGGGCAGGGGTGTTGGCTTTGTGGGTTGTGCAGTCTGGGTGACTTCCAGGAGTTGTGCACTTAACACACACACACACACACCCCTGTGGATTGGGGCCTAGCGCAGAACATGGGAACTGAGCTTGGGGGGGTCTCCTTTCTGCTGGGATGAGAAAGGTTGACCCTTTAGACCTTGAGGTGGTCTACCTAGAGGGGTTGGCGTGTGCACACACAACGGGTGTGTGTGTGTGGGGAGGGGGGCTGGGCGGAAGGGCATCCAGGAGGCTGGGACCATAGGCATAGATTGGCCTGGAGGCCCTTGTCTATTTATTTATTTATGCTATTTAATTTGTATACCGCCCTTCTCCCGAAGGACTCAGGGCGGTGAACGGGGCAATAAATGCCAAAATACCCAAATACCCCAAATTAAGAACAGATGATCGTTTTGCTGTGATGCAGTCACCACCATCTGCAGCTTCTGGGCTGGGGGAGGACTTAAGCCAGGCTGCCTCGGTCAAGCTGGGGGATCCCCGGCTCCTTCCCCCCCCACCTTGGACAAGGTGAATTCTGCAGTAAAAGGGGCGGGGCTTCGCGGTGGGCCGGGGAGGGGGAAGCGGCCGCTGATTGGCTGGCCAGCCTGCCCCGGTTCAGACAGCAGCGCCCGGAGTGCGCTGCGTCCCGTCCTTCCGTGCCTGGCAGCCGTGGGCAGAGCATTCCTGGCTGGGGGCGCCGGCAGCTCCCTCCTCTCCCCTCGTCCGTCTCTCTCGCTCTCTCGCTCCCGCTCTTCTCCCCTTCCCTCCATCCACCCGGCCCTCCGCCTGCCTGCCTGCCGGGCGTAGCTTCTTCCCCGAAGAGAGACGCCAAAGCCGCCAGGATGGGGGTAAGTCGCAGTCCCTCGTCCCCAGCCCCTTGGAGAGACCGCCCCACACGCCCCTGACCCGCATCTGGCTCCTTCAGACGACCACCCGAAGCGGCGGAGGATGCCCGGTCAGCTGAGCGCCCTTGGCGTGGCGTGGCCTTTTCTAGCCATCCTCGCCTGCTTTGCCGGTGGGCTTCTTCGCGCCCACCCCGGAGAGCGTTTTCCTTCCCCCTAGAGATGCTTTTTGTTTCTCTACGGGGAGGGGGCAGCTTCTCTCCCGGGCAACTTTGTCTCCCCCCCCCCACGCCGCCGTTCCCAGACACACAAACCGGGGCAGGTCCCGTACAGGCTCCGTCTCAACAGGCTCGACTCCGGATAGCGCCCCCAAAAAGGACGGCCCTCCGAATCACCTTGGCTCTTGCGGACTCTGCATTGTGAAACGCGCGTCGTTTCGGATCGACAGGTGTCTTGTGGGGGGGGGGAAAGAAACGAGACGGGGGGGGAGCTCCGCTTTCCTCCATGCTGCACCCTTGGGAGAGGTGGGGAGACAGCTCCCATCATCCTCAGCCGGCGGCTGCTGGGTGGGGACGGTGGGGGTTGGTAATCCAAGGGGTGCAGAAGTCACCTGATGGAGAACGGTGGGCTTCGATTTCCCTTCATTGCTGAGAGGGAGGATTCATTTATACCGGGGCCCCCCACCCAATTTTTGCTCCCTTCTGCTCTCTCTCTCTCTTTCTCCCTCCCTCCCTCCCTCCCTCCCTCCCTCTCCTGACCCACAACGCAGGAGGGCGAAGCACCCATTCCAGGCCTTTCCATTTCCCCCTAGATGTGTTGGACCTTTTCATGCAGTTTGGAAACTATTTTGAGCTGGGCCGTCATATCGCGCCCCCCCCCACTTTTCTACCCCTCCCCTGAACCTCTAGCCTGCCTAGATGGGAGAGTGTTGGTGTGGTGCAAGAACACATGATTGGGTCTTAGTCGGGTGACAGTGATGGACCCAGATAAGGTCTTAATGACCTGCATTCTCCTTTATGAGACTTTTTTATTTTTTTGGGGGGGGGTGTTGACGGGGGGGGCGGGCTGCTTAGGAACCAGGGCGCCTGGGGGGGTAGGGAAAGTCATGGGTGCTGAAAACCCAGCCGGGAAGTAGCCGGGCGCTCTGATCCCTGTTCTTCCCCACAGGTGACAATATGTCAGCCAAGGGTGGGCAAACGGAGGAGAAAGATGAGTCACTGTGGCGGAAAGAGAGGAAATAGGGAAGGAGTGGCAGGGCGAGGAAGACGACTAGTGAGCGGAGACGGGGTATTTTAAAAAGAAAAAAATTGGGAGAGAAAAAAAAAGGGTTACCGTAGGTGAATATTATTACAGCGAGGAGGGGAGGGGGCGCTCTTGCTCCCTCATTGATATTCAGAAGGGGGCACCAGTCCTGCTGGGAGGGGGCGCATCAGCGGAGGCTGCGGCAGCCTAAGGCGGCTGTTCCCTCCCTTCCCCCCCCCCGAAAAAAATAGTCCTAGGATTCCCACAGCCGGCAGGCACGAGACAACCCCCCCTTCCCCACCCACCCCTCCTCTCCTCCCCGTTGTTCTTCTCAAAGATGCTGCTGGGATCCGAGGGCAGGTGGGAGCATCCGTGGGGGGGGGGGAAAGGGAGCCCACCCCACAGCTGTTCCGGAGTGAACCCCAACCCTCCCTCCCCCAGACGGAGAAGGTTGGGGGGGGGAAATCAATGGAGAAGGAAAATTCAAGGACAGGGACGGAGAGAGGGTTGCCTGCCCCAGATATATATATATATATATATATATATATATATATATATATATATATATATATATATATATATATATATATATATATATATATATATATATATATATATATATATATATATATATATATATATATATATATATATATATATATATATATATATATATATATATATATATATATATATATATATATATATATATATATATATATATATATATATATATATATATATATATATATATATATATATATATATATATATATATATATATATATATATATATATATATATATATATATATATATATATATATATATATATATATATATATATATATATATATATATATATATATATATATATATATATATATATATATATATATACACATATATATACACATATATATACACATATGTGTGTGTGTGTGTGTGTGTGTGTGTAGCTTGGGGGGGTTGGGGGTGGGGGGGTGGGAAGAGAGCAGAGACAGATGGCCGGGGTCCAGAAAGGCAGCTGATCTGCCTTTCAGTCTGATCCGAAGGAGGAAGGGACGCCTGCAGCGGCGGCAGCTGTAACCTTGCAAGAGGGAGAAAGAAGAAAGATGGTGGCCGGGTTTGCGGGGGGGGGGGGGGTTGAAGTGAAGAAAGGAAATGCATGGGTCACTTTAAGGTGGCTGGAGTCTTTCCCCCCCCCTCCCCTGATTCACACACACACACACACACACACACACACACTCAGAAAGAAATTAAGCGCAGGAGATGAATGCCTTCCCATGGCTTCCTCCATGGCTGTCCCCCCCCGTTCCCTTTTTCCTCTTCCCCCCCCCACTCCCCATTTCTGCTTTCTATATTTGGTGTCTGCAGCAAAAACGGAGGGTTGTTTTTTTTTGGCTGAGGATCGGAAGGGGGTGAAAAGAGAGAGGGGAAGGAAGAAGAGAAAAAAAAATGGGGAAGGGGATTCCCTCCGGCCTGGGTGGGAGCAAGCAGGACGCCCCTCCCTCCATCGGCCCTTTCCTTGTGTCTCGGCTGCTGAGAAGTTCAGGTTCTGGAGAAAAGAGTCTTCATTGTCTTTTTTTTTTGGAGGGGCGGGGGTTTCTTTTGGAAGGTCTGAAGAGAGGGGGGGTGTCTCTTGACCTCAGCTTTCTGGGTCGCCCCGTGTCACGGTGAACTCCGGCTGGTTCCCCAAAGGTCAGCAGGCTGCCTCTTGGAGGTGAAGGAAAAGGGGGGGTGCATTTCTGCCCCTCCTCTTCCCCTTGGCATGGGCGCTGCAGTTGTTGAGGCACTGCTGCAGCTCTGGCACCATGCCAGGGATCGTTTCCTTCCTGCCGATGCAGCACCGCAGAATCTGGGGGTGGCAGCCAGTCCCGGCTGAGAAGGAAGGGGTCCCCCCCTGAGCACCGGCTGGGGTGCAGGACCCTCCCCCTCCCGAGACCCTTTCAGCTAAACAGCCTGCTGTTGACAGCCTTCCCCCCAAATCTCTAAGATGAAAACCCCCCCTTTTTTCCCTTCTAAAGGGTCTGCACCGGCTGTGGCCAAAACAGAGCCTTTGGCTCATCCCCTTTTTTGATTGCCTTCGAATAGTTGCCAGAAGGAAAAATGGCTGCTTCTGCACTGCAGTAAATCCACCCCCGCTTCCGCGTTAAGCTATAGATTTTGTACGTTCTCCTTCCACCGACAACGAGGGCTGATGCCTTTGTAAGGAAGACGGGGGGCCCCCTTATTCATCTGCATCTCACACATGGGGCGCACCAAGGTTGAGCTACTGTCTCTGCCTTGGTAAGAGCCACAAAATGACAAACCCCCCACACACCCCCCCCTCCTAAGCTTGCAGGTCCCCACCATCACGGTCTAATAATGGCGTTGAATTTGGGCCCAAACCTGGTAATGCGGCTGGAGGGGGGGGGGAAACAGAGAGAGAGAACAGCTGCAATGATGGATGTTAGACATCCATTCCTTTTTCCTTCACGGTGATCTTTCTGCACGGCTGCGTTGGGTGGGCCGCACGCGGGCCGGGCCATGTGACAACCTCTGAGCTTTGAAAGCCGCTTCTTAACGCTGATTATCGGGAAAACGTGACCATCAAAAGCGAGCAGCGCAGTGCCTATTCTGCGCGCATTCCTAAAAGGGTAACTCTGCTTACTGAAGGGCGGGTTAAATTAGGACACCTGGATGTCCGGAGCTGGGTTTTATTGGCAGGGATTTAGATCATGACAGACAATCCCACGGGATGGAGAAGGAGGGAGGCAATTTTGGTTTTTATTTTTCCTTTGCTGCTCATCCATCCAAGGACCCCCCCCCCCCCGCAAGGCCTGCTTAACAGAATAAGAAAATAACAAATATAACAGAGTTGGAAGGGACCGTGGAGGTCTACTAGTCCAACCCCCTGCTCAGGCAAATGGCTGTCCAATCTCTTCTTAAAAGCCTCCAGTGATGGAGCACCCATAATTTCTGGAGGCAGGTTGTTCCACTGGTTAATTGTTCTAACTGTCAGGAAGTTTCTCCTTAGTTCTAGGTTGCTTCTTCTCCTGCCTTCAGGGGCTTTGGAGAATAGGTTGAATACACACACACACACACACACACACACACACACACACACACAGACGCCTCTTCTTTGTGGCAGCCCTTCAAATATTGGAAGACTGCTGTCACGTCACTCCTAGTCCTTCTTTTCATTAAACGAGACATACCCAATTCCTGCTTAAGATGGCTGTTGGGCTTCTGGACAAGGACACTCCAAGGTCATTTCATTTCTCCTTGGAGATTCTTCGCGTGTTTATTGATGCCATTTCATCTTTCTCCTAATGTGGATAGCAGCCAGGCTTGGCTTCAGAGGGTGTTCAACTTCAGCGCATAGGTAGCTCGCCCGTCCCCCCCACATCCCCCCCCTGGTAGATTTATTTTCCTTTGTTCACCTATTCAGCCCTGGGTGAGTCGATGATCGGTGAATATACCTACAAATTATTAGACGTTTCAGAGAGTTGTTAGGCAAAGGGTGGATGCTAATTTTCCCCCCTCCTCCTGTCGCGTTCGTGTAAACGTTGCAAATCATCCCAAATTCAAGCTGGTCCTCGGCTTACGGCCACAATTGAACACTCAATTTCTCTGGCTAAGTGAAACCTTTGTTAAGTGAATTTTTGCCCCAGGTTACGACCTTCCTCGCCACAATTGTTCAGTGAATCACGGCAGATGATAAGTTTGTAACAACAGTTGTTAGGTGTATCTGCTTCTCCATTGAGTTTGCTTGTCAGAAGGTCGCAAAAGGGGAACACATATCCCTGGGACACAGCAACGGTCATAACTGTGAGTCAATTGCCAAGCGTCTAAATTTGGATCAGTGTGAAAGTGTGAAAAATGCTCGTAAGACATTTTTTTTCAGAATGTCGTAAGTTCCAACAGTTACTAAATAAATTGCTATAAGTCAAGGACTATCTGTAACTGATTCAGCCCTTGGTGAGTCTATTCCAAAAATGATTTGTGGGGTTACATACAAATTATAAATTTCAGAGAGTTGTCAGGTATGGGGCTGATGCTAATTCCCCCCCCACACACACACACATCCTGTCACATTCATGTCAACATTGCAAATAATGACATATAATTACACTCCAATAGGTTTAGTGGAGTTATGAAGGGGTCTAGGAACCTGGGAAGCCTGTTTGATAACAGACCATTGTGAAATTTCCATGCTACTATTTCAGAAGAAATGAGCTTCTGAAATATTACCCTCCATAGTTCCTTTTTCACTAGAAGGTAGAGACCTACTAGGTAAGAATCATGGTAGTTCTGGAAACACAAGAGTATTTTCTTTTCCTTTTTGCAGAATATTATTTTTATTGGGGTTCTCCAGACCTGTAACTCTGTTAACAGTTCATTTTGCTAAATGGTCTGGATCAAACGTCAGTGCTCTCCAGAATCTGGACCCCCCATTTTAAGTCAATTTCCCACTGGGGAGAGAAATGCACTTTATTATTTATTGGTTGGTTGGTTTCCCTGACGTAAATCCTTCGATTCCTCTAGAAAGCAATGCCTAGCACTCTTTTCCCCATTTTTCCCCCCACAACGACAACCGTGTGGCGCAAGGTGTGTTAAGAGGGATGGCTAAGGGTGCAGCTGAATTGAGATTTTCCTGCTTCATCCATTGTTTCTCAACATTGGCAACTTTAAGATATGTAGACTTCAACTCCCAGAATTCCCCAGCCAGTGATGGGAGTTGAAGTCCATACATCTTAAAGTTGCCATACTAGGACAGGTGAGGAATAGGACTAGAACAGTTATTTTTCAACCTTGGCAACTGGAACACCTGGAACAGGTGAGGAATATAGGTGGCACAGGAAGCCATCTCCGAAGTTAAGCCTTATCGGTGAAAGTCCTCAAGAGGACCAGTTTCTGAAAACCAGAACATTTTCCATCTGTAATTTCAATTGTGGAGCTTTGTAAAGTAGGCTAATCGTAGACAGACATGTATCTGAGAGGAACTGCCTTGCTTAAGACGAGCTGTGAGATTGATTTGAGTTTCTTCCAGTTCAAGTGGGGGGGAAAATAGAACATATTAATATTTCAGCACAATGCCCTTTTAAGTCTAAAGATGGCATCACTGGGTTTTTTAAGTGCTCCCATTGTGGTCAGCCAAATCTAGGGATTTTTCACAAGCAAGGCAAGTAAAATTGTGTGCCCTGCGTCTGAACAAGGGGATTTGATATCTATTAGTTAGGGTTAAGATCCATTGATGGATTGGCTTAACCTCTCTAGATTTGAGTAATCCTTAAGCATCGTTTAAGGTTCATGTTGTAAAGACGCGGCCAAAAATTCTGAAGCTCTGAATTGGTGATCTCTTCAAAGGAATCAAGAAATGAACAGGGCAGGACTGTGATAGATAGATAGATAGATAGATAGATAGATAGATAGATAGATAGATAGATAGATAGATAGATAGATGGATGGATGGATGGATGGATGATAGATAGATAGATAGATAGATAGATAGATAGATAGATAGATAGATAGATAGATAGATAGATAGATAATCTTTATTGTTATTTTTACTGTGGGCACAATGGCACACATTAAAAATGAAATTTAGTTGCTTGCAGTGTACACCTACACAACACACCTTTAAACATACTATATGCAACATACAACTATCATTGGACTGAACTGTTATGTCAGATTCACACAACAAGTTGAATCCTTAATGGGGGTTAATGAAACACAATGTCTGTGTCCATGTAACAGGTTTTGCATAAAAAAAAATAAGCTTGGTATGATAGCCAGGAATCCACCACCTGATAAAATGACAGTGTTTTCCTACAATATGGCGACCCATCTTGGCCTAGCCTACTCTGGAGTGTTGTGTGAAATTGAAAATTACTCTGCCAGCCAGAGTAATACTAGGGATACTTACTCCTACTGTAAGCATTTACCTGAATACCTTTGCTAGAGGGCTCCAGCATATATACAGGCAGACCTTAACTTGCTACCACGACTGGGAGCAGAAATTCTGTTGCTAAGCAAGACTGTTCTTAAAGTGAGTTGCACCTGATTTTCCAATTGTTTTGCCACGGTTGTTAAGTGGATTGTTGCAGTGGTTAGAAGGAAGGTGGTCCTTAAGTGGATCTGCTTTCATCCTTTGACTTGTTGGAAGCTGAAGCAACCTTTTGATGCCGGGATGCTGCAACCATTATAATTACTGGCCGGTTGCAACGCACCCCAATTTTGACCACACGACCATGGGATTGTTACAATGGTCGTAAATGTGAGGACTGGTCATAAGTCTCAGCACCTTTGTAACTTTGAACAGTCACTAAATGAATGGTTGTAGGTTAGAAATTAGAAACAGTTAAATCAATTAATACCAATTAAAATCTAAAGGCTTCCAAACCATCAGATACTAACAGGAGTTGCTTTCTTATCCAAATTGTTGGGAGAATTGTCCACACAGGGCTTCCCCCCCTCCCCATTTATTGGCCCTCCCTACATTTTTTCTGTTTCTTCTTTGGAACGGCTTAATTTATCAGTTACTTTTAGAACAGGTGTGCAGGTGGTCCTTGGCTTACACAAATTCATTTAATGACCCTTCAAAGTCACGACAGCACTGAAAAAATGGACTTGTGACCTTCTTTTCACACTTGCGACCTTTGCAGCCTCCCCACGGTCACGTGATCCAAATTCAGATGCTGGGCCACTGACTCAGACTTATGACCATTGCTGTGTCCCAAGGCCACGTCATCCGCTTTTGCGAGCGTTTGACAAGCAAAGTCAATGGGGGAGCTAGAATTGCTTAACAACCAGGCTCGCTAAGGTATCATGCTGTGATTGACTTAGCAACTGTGGCAAGAAAGGCCATCGAAAGGGGGGCAAAACTCACCGAGGGAACATTTCACTTAGCAACGGAAATGTTGGGTTGTTAAATTGAGGGCGACTTGTAGGTGGCAAGTTGGAGCAATATTGAAAAAACAATTTTTTTTTGTTGTTTTTATTTATATACCGCCCTTCTCCCGAAGGACTCAGGGCGGTGAACAGGGCAGATATATAAAAAATACAAAAATACAAAAGTTAAAAGAAAATTAAACATATGCCCAACTAAAAACAGTAAATACAGATATTAAAAATGACCATAAAAAACCCAACCCATCCCCCATCAGGGAGATGAAGGTTTGCATTTTTCGATGGGGTGTTTTTCTCATTTCTCCACGCAGTACGGGCGCTCAGACAGTTATCGTGTGGCTACCACCCAAGACAAACATGACAGTTCTTCGCCCAAGAAGACCAAAGCTCAGCAGAAGAGTCGGGATCTGGATGATCTCAAGAAAGAGGTGGCGATGGTGAGTGATGACCAGCCTTGATCCAACAGAGGTGGTTGGGTGGAGCTGCGAGAGGTGGGGAGGGATGCCCTGTCTTGACCCAGTGATGGCCATCGGGTGGTTGGATGGGCCTTCAAGAGACGATGGAGATGGAGGGAGGTAACAGAAGGTCCCACTAAGCACCCCCCTTTTTGTGATGTCTTTCAGACGGAGCACAAAATGTCCATCGAAGAAGTCTGCCGGAAATACAACACAGATTGTGTGCAGGTGAGGACATTCCACACAAGGCCAGTGAGCTTTTCTTCTGTTCCTCAAGGACTGGAGAGAGGTTGAACATCTGCCTGGATAGCGCCATGACCTAGCTGGCGGAGGAAATCAGCTGACCAGCAGATAAAGAATCTTTAGGGAACCTGAGTAATAGTTGGCTGAATAAACTTTCAACCAGAATAGAGCTGGAAGGGACCTCGGAGGTCTTCTAATCCAGCCCTCTGCTCAAGCAGGAGAACCTGTCCTACACCATTGCAGACAGGTGGCTGTCCACTCTCTTCTTAAAAGCCTCCAGTGATGGGGCACCCACAACTTCTGGTGGCAAGCTGTTCCACTGGTTAATTGTCCTCCCTGTTAGGAAGTTTCTCCTTAATTCCAGGTTGCTTCTCTCTTTGACCAGTTTCCGTCTATTGTTTCTTGTGTTGCCTTCTGGTGCTTTGGAAAATAAATTGCCCCCCTCCTCCTTGTGGCAGCCTCTCAAATACTGGAATACTGCTATCATGTCCCCCGTAGGGATGCAGAGATGTTCTTATCCCTCCTTTCTCTCTGCCCATCAGGGTCTGACCCACAGCAAAGCCCAAGAGTTCCTGGCCCGTGATGGCCCCAATGCTCTGACTCCACCCCCAACCACTCCAGAATGGGTTAAGTTCTGTCGCCAGCTGTTTGGAGGTTTCTCCATCCTCTTGTGGATCGGTGCCATACTCTGCTTCCTGGCCTACGGCATCCAGGCAGGAACCGAGGATGATCCCTCAGGAGACAATGTGAGCTTTGGTGGGATGACTCGTTTGGAGGGTGTCCTTGTGGGAGGAATGAAGAAGGGGGAATCTGAAGGTCCTTCTGGTGACCCAACCTTTCCTGCCTCTTCTCTTGGGACAGCTGTACCTGGGCATTGTCTTGGCTGCTGTTGTCATCATCACCGGCTGCTTCTCCTACTATCAAGAGGCCAAAAGCTCTAAGATTATGGAATCCTTCAAGAATATGGTGCCCCAGGTAGGACACGCCGGACAAAATTCTCTTTCATGTTGACATGACTTGTAGATAGTCATCGGCTTAACCATCACAATGGAGCCCCCCCCCAACTGCTGCCCCATTTTATGATGTTTCTTGCCACAGTTGGTAAGTGAATCGCTACAGTTTAGTTAAAGTTAGTAGTATAGTTGTTAAATGAAAGTGGCTTCCCCCATTGTGCTGGCTTGTAAGAAGGTCGCAAAAAGGGGATCACGTGATCCCGGCATGCTGCAAACCCTCATAAATCTGAGTCAGTTGCCAAGTGTCTGAATTTTGATCGCGTGACCACGGGGATGCTGCAACGGTCGTTAAGTGTGAAAAACGGCCTTACGTCACTTTGTTCAGTGCCGTTGTAACTTTGAATGGTGACTAAATGAACTGTTGTAAGTTGAGGACTACCTGTATTCCAATTTCCCATAAAGCTAAGCCCAAGCCATCTTTATAGGTAAGGTATCCTCATTGACAGTATCTTTCAGCTCACCTGTTTGTAAAATGGGAGCAGACATTATGAGCCACTTCGGAGGATTTTGTGAGAAGGAATGGGTAACATAAGGTGCCATGCTGAGTTTATTTTTTAACCTTGTTTTTCCAGTGTGTGTCATGTGAACCCAGACTGTTAAATTAATTTAGGATTCAGTTTATTGTACGATGTCAAAAAGGGGTTTCATTAATTGTCTGGTTAAGTCTATTGAGTGAACACAACTGTTTAGAATCATGGGTTTATGAGATCAGATGTGAAACCTTTCCAAGAGCTAAATGTCTGTGGAGATGCTCAGTCCTCCAGGTCCTGGTTGTCCCAAAGATGCTTTTTTCATGAGGCAACTGGACTTCCTTGTTTTTCTTTGAAGACCTTTCGCTTCTCATCCAAGAAGCTTCTTCAGCTCTAACTGGATGGTGGGGAGTTCTTCAAAGTCTTCAAAGAAAAACAAGGAAGTCCAGTTGCCTCATGAAAAAGCATCTTTGGGACCACTTTGCACAAGCTGCTTGTGTGTAAGATAATAATACCTAGAATAACACCATGTTCTCTCCTGGAGACAACTTGGCTACCTCCAGACATGTTGGGTCTCCCAATGTACATTCCTAGGCAATGTGAGCGTCGCATAGCCAATGAATTTGGAAAATGAAAGATTTAAGAAGAAATGTTTTAGGGCAGGGGTAGGCAACCTTGGCTCTTTTATGACTTGTGGACTTCAACTCCCAGAATTCCACGGGTCATAAAAGAGCCAAGGTTGCCTACCCCTGTTTTAAGGGAACATGTGTCAGCACCTGACTGAGAATCCGGAATATTTATTAATGTAACTAAGTTTGCTTTTCCTTTCAAAGCAAGCCCTGGTGATCAGAGAAGGCGAGAAGATGCAACTCAACGCTGAGGATGTGGTGGTTGGGGATCTGGTAGAGGTGAAAGGAGGAGACAGAGTCCCAGCTGACCTAAGGATCATCTCAGCTCACGGTTGCAAGGTTGGTGAAAATCTTAACAGACTCCTTCAGCTGTTGTTCCTTACAGCTCTTGAACGAACTGTCAAGGCACTGGGAATTGGAGCAATTCGTCCTGTCCTTTACCAACTGTTCTCTCCCATTAACCAAATCTAAGCGGAGAGATCAGATTACTGAGCTGTTGTGCAAGTTGTATCACTGAACAAACCTGCAGCTCGGGTTTCCCCGTTTCTTTTGTTCCACATGCACCGGAGAAGTGGAAGAGAAATGAATTTGGATCCTTGTCACAAAAGTGATCAGCTTTCCCAGACTTACGTAACATGCAAAAACCATCTGTCCTTTTTAAATGAGTTTGCAACGATTACGCTACGAGATCTGTCAGTTTGTTGACCTGCCAAATTTGAGATGAAACCAGGATAATTTTAACTGCAAGCCTTTCTAGTTGAATTAACATGGCACGGCGTTTTCTCTCTAGGTGGATAACTCCTCCCTGACCGGCGAATCCGAACCTCAGACCCGTTCTCCAGATTGTACCCACGACAATCCACTTGAGACCCGGAATATCACTTTTTTCTCTACCAACTGCGTGGAAGGTAGAGCTTGAGTTTGGGTTAGAATGAGCTTCCAGTTAGTCTAGACATCTTAAAGTTGCCTAATTTGAACAACACTGATTTAAGAGAACACATTAACACAGGCTTTGTGGCTGCTGGGCATATGTCCACCTTAATCTATGAGAAGGATTGCTAGAGAGAAATCTAGAGTAATTTAGTGAGGGCTTAATGTAAGAGAGGACCAGGCTAAGCCCAAGGGAGGTGGGGTCAAACACGTCATCAGTCTCAAGTCCCTTCATGACAACAAGAGATCTAAGTCCAGCCCACCTTGAATTCCGTTGATTCTTATCTACCGCCAATTTGCTTTGACTGCTAGTAGTTCAGATTCTTATAGAGAGCTTAAGCTCGCAATGAATCTTTATACCTATTTGAACTGCCTGGATTTTCTGATTTCCCTGGCGCTTTGACACCTAAATTAGCTTAATGGTTTGTGTCTCTCCTCAAGGAAGCCAGGAAGATTTGTAAGTTTCAGTTCGGTTATCAAACAGTGATTCTGAAATTGGTTTAAATATGGCTACGAGCAGTGAACCTCCGACACAAATCTACAGCAGAGATCACCAACCTGGGCTGAGGTTACAACTTCCAGAATTTCTAGCCAGAATGGTCAAGTTAGCTGGGAATTCTAGGAGCTATGGTCACACCAGATCTGGAAGTTGTTAGACTTGCAGAAAATTGGAGAGAGACTGCATGCCCATGGATTTGTGTCGTCTCCCACCAGGCACAGCACGTGGAGTTGTCATTGCCACTGGTGACCGGACAGTGATGGGTCGAATTGCCACCTTGGCTTCGGGCCTGGAAGTTGGCAAGACCCCCATTGCTGTGGAGATTGAGCACTTCATCCAGCTGATCACAGGCGTGGCTGTTTTTCTGGGGATCTCCTTCTTCGTCCTCTCTCTCATTTTGGGCTACAGCTGGCTAGAAGCTGTCATTTTCCTCATTGGCATCATCGTGGCCAATGTCCCTGAAGGACTCTTGGCTACAGTCACAGTGAGTACCTGGCCAGAGATCTCCAAAGAACTTCCTAGAGAAAATGGATGGAAACTAATCCAGGAGAGAAGCAACCTAGAACTAAGGAGACATTTCCTGACAGAGAGAACAATTAACCAGTGGAACAACCTAGAAGACCTACAAAGTTCCTTCCAACTCTGCTATTCTGTTATACGTATCTGTTAAAAAAAACCTGTGTTGATATCTTATCTTGGCTTCCCAAAAGTGGTGATGATGATATTCTAATATTCCATTAGAAAGAAATAGTGTAATGTTGGGCTCACCTTTTCAAGAATAATAGATTTGGGAGTATCTTGGAGGTCTTCTAGTTCAAACCCCTGCTCAAGCAGGAAACCCTATACCATTTCAGAGAAATGGTTGTCCATTATCTTCTTAAAAGCCTCCAGTGTTGGAGCACCCACAACTTCTGGAGGCAAGTCCTTCTGCTGATTGAATTGTCCTCACTGTCAGGAAATTCCTCCTTCATTCTAGGTTGCTTCTCTCTTTGATTAGTCTCCATCCGTTGCTTCTTGTCCTGCCTTCTGGTGCTTTGGAAAATAGGTTGACCCCATCTTCTTTGTGGGGGGGACCCTTAGATATTGGAACACTCTTGAGTTTCAATGAAAATGCCAGGTTGGGTATCTCTGGTAGGGGTCTTTTCCTTCAGCCCACCACAGAGTTGCATTCCCCCCCTTTAGGTGTGTCTGACCTTGACGGCCAAGCGCATGGCTCGCAAGAACTGCTTGGTGAAGAACCTGGAAGCCGTGGAGACCCTGGGCTCCACCTCCACCATCTGCTCAGACAAGACAGGGACCCTGACTCAGAACCGAATGACTGTTGCCCACATGTGGTTCGACAACCAGATCCATGAGGCCGATACCACCGAGGATCAATCTGGTGAGGATTATTATGGGGAAAGAGAACATCCTTTTTTCCTATCTTGCCTTGAGAGAGTTGACGGAGGACCTCTTCATAGGTGAAAGAATAGAAGCTGAGGGTTTCCTTGTCTTCTTGGGATCTCTAGCTCAGCTCTAGATCCACCCCAGATGCTCCCAGTTTTGCTTGCATGGTGAGAATTGTGTGTAACTGACTGAGCAAGACTGATGTAGAACCTTGATTGAAATCCCATCTTTCTGTTGTTCAAGATTTGACCCATTCTCCTTTACTCTTTCTCCCTCGCCCAATTCTCCTTTTTCTCCCAGGCCTACAGTTCAAGAGACCTCGCTTCTTAACCTAGAACTTCAGCCCTCACTAGCATCCTTTATTTTTTTTTAATTTCAGGCACGGCCTTTGATAAGAGCTCCCCCACCTGGTTGGCTTTGTCTCATGTTGCTGGGCTTTGCAACCGAGCTGTCTTCAAGGGGGGTCAAGAGAACGTGCCCATCCTCAAGGTGAGCGGAGGAGGGCCACTCCTTCTGAGGAGACATCACCTGGGCCCTAGCAGCATCTAGGACAGCGATGGAGAACCATTTAGAGACCGAGTGCCCAAAGTGCAACCCAAAACCCACTTATGTATCATTGGGTGCCGAGGGGGTGTGGACCATTGGGTGGATGTGGCACATTGAGTGGGCGTGGCCCATTGGGTGGGCGTGGCTGCGGTGGTAACAGCAGACTGGGTGGGACTAAAAAGTTCAATCAATCAATTCCAACTTTGCAAGATCTTTTTTTCCCCGCGAGAAGTTGAAATTGATTGAATCTTTTTTTTGCATGCGGTGGCGGAGACCTAAAGTGAAAAGGTTTTATAAAACCCAACTGAAGGCCTAGGACTGGGGCGATGGCGCATGCCCCCACAGATAGGGCTCTGCGTGCCACCTTTGGCACGCGTGCCATAGGTTCGCCACTACAGATCTAGCAAATTGAGAATGCTCATTGTACTGGAGATAAGGACAGGTGAAGCTGTGAAGGTTGAAGGTCAAGTATAAGGAAAAGAGTTTTAATTTCTATACTGTGTGATGAAGTATGAGAACCTAAGAATCAGCTTGCTGGATCAGGCCTAGGCCCAATTAACCAGCATTCCATCTTACATGGTGGCCCACCAGCTGCATCTAGAAAGCCCACCAGTAGGAGATCAAGACATCTGTTGTTGCTTACATATACTCTCTCTATATAGAAGTAGAGGGACGCGGTGGCTCAGTGGGTTAGGATGCTGAGCTTGTCGATCCAAAGGTCGGCAGTTTGGCGGGTCGAATCCCGAGTGCCGCGTAACAGAGTGAGCGCCTGTTACTCATCCCAGCTTCTGCCAACCTAGCAGTTCGAAAGCACGTAAAAATGCAAGTAGAAAAACAGGGACCACTATGGTGGGAAGGTAACAGTGTTCTGTGTGCCTTTGGCGTCTAGTCATGCCAGCCACATGACCACGGAGACGTCCTCGGACAAGCGCTGACTCTTCGGCTTTGAAATAGAGTTGAGCCCCTAGAGTTGGAAACGACTAGCACGCATGTGCGGGGGAATCTTTACCTTTACCTATATAGAAGTAGACTCTCTCCATGCCTGGAATCAGCACCAGGTCATCAGGTCTGGTAGCCTCTGATAGATCTGGTTCTCCAGCAATTGTACTGGACCTTTTTGAACCCACCTAATCTAGCAGCCGATCTTCTCCCGTGGCACCACTTCCTACACTTACGAATGTAGTTAGTTCCATCCTTAGGATGGTAGGGTGACGGTGAGTGATAGCAATGGGGAGAGAAGGCCAGGCTGCATGTCCAAACAAAGACAACTGAAATAATCCTCTTTCACCCCCAAGCGTGACGTAGCAGGAGATGCTTCTGAATCAGCCCTATTGAAATGTATCGAGCTTTCGTCTGGATCTGTGAAGCTGATGAGGGAGAAGAACAAGAAAGTGGCAGAAATCCCCTTCAACTCCACCAACAAATACCAGGTAGGGATTCTTGAGTGTCCCTCAAAGAGGTGTCTAACTCTAGAGTTGGGTGTCCTTTTATATAAACCAGGGTTGTCCCATCGTGGCAACCTTAAGACCTGTGGACTTCCACTCCCAGAATTCCTAGTCAGCCTAACTGGCTGGGGAATTCTGGGAGTTGAAGTCCACAGGTCTTAAAGTTGCCAAGATTGGAGACCTTTGATATAAACAGAAGCCTTGGTGGAGCAGTGGGCTAATGCCTCCTTTAGTGACACCAGCTGCCTGCAATTAGTGCAGGTTCGAGTCCCACCAGGCTCAAGGTTGACTCAGCCTTCCATCCTTCCGAGGTAGGTCAAATGAGGACCCAGATTGTTGGGGGCAATTAAGCTGACTTTGTAATAATGCCGCTTGGGGGGGAGAAAGCCCTAATAAGCAGGCATATACATAGAATGAAGGCTACTGCTAAGCACATTGATTTGTGCTTAGATTGTAAGCCGCCCTGAGTCTTCGGAGAAGAGCAGGATATAAATGGGATTAAAATAAAAAATTAAAAAAATAAAAAATAAAAATAAAAGTTCTTCTTGAACTGAAAGCAAAACTAATGTCCTCAGGGTGTTGAGTAGCACCATTAAAAAAAACCGTCTGAAGGTGGCATTTTTAGGCTTAGCTCACATTGACAATATATTTTGATTTCCAACATTATCTAGTTTCTTACATCAAAAACAACCCCTAAAGAACTCTATAGTAATTAGAACTATTTAGGACTAATTTAGTTTAGAAGTTTAGAACTAAGAGTAAGTACAGATAGTCCTCGACTTGCAACTGTTCATTTTGTGACTGTTCCAAGGTACAATGGCACCGACAAAAGGAATTTATGATCAGTTTTCATGCTTATGACCTTTGCAGCATGGTCATGTGATCAAAATTCAGATACTTGGCAACTTGACTCATATTTATGACGGCTGCAGTGTCCCGTGGTCATGTGGTCATCTCTGTGACCTTCTGACAAAGTCCATGGGGAAGGCAGATTCAATTAACAACTGTCTTACTAACTTAACAACTGCAGTGATTCACCTAGCAACTGTGGCAAGAAAGATCACAAAATGGGGCAATGCCCACTTAGCAAATGTCTGACTTAGCAACAGAAAATTTGGGCTCAATTGTAGTTCGTACGTCGAGGACCACCTGTATTAATTAGAACTCTAGAATTAAGCGTAAGTAGTGATTAGAACGATTCTAAATTAATTCCCCCGATCCTTTTTTTTTTAAGAAAAAGAACAACAACCACACACAGAAAAGAAGAAAAATGCATAATTTGGAAGCTTGGATGAAGTCATTTATCAGGAAACGTGTATCAGGCCATCTTGTGCATCAGAACCATCCTACTGATGGTTCTCTGTTCTGAAATTGTAGAGCCAACACAGTCTCCACATTCTGGGAATCTCAGCCCATCAGCGTTAATCCCCGTCTTTTCTGCCGACATGTGGGAAGGATTAGCTAGGATTCTCAGTGTGCTATGACCTGGAATAAAATTGGCAAATCAATTCCAGAGACAAAGGGGTGGTGCCCCCAGGGCTTTTTTCCTCATAGAACGCTCAGAACGGAGTTCCGACACCTTTTTGGGATGGAACCTTGTAGGGTTGTATACAAGGTGGGTTGTATGACATGTGTGAGTTCCGGCACCTTTTTCTTTTACAAAAAAAGCACTATGTCATATTGATATGCATTGCTGGTATTGTTGCGTAGGTCTAAAACTGATGGATCTTGGCTAACATCTGATGGCCGATGCAATGTTTATAGAGATTCTCAGTCTTCCAGGTCATGGTTGTCCCAAAAGTGCTTCTTCAAAAGGCAACTGGACTTTGTTTTGTCTTTTGAAGATATTTCGCTTTGCATCCGAGAAGCATCTTCAGATCACAAACAGTCTGTAGCTCTAAGATTCAAGCGAGATCATTGCTTAAGATCTGGCCATCCAGAGGTGCTCCTTCGGATGAGAAGCGAAACGGCTTCGGGAGAGAAAACGAAGAAAGTCCAAATTGCCTTTTGAAAAAGCACCTTTGGGACACCGATGCAACGTTGGTTTCTGCTAGAGCACAGTGAAACAAATCAAGATGATTGTGACATACAATGCAAACTTCCAAAGAGAGCATTTGTAGCTCATGGTTGAACTGTGGGGTCCTTGGTGCTCTCTGAGCTTGGGGGTTTTCTTGCAGATGTTTCATTAGCAAACGAGGGAACGTCGCCAGTGCATTGCGAGAAAACCGCCAAGCTCAGAGCGCACCAAGGACCCCAAGCAATCCAAACTTTGCCTGTTTTTGCGGGCATCACGTTTTGCCACTCTGCATTGCACTCCATGAGCAATGTGTGGCAAGCGGGGGCCTCCGCTGTTGTAATCTGCAAGTCTTCTTTTGGTCCCGAGAGATCTGGTCTTCTGCTCCCGTTGCAGCTCTCGATTCATGAGGTCGAGGACCCCAACGATAACCGCTACCTGCTGGTGATGAAGGGAGCCCCTGAACGTATCCTGGACCGGTGCTCCACCATCCTGGTCCAAGGCAAAGAACAGCTTCTCGATGAAGAAATGAAAGAAGCTTTCCAGAACGCTTACTTGGAACTCGGAGGACTTGGAGAAAGGGTGCTTGGTAGGACTGGCTGGGGAGAGGATGTTGGGTTGTTGAAGGACTAGAGAAGGCAAGACACCAATGGGCGGAAGGCCTAGATGTCATACAACACCTTGGAAAAGCCAACGAGTTGTTTGTTTGTTTTGAAAGAAAAAAGCCAGCAAGAAGTCAGATACCTCTGTAGAAACTTAGGTATCATTTCAGAATCCAGATGTTTCAAGATAGATAGGTGACCCTGGGCAGAAATCAACTTTAAAAATATCACCCACTTCTACAGCTAGTATGACGTAGTAATCAAGGTATTGGTCTAAGACTGGGCAATTGTAGGAGAAGATAGTCTCTTCTTGCCGCTGTTGTGATGTGTAAAATCAAATATAGGTTTTGTTTGTTAATCTTTTCTGGCATTATACCTAATAAAAGAATATTTGCGCAATATTGGAAAAATGAAGGAATACCACCAGATGAAGAAATAATTTTAAAAAATATTGGAATGTGCAGAGATGGACAGATTGACTGAAAGGAAAAAAAGAAACAGAATATTATCAAACCTGGGACTTACTTTACCGATGGTAAGAGGAAAGAATGAAGGATTAGGAATTAAATATATATTAGCGTATTTAAACTCAGACAGCACGCTGGTTGAAAAATTATTATAAGTATGGAAAAAACTAGTAAAATCTTATTAAAAAGAATAAGAAAAAAAGACAGTCTCTAGTTAGGAAGGATGCTTAATTGAAAGGGGCATCAAGCTGTGCTGAGGATTCTGTAACAATCTGACAAGCATTAATGAAGTTTGGTTGTGGCTTAGAGGGTTGTGCGAATCAAGTCCTTATGGCTTTATAAACCATCGTTCATGACTTAGTGCAGCCTTTCGCAACCTGGTTACGCAGCAGACAAACGGA
The DNA here is from genome assembly GCF_964194415.1 of Vipera berus. Classification (NCBI taxonomy): domain Eukaryota; kingdom Metazoa; phylum Chordata; class Lepidosauria; order Squamata; family Viperidae; genus Vipera; species Vipera berus. The sequence goes on along the minus strand of NC_138212.1, from coordinate 4,430,600 downwards.
GTTCAGTTTTCAGAGTATTCAGCAATGGCCATACTGGCTGGGGAATTCTGGGAGTTGAAGTCTAAACATCTTCATCCTGCCAAAATTGAGGAACACTGGCCTAGGCAGGGGTAGGCAACCTTGGCTCTTTTATGACTCGTGGACTTCAACTCCCAGAATTCCTGAGCCAGCATGGCTCAGCTTGGAAACTTCTGCCTTTCCTCTCAGCACAGCTGGCTCAGGAATTCTGGGAGTTGAAGTCCACAAGTCATAAAGCGGCCTAGGCCTAGGCCAGGGGTAGGTGACCTTGGCTCTTTTATGACTGGTGGACTTCAACTCCCAGAATTCCTGAGCCAGCATGGGGGAACTATGGCCCCCTCATGACTCGTGGACTTCAACTCCCAGAATTCCTGAGCCAGCATGGCTCAGCTTGGAAACCTCTCCCTTTCCCCTCAGCGTGACTGGCTCAGGAATTCTGGGAGTTATTTATTTTATTTATTTTATTGGATTTATATCGTTGAAGTCCATGAGTCATAAAAAGAGCCAAGGTTGCCTACCCCTGGCCTAGAGTGTTATCTCAGAGCCAGTCCTGAATGGCTTACCTTACATTGGGGTGTCCGTAGCCTCTAAGATACAAGCAAAATCATTGGCTAGGATTTGGCAATCCAGGTTTCCAGGTCAAACTTTCCCTTTATTTTTCCCCCCTGACTGCCTTTTTTCCTTCCAGGTTTCTGTCACTACTACTTGCCTGAAGAGCAGTATCCCAAAGGGTTCGCCTTTGACTGTGATGACGTCAACTTTTCCACCGATAACCTCTGCTTTGTGGGACTCATGTCCATGATTGACCCACCCCGTGCTGCTGTGCCTGATGCTGTGGGGAAATGCCGAAGCGCTGGCATCAAGGTAAAGCAACAGGACAGTCTAGAACAGGGGTCCCCAAGTCCTGGGCTGTGGATTGGCACCGATCCGCAGTATTCCAGAAACTGGTCTACGCAAACAAGCAAAGCCCCATCCGTAGCATGCAGGCAACACACGAAACCACACCCCCTGCAGTCCACAGAAAAACCACTCTCTATGGAACCGGTCCCTGGTGCCCAAAAGGTTGGGGTTTGTTGGTCTAGAAAATGAACTGCAAGTATTTCCTTGAGTGAATAGCTAGACAGCTTTGCGTGGACACACTTTATTCAATTCAGAGATGTAATCCAGATGTAATCTGGCTTGAATGCAGGTGTCTTGAAATCTCTTTATCTCAACTTTGATACTCCAGAAAGCCAATTTGCTCTCCTAAGTAGACTTTGTTATTATTGTCTCCTTATAGCAACAAGATCTGGAATGGGTCATCTGCTCCCTAGAAGGTCACTGAAACACCTACACCATAAATACACTCCAATGCTCTTTAATCAATCAGTTTATCCGCAGATTCCAAAATCCAAGGTCCTCCTTTTTTGTCTTGAATTAATTAATGGATTGGCCCAAGCCTTGCATATTTGATATGATGTCAGAGCAGATGAGCCCATGGCAGCTTCTGGGTTGGATCAGACTGAAGATATAGCAGCCTGCAAACTGTCTAGGCCAGGGATAGGCAACCTTGGCTCTTTTATGACTCGTGGACTTCAATTCCCAGAATTCCTGAGCCAGCATGGCTCAGCTTGGAAACCTCTCCCTTTTCCCTCAGCATGACTGGCTCAGGAATTCTGGGAGTTGAAGTCCACGAGTCATAAAAGAGCCAAGGTGGCCTACCCCTGGTCTAGGCCTTCTTAGAAGTAAATGCCCTTCTCTCTCTCAGTACTTCCAACTCTTGGCAATGAATTGGGTTGGACAACTCATTCTGCTTTAGTGGACAGTCTTCATCTTCCCCAGGACTCCTTTGATAACCCTGTGTTTTTTTTCTCCACAGGTGATCATGGTGACAGGTGACCATCCCATCACAGCTAAAGCCATCGCCAAAGGTGTTGGAATTATCTCTGAGGGCAATGAGACCGTGGAAGACATTGCCGCCCGGCTAAATATTCCTGTCAGTCAGGTCAATCCCAGGTGAGGGGGCAGCAAGAGGGAGGAGACCAGTGTGTAGGTCTGGGGGAAAAAGTAAGAGCTTCCAGATCATCATGGAACACAGAGAACAAAGAGTTCGAAAACAGAGACGGGGCAAGGAAGTTGCATGCATGAGACTATTTTTCTTGTGCTTGTCACCCCATTTTGAAATGGCTTTCTCACTGAAGCTAGGCCTATATCAGGGGTGAAGCTAAGCCTATATCAGAGGTGTGCAACCTTGGTAACTTTAAGACCTGTGGACTTCAACTCCCAGAACCCCTCAGCCAGCCATGCTGGCTGGCTGAGGGATTCTGAGAATTGAAGCCCACACAAGACTCAGAGTCAGCAAGGTTGCACATCCCTGACTTAGACAATTCCAGAATTTAGGCTTTCTTCTCTGTGCATCGATTAGATATCTATTTAGTTGCGATGTCTCTCCCCTTCATTACCCTGTGTGGCAGTTCAATAGGTGATGGTTTGTTGGCGTCTCTCAGAGGGCTGTCGCCATTCACCCCGACGAAAGGCGGAAATGTAGTTGTGTGCTTGGGAATTCTTAGAAAAAAGGCAGGAAGACAAAGACAACAAAAACAACATTGAAATGACGAAACATAACAGTCCATAGTTAACACTCCGTCTGCGTATGGGGTGGTCATATGTCTACTATCTTTGGTCTACCTAGAGACGCCAAGGCTTGTGTGATCCATGGGACAGATTTGAAAGACATGTCTGCGGAACAAATGGATGAAATCCTACAGAATCACACCGAGATTGTCTTTGCCCGTACTTCTCCGCAGCAGAAACTCATCATTGTGGAAGGTTGCCAAAGACAGGTAGAGACTCAGAAGGATGTCCAGCCAACCATGTCATGCATCTGTATCTCATCCCATTAAATTTGTCTTCTTCAGCTAGCATGGAGTTCATCTAGGTCAGGGGTAGGCAACCTTTTATGACTCGTGGACCTCAGCTCCGAGAATTCCTGAGCCAGTCCACGAGTCATAAAAGAGCCAAGGTTGCCTACCCCTGATTCTAGGTAATGAAGGATTTTCAAGGCAGAACAGTGCGATACATATAAAAATATGCAACACAAAGTGCCTTGATTTACACACTGAGTCACTGAGAAAAGGATTTTGCTCATCCAATAGCATACAGATTCCATCCTCTGCTTCCTTTGAGAAGTCACTAAACGAACTGTTGCAAGTCGAGATCTACCTCTAATGTTCTCTGCAGTGAGACATTGTCCCAGGATATAGCTGGCAAGGTTGATGTCGGGAGCAAGTAACCCGAAGCACTCATGAAGAATCCCAAGCAGAAACTTTATTGCTAAGCACCTACGTTACAAGAATCTCACCAGACTGATAGCATTCCCTTGGGAAAGGTCAGATAGGGCTTCAGAAATTCTTGGGGAGGTCAGGTCTGTGCCACTTTCTAGAACAGAACAGAACAGAGTACAGAATAGGAAAGAATAGAATGAAAGAATAAAATAGAATAGATGACAGAATAGAATAGAGTAGAGTAGAATAGAGTAGAGTAGAATAGAGTAGAGTAGAATAGAGTAGAGTAGAATAGAGTAGAGTAGAGTAGAGTAGAGTAGAGTAGAATAGAATAGAATAGAATAATATAGAATAGAATAGAGTAGAGTAGAGTAGAGTAGAGTAGAGTAGAGTAGAGTAGAGTAGAGTAGAGTAGAGTAGAGTAGAATAGAAACAAAACAAAACAAAACAAAACTTTATGGTCACTTTAAATGTCCATTAATCAGCATACATTAAAACGAGTTCAGGTTGCAGACAGCTCTCAAAGGGGAACCATGAGACGCCCTAGAGTAGGTTGAGGACCGCTGTTTCCTACCGCTGTTTTCTCCCTCCAAACCATCCCTTTCATCCTCTCCCAGCCATCTTTCGCAACAGCACCTGTCCTCTGTTTCTGACGCTGCCTTCCTTCCCCCCCTCCCCCCCCCAGGGTGCAATTGTGGCCGTGACTGGGGATGGAGTGAACGACTCACCCGCCCTGAAAAAGGCCGACATCGGAGTCGCCATGGGCATCGCCGGCTCGGATGTCTCCAAACAGGCTGCGGACATGATTCTCCTGGATGACAACTTCGCCTCTATTGTCACCGGAGTTGAGGAAGGTCAGCAAGTTCCCTTCCCTCTGAAACAGTCGGACGGAGGGTAGAACTCCGTTGTAGGGACCGTTAGTATCTTATTTCTGGGAGGAAGGTCACGCAGGTCGTCCTTGACTTACCACCTCAACTGAGCCCAGAAATTATGTTGCTAAGTGAGAAATTCATTCATGAGCTTTGCCCCCCCCCTTAACCATTTTTCTTGCCACATCACCGCAGTTGTCAAACTAGTCAGACTGTTGTTCAGCGAGTCTGGTTTCCTCGTTGACTTTGCTCGTTGGAAGGTCACCAAAGGGGGATCACGCGACCCCAGGAGACACGGCGACCGTCGTAAACAGGAGCCCGTTGTCAAGCATCTGAATGTAAATCGCGTGGCCCTGGGGAGGCTGCCACGGTCGTAAGTGTGAAAAACGGTCGTAAGTCGCTTTTTCAGTGCCGTTGCAACTTCGGTCACTAACGGGACTGAAGGAGTACCTGAATGGCATCAGGATTCAGGGCAGGATTCTACCAAGGGTCACAACCGATGTGTCTCATATGCCACTCTGTAGATGGGAGCAAGGAATTGATAAGCTTAAAATGGCAAGTTCTGCAGTCTAGTTTCAAAATTTATCTGCCAGGAATCAGCTCAGTCCTTCAGGAAAAGCTGTTTCCCTTCTTCCCTGCGGCTGCTTAATGGAAACAGAGCCCCTAACTCAGGGGTAGGCAACCTTGGCCCTTTTATGACTCGTGGACTTCAACTCCCAGAATTCCTGAGCCAGCATGGGGGAACTATGGCCCCCTCATGACTTGTGGACTTCAACTCCCAGAATTCCTGAGCCAGCACGGTTCAGCTTGGAAACCTCTCCCTTTCCCCTCAGCATGGCTGGCTCAGGAATTCTGGGAGTTGAAGTCCATGAGTCATAAGAGCCAAGGTTGCCTGCCCCTGCCCTAAGGGGACACTATAGGACATCTTAGCTCAGAGACACAACAGGGAAGAGGAGACATAAAGAAATAGTGCATTCAAGTGTTGTAAATCACACTTAGGTGACCACAGTTGTAAATGCAGGCTGGTTGCCGAGTAGCCCACATATGGTCATGTGACCATGGGGTGGTGGTGGCGGCAGCCATCAGAACTTCAAATCTGGGTTATAAGTAGTTTTTGGGAGGTTGACTGTAACTTTGAGCACTTGCTAAGCAGTTGGTCATAATTCGAGGACTACCTGTGTTATAATCTTCTTGCTACAGCTAGTTCTATGACTTACAACAGTTCCTATAGTGATGGTTCAAAGTTACAACGGCCCTGAAAAAAGTGTGACTTATGTTTTTCACACTTACCAAGCCTTTGCCGCTTCCCCGCAGTCACGTGACTGAAATTCCAGCGCTTGGCAACCGACCCGTATTTCTGATCGTTGCCATGTCCTGGAGTCATGTGGTCTCCTTTGGTGACCTTCTATCGAACAAAGTCAATGGGGAAGCCGGATTCACTTAGCAACTGTGTTGCTCACTTAACAACGGCATTGATTCATTTTAACAACCGGGGCAAGAAACGTCGAAATAGAAAGCGCAACACACGTAAACAAATATCTCACTTCGGAAACATAAATTCTAGGGTCAGTTACACTTGTTGTAAGTCGAGGACTTCCTGTATTTGCTCTTTTCCCAGAGACCCCTTTCTAAGCTCTGAAAGAGGAGGGGGTGAGAGTTACTAACCCTATGCTGGGGGGGGGGAAGAAGAGAAGAAGCTTGTAGCAACAGTGTTGATTTTGGGGAAGCCTGCTTCTCCTGCTCCCCAGGTGTGCCCCATTCTCTCCCCGTTTGTCTCCCCTTCTCCAGGACGCCTAATTTTTGACAATCTGAAGAAATCCATTGCCTACACCTTGACCAGCAACATCCCTGAGATTACTCCCTTTCTGCTCTTCATCATGGCCAACATCCCTCTGCCTTTGGGCACCATCACCATCCTTTGCATTGACCTGGGCACTGACATGGTGAGTTCTCCCCCTTGCATCCATTGATCCTCCAACTCTCTCCTGTACTTTGCGAGCCTTTTCACAGACAAAGGGAGGTCTCCATTCCCAGAATTCCTGAACCTGAGCTTGGTCCTTATTTGCAAGGGACAGCAGATGCTGGCCTGGATCATTTTTTTGGTTGAAGATGGGAAGGAACAGAACCCTGTGCCAATGAAGTTGATGCAAATGAAACCAGTTCGGTCTAGGGCTTAAGGCACCAGGCTAGAAACTGGGAGAGTGTGAGTTCTAGTTCTGCTTTAGGCGTGAAAGCCAGTTGAGTGACTTTGGGCCAATCGCCAGAAGATGGTGAGTTCTAGTCCCACCTTACATTTGAAAAACAGCTTGAGCGACTTTGAGCGAATCACCGGGAGACGGTGAGTTCTAGTTCCACTTTAAGCATGCAGGTCGGTTGGATGACGTTGGGCCAGTCCTTCTCTCTCAGCCCAGCTTACCCCACCTCACAGGGTTGATGTGGGGAACATAGGAGGAGGAAAGAATATTAGGAATATTCCCCACCCTGAGTTATTTATATAAAAAAAGATAAAGGTGGTATATAAATAAATATGACCATAATTCTCTGCACATAGGAAATGTGGGCTAGTTTAGAGACCTTGCCTTACACAAAAAAAAATTCATGCAGGATATCTTCTTACTACCTTCTCATGCTTGTTAAGTCCTTTGACCCCTCAAGGACTTTGGGAACCCTAATTCTTACAACCAAATTTTCCTGTTACCTTTTGTGCAACTGGGCAGATGCATCTAATATTTGACTGATATTTACAGCCCGAGCAGGAAACAGAGGCACAGAATCATATCTCTTGCAGAAGTAGGATACCCTTGGATATCTTTGAAAAGAATGAATACATGAGTCAAAGAACGAAAGAGAAAAGAAAAGGATGGCAAAAGAAGTCATAAAGTTGGTAGGGATGGCCCAAAGCAGCCTGTTTTGTTTTGTTTTTTTCATTCTGGTCCTTTCCTCCAGCGACTGGAGTGAGAAAAAGCTAAGCCTTCAAGGGTGAGACAAAGCTTGTAATCTAGCCTAGGGGTCCCTTGGACCGGCACCGGGCAGCGGCATGCCAGAAACCAGGACGCGCAAAGAAGCATCCGCGGGATGCAGGCAGCACACAAAACCACACACCCTCCGGTCCGTGGAAAAACCTCTCTCCACGGACCTGGTGGTGCCTGGTGCCCAAAAGGTTGGGGACCTCCGCTCTAGCCAACTCTACAATCTCCATTCTTTCTTTTCCTTCTAGGTGCCTGCCATCTCCTTGGCTTACGAAGCAGCTGAGAGCGACATCATGAAGCGTCAGCCCCGAAACCCCAGGACTGACAAGCTGGTGAATGAACGGCTCATCAGTATGGCCTACGGGCAGATTGGTAAGTGAGGTGCCAGCAACCAGGAGGGGTAAGCTCAGAGGTTGACTTTAGGAGATGGGAGATGGACTGGACGAGGTCGGCCTCGTCCTCGTCAGGGGATCTTTATAGGGCATCGCTCTGGGGCATTGTAGCACACTTTACAGGGCATTATATTATTATTTTATAGGGCACTGCGATAGCTATTATAGCACTATGACTATAATGGCTATATAGGGCAGTGCATGCCAAAACAACTAGACACAGAGACAGGTTTTTTTTTTCCCTTGTGCCGTCATTCCGCTGAACACTTCTTAGAATAAAATAGAACTGCAAGGGACCTTCAGTCATCAAAGAGCCAAGGTTGCTTGCCCCTAGGCTAGGGGATTCTGGGAGTTGAAGTCCATGCATCTTAAAGTTGTCGAGGTTGAGAAAGGATTTCCTCAACTCTCCTAAATTCTTTTCCAGGGATGATTCAAGCGCTGGGAGGCTTTTTTTCCTATTTTGTCATCTTGGCTGAGAACGGGTTCCTGCCCTCCGTTCTGGTTGGCATCCGTCTTAATTGGGACGACCGGACAGTCAACGACCTGGAAGATTCATACGGGCAGCAGTGGGTAAGTAGAGGAAAGCAGGAGAACCAAGGTAGCCATCTGGATCACTTGCAGAAAGGAAGGCTGAGGTCCAAGCCCTGCTTAGTGTCAGCTTTGTTTGAACAAGACTGCACAGGTAGTCCTCGCTTTACCAGAGTTTGTTCGGTGACCGTTCGAAGTTACGACGGCGCTGAAAAAAAGTGACTTGGGGACCGTTGTTCACACTTAACGACCATTGCAGCATCCCCAGGGTCAGGTGATCAAAATTCAGAGGCTTGGCAACTGACTCGTATTTATGACGGTGGCAGCGTGCCGGGATCATGTGATCCCCTTTTGCAAACTTCTGACAAGCAAAGTCAATGGGGAAGCCAGCTTCTCTTAACAGCTTACCGACTGCAGGGATCCACTTAACAACGTGGTCGTAAAATGGTGCAAAATTCACTTAACAAACGTCTCCCTGACCAACAGACATTTGGGGCTCAATTGTGGCCGTAAGGCAAGGACGACCTGTACAAAGCGGTACTGGATGTTTTTTTAGATGTTCTTGCTCTGGGAATGTTTGTCTTTACATATCAGAAATTAAATCTGATCGCTCTTTATGCATTGGTGCTTGATTTCATTTCTGGTAATTGATGGTGCCTGTGTCTGGCCCTAACTGGTTTTCTGGAAATACAGTTCGCAGGGGCGATGTTGCAACGGATCTAGAATTTGTACCTTTGGAAGACACTATTTTCCAGTGTATTGGGACACTGCCTTTTGCTGAGAATGAGCATTGCTAGTTGAGATCTGTTTTAATTTTCTGTGTCTTTTTCTGCTCTCCATCATTTGCTGGGTTTCGGCTGCTGGAAGGGCGATCAAATGGGAGAGAGCTGGATTCAGACACCCCGAGGCCCTAAGCTGTGGGAAGCGATAGACGCTGTATTTGGCAAGCGCTAAAAGAGAAGGAAGCTGAGAGCCTAACTTGGCAAGCATGTTGGCCAGATGCAGAACAAACCCGTGATGGGCCAGGAAGAGCCCTCTTTGACACATCACGTCACGAAAGATGAGAAAGCAGCAGAAACAAAGCATATCTTATTTAATCAGGATGGCATAAGCCATAGGAGAGGGCTGAATTAATGGGCATTGTCATAAACTATAGTAAAAGCCCAGCCATTGAATCACATTCTGAAATTTACAGATTTACAGAACTATAGAGTAGGAAGGGACCTTGGAGGTCGTCTAGTCCAACCCCCTGCTCAGGCAGGAAACCCTATGCCATTTCAGACACAGGGTTGTCTGGTCTCTTTTTAAAAACTTCCAGTGTTGGAGCATTCACCACTTCTGGAGGCAGGTTGTTCCACTGGTTAATTGTTCTCACTGTCAGGAAATTTCTCCTTAGTTCTAGGTTGCTTCTCTCCTTGATTAGTTTCCATCCTTTGCTTCTTGTCCAGCCTTTGGGTGCTTTGGAGAATAGCTTGACTCTCTCTTCTTTGTGGAAAACCCTGAGATATTGGAAGATGGCTATCATGTCACTCCCAACCCTTCTTTTCTTTAAACTAGACATACTAAATTCCTGCAACCATTCTTCATACATTTTAGCCTCCGGTCCCCTGATCATCTTTGTTGCTCTTCTCTGCCCTCTTTCCAGAGTCTCAAGATCTTTATGTCATGGCATTCAAAGCCGGATGCCATATTCCAAGTGTGGTCTTACCAAGGCGTTATAAAAGTGGTACTAACACTTTACATGATCTTGATTCTATCCCTCTGTTAAGGCAGCCTAGGACTGCGTTGGCTTTTTGGGGCAGCTACAGCACACGGCTGGCTCATATTTAAGTGATCGTCCATTAAGACTCCAAATTCTGAGAGGCTCCTTCAAAGTGTGCAGCCCTAAGCTGTAGTTTGCTGACTTGATCCTTGCTCCAGCTTGGGGATTGATAGATATTGCCAACGTCACTCAGATTAATTTGGAACTGAGCCTTTGCTGAATGAACAGCAGGATTGCAGCCGCTATTGCACAGTACGGGGGAGTGGAGAAAGGGAGAATGGAGGAATTGCCATCTTCCCCTTGCACTCCACCAAGAGCCTAGTCTTGAACCCAGAGAGCAAGTTGCCATGCCAGGAAGGAAGACAATGCTGGAAGAGGGTGCAGACCATTGATTGCCTGCTGTTCTCCTCCTAGACCTACGAGCAACGCAAAGTGGTGGAGTTCACCTGCCACACCGCCTTCTTCGTTAGCATCGTGGTGGTGCAATGGGCTGACTTGATTATTTGCAAAACCAGAAGGAATTCCGTCTTCCAGCAAGGCATGAGGTACGGCAGCTGGTGGGTTTCCCGTTTGCCAAAGAAAGAGCATAAAAGCCACCTTGGAACCAAGAAGAGAAATGGTGGGAACACAGCCATTCTCTGCGAGGAAAATATGACGCTTAAAGGGAGGAATGGCCCATTCAGGTTGTCAAAGCAAGAACATCTGATGTTCTTTGACGATGGTGGTTAGGTCTGGGTAGCAATGATGCAGAGCGGGTATAGGGTGCTGATGTTATTTTTTTTCTTCCTTTCACCACCTATCAATCCATCCGTCTGTCCATCCATCTATCCATGCAACCATCCATCTATCGTCCTCTCTCTGTCCTTCACTCCCTCTACACATCTGTCTATTCATCTGATATCTTTCGCTCTCCATCCCTGCATCCCTCCATCTCCATCTATCCATTTCCTCTCCATCCATCTCTCTACCCCATCCATTTCTTCCTCTCTCCCCATCTGTCTTTCTTTTCATCCCTCCATCTGTCCATCCCTCCATCTCCATCTATCCATTTCCTCTCCATCCATCTCTCTAACCCCATCCATTTCTTCCTCTACCTCCCCATCCATCTTTCCTTTCACCCCTCCATCTGCCCATCCCTCCTTCCTTCCCTCCCTCCCTCCCTCTCTCTATCTCCATCCATCCATTTCCTCTCCCTCCATCTATTTCTTCCTCTCCCTCTCCATCTATCTTTCCTTCCACCCCTCCATCTGTCCCTCCCTCCATCTCCATCTCTCCTCCCCACTTCTCAGAAACAAGATTCTCATTTTCGGCCTCTTTGAGGAGACTGCCTTAGCCGCCTTCTTATCCTACTGCCCCGGTATGGACGTGGCCCTAAGGATGTATCCTTTGAAGTGAGTACCAGCTTTTTATTTTGTGTGTGTGTGTGTGTGGGGGGGCAACTTGTTGGAATGTGAAGGGCTGGGCGGTCTCTGATCCAGGACTTTCCCTCCCCTTCCCTCCCGGGCTGAATGTCTACATTCTCTCTCCAGGCCAAGCTGGTGGTTCTGTGCTTTCCCGTACAGTTTCCTCATTTTTGTGTACGATGAAATCCGTAAACTCATATTGCGTCGCAACCCAGGAGGTGAGAGGGGGGGCGGGAGAGATGGCTGCTGGTGGTGGTGGGAGTTATGAGGGCCTGTTTGGGCTGCAAGGTTTACAGAGACATCCCTGCCCAGAGAATAGAAGCTGTCAATCCTGGGGCTTTACAAGAAGGCTTCCTGTTTTTAGTTCGAGATTTTTGCATTTATTGGTCATGTTGCAAACAGGCCTAAGGAAAGTATGTTTTTTCTTTGGGGAATTCATGAACCAAATGATTCTTTCTCCCTTATTGTCCTCAATGCACTTTGAGTTCTTTCCTTTCCCTTTCTTTCTTTCTTTCTTTCTTTCTTTCTTTCTTTCTTTCTTTCTTTCTTTCTTTCTTTCTTCTTTCTTTCTTTCTTTCTTCCTTCCTTCCTTCCTTCCTTCCTTCCTTCCTTCCTTCCTTCCTTCCTTCCTTTCTTTCTTTCTTTCTTTCTTTCTTTCTTTCTTTCTTTCTTTCTTTCTTTCTTTCTTTCTTTCTTTCTTTCTTCCTTCCTTCCTTCCTTCCTTCCTTCCTTCCTTCCTTCCTTTCTTTCTTTCTTTCTTTCTTTCTTTCTTTCTTTCTTTCTTTCTTTCTTTCTTTCTTTCTCTTTCTTTCTTTCTTTCTTTCTTTCTTTCTTTCTTTCTTTCTTTCTTTCTTTCTTTTTCTTTCTTTCTTTCTTTCTTTCTTTCTTTCTTTCTTTCTTTCTTTCTTTCTTTCTTTCTTTCTTTCTTTCTTTCTTTCTTTCTCTTCTCTTCTCTTCTCTTTCTTCTCTTTTTCTTTCTTTTCCTTCTTCCTTCCTTTTCTTTCTTTCTTTTTCTTTTTTTCTTCTTTCCTTCCTTCCTCCCTCCCTCTTTTTCTTTTCTTGTCTTTTTTCCCCCTTTCCCTTCCCTTCCTCTCATTCTTCTCTCTTCTCCTTTCTTTACTTTCTTCCTCCCTTAATTTCCAAGCGCAAGGCTCCATTTTAGGGGTAGCCATTGGGGGGCCTCTTACCCACCATGCAGAACTGAGGCCAATTTCTTCAGCCATTCCCCCCCCCCCGTTCTTCCTGACTGGCTAATCATTATTTTCATGATCAATTTCATCGTCTTACCCAGGTGGGGGCGGGGTATAAATAAGGATCAGCCGAAACAGACAGGAGGGCTCTGGATCCTATTGGAAAAGGGAAGAGGGGGGGCAAACGGCCATCTGGTAATGAATTTCTAATGGATATTCCTTTTTCTTACAGGATGGGTGGAAAAAGAGAGCTACTACTGAATCTCTTCCTGTGCCCACTGCTGGTTGCCTCCCCTGCTGTGGGGGGGGAATCTTGACCCTCCCAAATTAGTCTTCTCTCCTGCCCCCCCCCTCCCATGACTACGAGAGATTGCAACACCAGGATCACATGCTGGGAGAGCGGAACAACCAACCAAGCCCTGCTTCCCCATGCCTTTTTCCCAGCCCCCACCCCCGACAGGACACCCTGACTTGTCCTGTCCTGCATGCATGTCCCAGACTGGACACAGGGGAGGGGAAAACTGCCCCCCCCCAGCTCCATCCCACTTCTCACCGACTTCTGCTCTCTGCCAAATTCTGCTTTGGTTTCTGGAGGCAGGCTGGGGAAGAGGGTCCGTGTGTGGGAGTGGGGGGAGAAAAATGTCCTGAGTGGGGGGTGGGGGTGGGGGTGGCTATGTGTCGATCTTTCTTGACCTCTGCAAAACCTCTAACTCCAACACTCAAATTCCCTTCTGGATCTGGGATGGAACGCAGGGACCAGCCTCCTCGAAACAACTTGCCTCGGAGAGGAGAGCCAAACAGGGATGGCGGTGGGGTGGGGGGTGGGGGGTGGGGTGCAGGGTGAAGGAGTATGACCTGGTTAGCACTAGTAGGATGTTAGATTGGGGGGGGAGCTGAATTACTGCTCTCCTCAGCCACTCTCTCCCCAGCCCGTGCCAATGTGTTCCCCCTTTCCTTTCCCCTGTGTGAGTGTGGTTGGGTGCGTAGGGGTGATTGTGTGTGTCTGCATGGGTGCAAATGAGGAGCGACAGAGGTCAGCTGCGACTCGCTTCCCAGCTGAGCCCAGCAAACTGAAACTCTTTGTTTTTAGACTAAAAAAAAACAACAGCGGGATTTTTTTTCCTCATTCCTCTTCCCCTTAAGCCAGCGAGTCTCCAGACTCGGCCATTTTCATACTTGTGGACTTCAACTCTCAGAATTGGATGTGTAGGGCTGGGGGATTCTGGGAGTTGAACTCCACAAGTCTTACAGTGGCCCTAATCCTTCAGCCTGACTCTGTAGATGTGTAAATGAAAACCGAAAACGGGGTGGGACTTCTTTCTTGTGCATGTACATTTGCTCTGCTAGCATCATGGCAGCAGTTTAAACCATCTTCCCTCCAGGGGTCTGCACCCATCGGAGACCAGACGGCCTTCGGGGGGGTTGCCCGTAACCCAGGGGAGGGGGTGACGTTTCGGGCTGTCTTCCAACTGGTGCTTAACTTTGGCCCCTCCCCTGGGTCCCACGCGCTCCTGTTTCTTGAGCCTGCGACTTCAGCCATAGCCCCTTCCCCAAAGAGCCCCCCCTCTAAACAGGGGGGCACGAGGGAAGGCATCACTCACTCCTGGTGGGTCGAAGGCGGTTTGATCGCGCTGGGCCTGTCCCACTCCACATCACATTAACCTTTATGTTCTTTGTAAGGTGGGAGGCGAGGGGAGTGGGGACATAAATGTCAGGTTGGTGTTTTCTGTCCCATCTCCCCTTCCCCTTTCGGGATCGTGTCGTCGTGTGAAACCAATCAACAACAACAACCCAACCGATTTAACAAACAATTAAAGAAGTGGAATATTTAATATGAGATATGTGGCCGCCTCATTGTATACGATGCCTATCCGTTGCGAAATAGGAAAAGAGACTCTATTTACCCATAATGCAGAACGCAGGTGATCCACTGAGGCCATAAAATTGTGGGTTGCCCTGGATCAAAGCAGAGAGCTGGAAGAGAACTTCCAAATCTCTGGAAGAAGGAACAGGGGAAAAAAAAAGGGGTGTGCAGTTTGAAGATCACTCAGCCGTGATCTCTAGGGCAAAGGATCTGGACGAGGTTCTCCAAAGACTTCCCCTGCCACGAAAAACATTATTATACAGGTAGTCCTTGACTTACAACCACAATGGTGCTTAAGGGACCCGTAGTCCTAATTCTGCTGTAAATGAAACTGGAGTTGAAAATTGTGTTTATCCAACAATCCTGCATTCCTCTGAATAGCAGCCAAAGGCGAAAGTGTGTAAAATGGCCTTGGAATTACATTTTAATCAGAATAGAACTGGAAGGGACCTTGAAGGTCTTCTAGTCTGACAACCTGCTCACGCAGGAGACCCCCATGCCGTTTCAGGCAGGTGGCTGTCCAGTCTTAAAAACCTCCAGTGATGAAGCACCCAAAACTTCTGGTGGCAAGTTGTTCCACTGGTTAATTGTCCTCACTGTTAGGAGGTTTCTCCTTAATTCCAGGTTGCTTCTCTCCTTGATTTGTTTCCATCCATTGTTTCGTTTTGTTTTTAATCTTGCCTTCGGGTGCTTTGGAAAACAAACTGTCCCAGAGTTGATTTTGCTGAAGACCACCCCCCTCTGGTTTAGAACTGGCTGTAAGGGGTGGGGTGGGGGGTGAGCAAGAGCAAACCAGCACCCAAGGAGGAAAAGGTTAGAGAGAATTAGCATTGTCAGCCTTATAGTACTTCTTATAGTCCACCTTATAGTACTTCTACTCTGGAAGCTTTTTTTGAAATTTTACCTCAGCTCCCCTTGAAGGCCAGTATCCCTTCACCCTTCCCGGTTTAGCAGTCTGCTGCATTAAGATGCACTTAATGCAATTAATGTAATTGGATGAGGGTGTTGTTGTTGTTTTTTCCATCCAGGGTGGGCGGGAGAGGAGGAGGGGGGGTCATAAGACAACTGAAGGATGGAGAACAAGACACAAGACTGTCTTGGGTTTGATATCCCCCTGCCTGGATTAGGCAGTCTTTAAGAGGCCTTGCAAAATCAAACCCATCCTGAGGGTTGAGAGCTGCCCACGTGATCCCACCTCTCGGGCCTCTGAGTCACGGCTAAAGATGAGAGCACGCTATAAATGGAAACTGTTGACACGGAAAGAGTGAGGAAGCATAAGGGAACTGCAGAGTGAAGGACGGAGGAGAGGGAGACAGACTTTCAGGTCACTAGAAAGAGAAGAGCAGGCCTGATTTTTAAAAAGCAGGCAAACCTTTTTAACTTAGAGCTACAAGGGACCTTGGAGGTCTTCTAGTCCAGCCCCTTGCTCATGTAGGAGGTCCTATACCATCTCGGTCAGATAATTGCCCAGTCTCTTTTTAAAAACTTCCAGCGATGGAGCGCCCACGATTTCTGGAGGCAAGCTGTTCCACTGGTTAATTGTCCTCACTGTCAGGAAGTTTCTCCTTAATTCCAGGTTGCTTCTCTCCTTGATCAGGTTCCAACCGTTGTCCTGCCCTCTGGTGTTCTGGTGAACAACCTGGCCCCCTCTGCCTTGTGCCAGCCCCACAGATCCCTAATGTCCTGATCCCTAATGTGGCCAATTGCCCCAACTTTGATTAGCTTCAGGCTTTCCTCGCCTGCTTCACACATTTAAAATAAGAAACCCAATTAATTACAACCCTTGTTTGGAAGGACTTGGTAAAAATGCCTCATTTTGAATTAACTAAATCCCACTTGATTGAAAAATCAGGCAACACCCAAGATGCTGGCTTTCCCAATTTGTGGCCTTCTAAGAAGGAGGAATAATAACCCCAGAATTACAAACGAACAAGCTAACAACTGGGGTGAGGTGGGTGTCTGTGCAGTTCATCACAACTGATGGATATTTGACTGGGAAAAGTCAGGAGTAAGTGATCGGAGCACAGTTCCTTAACCTTGGTTGCTTGAAGATGGGTGGACTTCAACTCCCAGAATTCCCCAGCCAGGGAATTCTGGGAGTTGAAGTCCACCCATCTTCAAATGGCCAGGGTTGAGAAACACTGCACTGGATGCAAGTAAAAGACACTGTCCATTGCAAAAGGTAGAAAGGGAATTATCTTTTGATATTATTTGGAAATTGTTAATGTAATGGGAGGAAGGCCCATAAATATTTCCACACTCACCCACTTTTTGCAAAAGTTGGTCTATCACGTCTGGGCTATAAACACCTAAATGACTACAGTACTGTACAATAAATCATTTGCCATCTGGTGGCCATTCCAGATATTGCACCTTCTGGTAGCCCCCACACCTTCAAAAACCCCCATTAATCGCACACCCCACTTCCATCTGCTGGAACACCCGAATGTGGAAATTTGTTGTGGTCCTGCGTGACTGCCCTTGAAAGAAAATCACTTCTCGTAGCTGCAAATAATTAGGCCCGATCTTTCTTGTGCCTCCCATTTTCCCACAGCAACAACCCTGTGAAATGGTCCGGACTGAGAGAGAGGGACTGATTCAAAATCCCCTAATCGGCTTTCAGTCTCCTGATGATTGGCCCAAACATTCATGCCTAAAGCAGGACTAGAACTCACTGTCTCCTGGTGATTGGCCCATAGTCACCCAGCTGGCTCTTATGCCTAAGGCGGAATTAGAACTCAGTCTTATGGTGATTGGCCCAAACATTGATGCATAAGGCAGGACTAGAACTCACTGTCTCCTGGTGATTGGCCCATAGTCACCCAGCTGGCTCTTATGCCTAAGGCAGATTTAGAACTCACAGTCTTATGGTGATTGGCCCAAACATGGATGCCTAAGGCGGGACTAGAACTCACTGTCTCCTGGTGATTGGCCCATAGTCACCCAGCTGGCTCTTATGCCTAAGGCGGAATTAGAACTCACAGTCATGCCTAAAGCTAGGGACTAGAATTCTAGACCCCTAAAGCGGGACTAGAATTCACTGTCTCCTGGGGATTGGCCCACAGTCACCCAGCAGGCTCTTATTCCATCTCTAGCAGAGAAAACGCAGCAGCCATGCAAAATGTCTGTGAGATATTAATTTTGACGCATCCTTGCTGAATAAGCTGCGGACCTTTGGAAGGAAACTTAGCAGAGTCATCAGGTAACGTAATGTTGATGTAATCCTGTGGGTCACCGCAACCTTGGCCAATACACGTTAAAAACACTCAAAAGGAGTTGTGGATTAATGTCAGCATTTCTTTAATATTGCTGATCAGAGACATAAAAAGGCTGAGTGCGGGAGGCTACTGGGAAAGCGATGCTGGCGCCTAAAAATCTACAGAGGGAATAATTTAACAGCAGCATTCTATTATATACTCAGTGAAAAAGCTCATGGCCAGTGGGAATAACAGACGAGGAGTTATCTCATATCTGAAGAATCAGAAATGGAAGGGCAACCTCAACAAGGTAGCCACCGAGAGTTTTCAAGACTTGGAGGAAATGGCCATTTAAGTAGGCCTATTGGCGTGGAATGAAATAGCAGCATTGTATACGTAGGCAATGTAACAGCGATGGGTTAGGGAAGGGAGAGATGGACGCCGAGGAAGTTCTCCAGCTTTTTACACGGGCTCCATCTGCAGTTCATCGGTCTCCACGGATTCCAGTTCATGGAAGGCGGCATGTGAACCAATGACGACCAACGTGGCGCCTGCAGAGAGCAACAGAAGAAACTTTGGGAAAGGAGGCCACAGGGTGATCTATGTCTTCCCCATCTAAGTCTTTCTCTTAGAGGCCCTAAGGATCTCTTAGGGCAAAAACTGGATGAACCAGACTCGAAAGGAAAGACTCAAAACACACAGATGGCATCTAAAAAACCTACAGAGGAAAGAACAGGGCTGCAGTTCCTGAGAAGGAACTATTGTAAAGTTAAGGTATTCACCCCATTTTCGAAGAGAAGTCAGCATATCTTACCTAGTTGGGGAATGAAACGTGTGGAAGAAAACCAACCAAACTCAGAGAACACCAAGGACCCCCCCCCACAGTCCTCCTCCTCCTCCTCCTCCCCCCCTTTCTCCTTCTCCATTCTGCAAACCCCACTCCCTGATGATGTTACCTAGTTTGGTCACGAAACGTCTGCAAGAAAACCACCAAGCTGAAAGGGTACCAAGGACCCCACTGTCGTCGTCCTCCTCCTCCTCCTCCCACTTTCTCCTCCTCCTCCACTGTGCAAACCTCACTCCCTCCTAACACTGATGATGTTACCTAGTTTGGTCACGAAACGTCTGCACGAAAACCACCAAGCTGAAAGAGCGCCAAGGAACCCCCCCAGAACACAGGAGTGCGGTCCCCCTGGAACGGGCTTTTCCTCTTTACTCACCCAGCACCCAAAAGACAGCTGAGCCGGCACCCGCCAGCCAGAAGAAAGGAAAAGAGACAGCGCCGGCCAGACTGTATTGATGGGCTGTGCTGACTTCTCGCCCTAGAGGGAAAGACGGTGAGTTAGAAAACAGGCTGGGTTTCAACTGTTAAAAAAAAAAGAGAGAAGGTGGCCGTCTCGAAGGCTCGACTGAAGAGATGCTAGCCTTGAGGTCACATTTTTGATTTCTGTGGTTTAGCGCCTCTACGTAACCTAGCAAAGCTGGGGATTTTGTGCCAGACTGGCACTGTTCTTCTTGGCTGCAGCACCACCTTGTGGCTATTCTTGGAAATGTAGCTTTCAAGGACTTGCTGAAAAGAAACTACTTTACAAGTTAGCTACCTACCGTGCTTCCCCGAAAGTAGCTTGATTTTGGGGGTGGGTGGGCTTAATATAAGCCCTATCCCAAAAATAAGTTTTTGGGGTAGAGCTTATATTAATAGGGCTCAAGGTTGACTCAGCCTTCCATCCTTCCGAGGTAGGTAAAATGAGGACCCAGATTGTTGGGGGCAATTAAGCTGACTTTGTAATAATGCCGCTTAGGGGTGTGTGTGAAAGCCCTAATAAGCAGGCATATGCAGGCATATAAGCAGGCATATAGTCTTCGGAGAAGGGCGGGATATAAATGGAATTAAAATAAATAAAATAAATAAATAAAATAAATTAGTTTTTGGGACGTGGCACACACCTAAAAATCAAGCTAGGGTGGGGATGGGGAGCTGCCCCACCTGCCCTGCACCCACTTACCTTGCAGCCAGGCCTCTCCTTGCCATCCCGCTTCTTCTTCTGAGGCCTCTTCTGCAGCCAGGCCTGCATTTCTCAGTCACAGGGTTTTCCGGAAGGCCTCTGCAGCCAAAAACCGAGCTATGAATCCAATCCGTAGCTCAGTTCTGCAAGATCTCAGCAGCTAAGCACCAAGCTATGGATTGAATTGGTACTCAGATGCTTAGGCCTTCTGGAAAGGCCTGACTGCAAAATGCAGGCCCGAATGCAGCTGCAGAACTTCAGCCCCAGAAGAAGTGGACCGGCTGGGTGGGGCTGTCGGTGCTGGAGGTGAGGGAAGGCCTACTCCGAAAATAAAACCTGGAGCCTCTTTTGGAGGAAAAAAAAGATAAGACCTGGTCTTATTTTCGGGGAAACACGGTATCTAATGGATGGATAGGAAAAAAGCAGCCCTCCTTGTAGGAATATGAGCAGTCCTCAATTTAAAACCATTCCTTTAGTTTTGAAGTTACAACAATAAAAAAAATGACTTATGACCAGTTTTCACATGTACAACTATTGCAAGTCACGCGATCAAAATCTGGATGCTTGGCAACTGTCATGTACTGATGACAGTTGCACTACCCCAGGGCCAGGTGATCAACATTGTGACCTACCTGTAATTCAGAAGGCACTGAGAGTGTGTGATGGAGTGTTTTTTCATAGTAAACATTTCCTAGCTATGGAAAGCCTAAATATCTAGGCCAGGAGTAGCTCAGGAATTCTGGGAATTGAAATCCACGAGTCATAAAAGAGCCAAGGTTGCCTACCTCTGATATAGGCTATAGCTTCCTCTTTCCCTTGCGTGCTAGCTTTCAACAAGCAAGGAGATGGGTGTTTCTTTTTTTAATTGTAGAAGGGCAGAAATTAAATAAGAGGGGGAAAAATAGAAATTTATGTTCTTGAAAGAGCACACAGGTGGTCCTTGACGT
Organism: Vipera berus; assembly: GCF_964194415.1. Classification (NCBI taxonomy): domain Eukaryota; kingdom Metazoa; phylum Chordata; class Lepidosauria; order Squamata; family Viperidae; genus Vipera; species Vipera berus. The sequence continues at coordinate 4,410,192 of NC_138212.1, read as the reverse complement.
ACGACCATAATTGAGCCCAAAATCTGTTGTTAAATGAGACATTTGCTAAGTGAGTTTTGCCCCATTTTATGATCTTTCCTGCCACCGTTGTTAAGTGAATCACTGCAGTTGTTAAGTTAGTAACCCCTTTGTTAAGTGAAGCCGGCTTCCCTATTGACTTTGTTTGTCAGAAGGTTGCAAAAAGGGGGTTGGTCACATGACCCCAGGACATTTCAACGGTCTTAAGCACAAACCCGTTGCCAAGCATCTGAATTTCGATCACACGATCATGGGGACGCTACAAAGGTTGTAAGTGTGAAAAACGGTCGTTAAGTTACTTTTTTTCCAGTGCCGTTGTAACTTTGAACGGTTACTAAACGAGCCACTGTAAGTCGAGGACTAACTGTATCATGCACACATCTCTAGTTCCAAGCTTTGTTTTATGTTATTATTGCACGTTGCACTGTGGGAACAAAAGATCGCCACTTACCAAACAGAACCAGCTGTGACTGTTGGGTCTTCAAGTACATGATGTAACAGGCCCCAAAGAACACAGCAAGCGCAATCAGAAGTAATGGCGATGTGATGCTAACAGGTGAGAAGGAAAGACCAATGGGGTTAAATGCATCATGAAACAACGTGGAAGAACAAAACCAATTTTCTTGCTAGTTCCATGGAATTAAAGTTGAACTTATCACAACCTGGCTGAACCCGTTACAATTAAGAATGGAAGAGCTCTGTACAAATACACTACTTGTATATTAGGGTAGTGTATTAATTTCTTTACAGGTCTTCCTTGGTGGCTGTTTTCCAAAAGCTCTGCAAACTAAAACTCTTTATCAATTTTTGTTTCCTGGAACAAAGGGGGAATTATCTACTAGACCCTGAATGTTCCCTAGCATGGCCGGGTATAGGCCATTCGTAATCTTTCTCCATGATGCACATTGTAGACGGAATTTTATCCAAGCAAGCACTGAATCAGTGACCTTGCCGAGAAAAAATAGAGTCAGGCATCTGTACCAAACTGAGATTACATCACGATGACAAAATGCATGTGGTAATGTCACAATGCAAAGCCCACTGGATATATGTGCGTCCCAACGTCTGATGCAAGAATATAAGTTGTCATTTTCGCTCATGACGCATGTACTGTTGTTTGAGCCTTCCTTATCCCCTATACACTGATGCCTGTGGGCACAGAATGAGACTCTTCTGCGTATCTCTTTGGGTCTCTAACGTACAGCTTAGTGCACGGGCACTAAGGATGGAGGGAGGCAGGGAGCTTAGGCAACACATCCCCCCCTTCATTCTTTTCTACAATTAGGTGCTAGAAGCGTCTTCTTGAAATGCAAGTTTAAAAGGAGCAGAGTTTTGATTGCACTAAGATGCTTTTTCAGGAGGCAAGTGGACTTCCTTGTTTTTCTTTGAAGACGTTTCGCTTCTCATCTAAGAAGCTTCTTCAGCTTCCTGGATGAGAAGCGAAACGTTTGCAAAAAAAAAAACCAAAAACCACAAGGAACTCCAGTTGTCTCCTTAAAAAGCATCTTTGGGACAACCATGACTGAGAATCTCCATAGGCATTTTGATTGCCCAGTTATGACTGCCAAAGGTGGTTGACTTTTTCGAGGGATTGTCCCTGGCTTCAGGAACTTTCACTGCACAAATGAAGGCCTGTGCATCCTCGATGAGGTCAGGGGAATTCATCTCCACGTACAAGTAAACAAAGAAGCAATCCAATCTACTCACAGGCAATAGACGATAAGTCCTAGGAAGACAAAGACATAATTGCTCTGGAAATATTCCACGTTGCGGACAATACGTTTACACAGCTCCCCAAAATTCCGAGGCTTTGCAAAACGTTTCTGGTCCAGGAAGTTGGCCCAGGGGCGAATGGTAGCCCGACGTTGCTCTAGCCATTCCTTAGCTGGGCCTTGGGGCAAGAGTGCTGGGATGTTGATCCTAGAAGGGACAAATTCAGAAGGCCGGAAAGAATTAGAAGAATGTTCTTCAAATAAACATGGGGGGAAAAAAAAAAGTCCAGTTGCCTTTTGAATGCACCTGTGGGACAATCAGGACCTGGATGACTGAGTACCTCCATAGACACGTCAATTCCCTAGCTCTTTTTAAAAAGCAGTGTTCCAACTGCTTTTTCCTCTTAAGGAATTTCAGTCAGACAGATCGGCCATCGACAAGCACATAGAGATAAACAACATTTATCTACCATCAAAATGCCAAAAAGGAAACAAAAAGACCCAAACATCTCCTCACCAGCAATCAACACCCATCTGAACAGAAATTAACACCAAGATTAACAGCAGACCAACAATAAAAAAAAAACACTACCCCAATCAAGGAACTATCAACCCCGACAAACAAGCTAACAGTAAACAACAGCCTAAACAAGGAACCATCAATTCCACTCCCACCAATACTGACAGTGCAAACCCCTACTCCCTTCTCGCACTGATGATGCCACCTAGTTGGGTAATGAGATGTCTTCAAGAAAACCACCAAGCTCAGACAGCACCGAGGACCCCACCATTCCTCTTGAGCCAGCATGCTTCTTAGCTGTGATGGTTGGGGTGGATAGGAGTTGTATTCAACATTTCTGAGGGTACTCAGCTAGGAAAAGCAAAATAATTTCCTCATAACTTACTTGCTGCTCATCAATGCTCCTGTTGTCTCGACCTCAGTGGCTGCATTAAAGAGATGTTCTGGTCCAGTTTTACCAGCCATGGTAAATTAAGACTGAGAACCTGGATAGAAAAGGCAGATATGGGAGTCAGACACAAGATTGGTTGGGTGAGGAGGATCAAAACCCACCCGGAATCCCTCATGGTGTTATCCAGAGCTATCCAGAAGATCATTTTGTAAATATATTTAAGGTGTAGAAGGAGATGTTTGCTCTGGATGTTCTGGATATTGGAAACAGGGATGCTGCAGCAAAGCAGGGCACACATATAGCAGCCCACAGCAATGTCGAGAGACAAGACCCACCCCCTTCCTTTACATACTTGATACATTGCTGCAGAGTGACATCAATGCATACCCTCATCTGCTATGAAAGCTCATCTTATTCCTTGCTTGCTGGCAAAAAAAACCCCACAAACTTTGGCTCAAAGTTACCCAGCCAGTTTTCATGCCTACAGTGGGACTAGAACTCACAGTCTACTACTAATGGTTGGTCCAAACCCACCTGACAGGGTTGTGGTGGTGGGAAAAATAAGAGGACGAAGGTATGTTGGATATGTTCACCACCCGAGTTATTTGTAAAAATAATAAAGGTGGATAGATAGATAGATAGATAGATAGATAGAAATAATAAATAAATAAATAAATAAATAAATAAATAAATAAATAAATAAATAAATAAATAAATAAATAAATAAATAAATACACACAAGACATCCCAGCTGCTTTCATGTCTACAGCAGGACTAGAACTCACCATCTCCTGGTGATTGGCCCAAAGTCTCCCAGTTAGCTTTCAAGCCTAGAACTAGAACTCACTGACCCCCCAGTTTCTAGCCTGATGCCTGCACCACTACGCCATATTAGCTTTCGTCAGATAACTACATTAACATAACATATAAACTACATCCTATTATATAATCTACCGTGTCTTTAGTAAATATCCCTTCTTTCCTTGCCCTTCCTCTCTCTCAAGCTCACCCTCTTTTAGAAGCAGCTAACATGGGCCTCTCACGGGTTTTATCTGGCCAGCGCTGGACACTGGATACTACCCTGGCACAAATGGTGCCTTTGCCCCTCTCAGGAATGAGCCCACCGCCCTATTTGGGGCGCCCCAACTCCAGTCCCAGCTCCTGGTGGGGCTGTCCCGTGGCTCCAGCTCAGGCAGCATCGGGTGTGTCCCCCATGTTTTGGTCCGCAAGCTGGCAAAAAAGAGCTTGGCCGCCCCGTAAAAAACCTTTCCCTTCCCAGGCATCCACGACCTGGGACCAAAAAAAAAAAAGGGGGGTCCCTCCGATGCTGCGCGGTCCAGTCTCTCCTGCATCCGGGGTTGCCCCTGGCAACAGAACCTCGCTCACCTCTAGCAGCACCCGGTCCAGCTCCTCGGCGGAAGCGATCGGTCTGCGTGGCAAGGAGAGGGAGGGGACAGAACGCGGATGTTTACTTTCCTAGGCGCGGAGCCTACTGGGAAATAGAGTCTTTGTGCTCAGTTCAGTCATTTGCATAAATAGCGGCACGTAGCCAGTTTTTTTGTTGTTGTTGTTGTTCTATATGCGATCGTTTTTCCTTGCAAGTAAAAAAAAAGTTTACTTATCATGTATAAATGCATAACAGAAAATAACAGGAACCTGCTGTGCCCCCTCTTAGCTTTGGAAGCTGTGCTGGCTGAAAATGATGGGTAGTGTAGTCTCGGACACCCGCAAAGAGTACTGACCGAGATTTGCCATTGCTACAGCAACGGTTAGCAACGATATCCCAGTTTGCTTGCTTTGTCGAGCCACGTATTTTGGTTCCTGGGATTCCACTTCCTGTTCTGCGTCCCGGTTAAATAGTTACTAGCTTTCAATTTTAAATTCAGAATAAACACATCAATCAGGCTGAAAGGGCGGTTCCATTATAATCCTTATTTTTATAAGGTTAGATTTCTGCGTGGCTAAGTAAGTAAGCGGCTTGGTTTTGCTTTACGTTATACAAATTCAGCCAATTGTGATACGGTAAGGAATAACTTGTCATTTGCCAAGTCAACAAATAAAACCCCCTTTTTAAAAATTTCTATCGCTGAAAACCAGAACAAAAACTGGTTAGGCTTTGTGAATCATAACTTCAGGAGGGACATTGTAGAAGAAAAAACTATAAACTATATTAGTTTATAGCAGTGTTTCTAAGTTTCCAGCTTGAATACGTACAGATCAACTCCCAGAATTTCCCCACCAGCCATACTGGGGAATTCTGGGAATTGAAGTCCATACATCTTAAAGTTGCTGAAATTCAGAAACACCGCTCTATACTAGAGCAACAAAAAAATTGGAAGAAGTTTGATAGCTTCTTTTTTAACAAATTTTATTAAAAGGCAGGGCTATATCCTGAACTGTATCGCTCTTCATCAGATGCCAAACGACATAGAGGCAACCTTCGGCTCTTTTATGACTCATGGACTTCAACTCCCAGGAATTCTGGGAGTTGAAGTCCATGAGTCATAAAAGAGCCGAGTTTGCCTACCCCTGACATAGACTGATGTAGGGGTTTCAGCTGGAGTGAAAATGGGCCTCAGGAGAAACGGATGACTGGCAAAGACTGGAAACAGAAGCAGTAGCAAATCTTATGCTTCTGCCTCAAGGGTGCCCAACCTTGGTGACTTTAAGACTTGTGGACTTCAACTCCCAGAATTCCCCAGCATATAGCTGGCTGGGGAATTCTGGGAGTTGAAGTCCACAGGTCTTAAAGTTGCCATGATTGGACACTTGGTTTGTACAGTATAGTTTTCTTCAAATTTCATGCCCATATAGACCCAAGGATGGGTGGATAGCACAGTAATTACACTCTGGGAAAAGGCAATAATCAAAGGTACTCACACCCTGCTTAAAACCCCAGTCTTAACACAAGAATACCCCAACAATCAATGCTCGTAATGGAGTTTATGAGGCACGACTGCAATACAATGCAGAGTTACTTAGTAAACTCCGCTGAACTCAGCGATGTTTACTTCTAAATGCATACTTTCCTATTATAAAGGCTTAGACAACGGATTTTCAGCCAGCAGAAATGTAGTTGCTACCTTTTTTAGGTATGCAAACGTATAGATATGCCATATCCATCCATCCATCCATACGGATAGCTATGCAAATTCTGCTTAGGTCGTCCTTGACTTGAGATGCGCACCAACTGTGCCAGTTACCCGCTCATTGTGCCACCTGTGGATTGGCTGGATTTCAAATGGACATTATGACTTTGGTGGGGGGAGGAATATTGCTTGCTTAACTATACCGTTTGCGCGGGGTTTTCCCCAGATCTCGCCTTGCCTTCCTTACTGTCACCGACCCCTAATAAAAGCTTCTTTTTGAGACAACGCCTGTTTCAAGAGTTCTGCTTTCTTGGATGGTTAGCTGGGGGGACGCTGCAACAGTCATCTGAAAATGGTCATAAGTCACCTCAGTGCCTTGTAACTTTGAAAGGTCACTAATTGAAATGTTGCAAGTCAAGGATTACTTGGACTTGCAATTGCAGAATAGAACACCTGTCTGTCCCACCAGAGCAGATAAGTTAGGCCTATTCCAGATCCCTTCCCTGAAATATTGTCATTTGGTGGGACATCTCCATTGAATGCTTTCTCCATTGTAACCCCCAACCTATGGAACTCCCTCCCCCTTGACATTTGACAGCCCTCCCCCCCCCACACACCCCTTTTATCTTTCCCAAGACACTCCACGCCTGTTCTTCTCCCAAGCTTGGAAATAAAATGAGGTCAGAATGGGATAAGAATGTGGTAGAGGAATGTGGCTGTGGCACCAGTTTGCATTTTAATTTTGATCGCTGTTGGTTTTTTATTTATTTTTTTAATGTTTTATATGGTTTTGCAAGTCAAAAGCTGTCAAGAATGGTTTTAAGATGGGCAGCTACATGAATATTTTAAATGAATAAACTCAGTTGTGAGAGAATAATGTGTGAAAGCACAGAGCTATTGTGTTGAAATGTTCACTTGCAGCCAGAAAAATCAGCTCATTTCAGCACATTCAGTGAGGTTTCACAAACACGTTACCAAGTAGTCTGAAGGAACATAATGGTTACCATTTCCAAAAGTATTATTTTAAAAAATGAGCACAATCTTAGATCCAGGTTTATTTATTAGGGCATAGATTTCAGGGTGGAAATGACAGAGGGACTAAACATAAAAAAAATCCCTGTTATTGAATCTTCTTGCAAGAGGACAGCTCTCTTGTTAGCATCAAGAGGCTGCTGCATTCATTATCTAGTAGTTCACCGTAGGATCTCCAAACTTGGCAACTTTAAGATTTGTGGACCTCAACTCCCAGAATTCCCTAGCCAGCACAGAAGAATTCTGGGAGTTGAAGTCCACAAGGACTTCAGCTTAAAGTTGTCAAGTTTGAAGACCCCCTGGTTTAGGACTATCAGATCCAGTCTGCAAGATTCTGGATGGTGATCAGCTGACCAAAGAGAGAAAGAAAGCAACTAGAAGATAAGTATAACTTTGTATTTACTCATAATTATATCTAATTCCTTATGGGCTGTATTTTTTTTCTTCTTCAGTTTTATATCCGTAAATAATGTGTGTGTGTGTGTGTGTGTGTGTGTGTGTTTGGTGCATATTCTTTTCTGTAGAATTTTGCATTTGCAAACTTTAGTAAACCAAGAGGCAGGAAAAAATATTTCCGTTGTGTAATCTTGGGTCCTCTTTCTTTCTCACTTCAGATCTGTTCGCTCTAGCTTTGTCCCCACCCCCACCCCAGACTCATCTCTTCAACTCTTCCTTCGCTTTCTCCGGAGTGAAGCCCGGCCACTTCTTCTGTCTTCTCAATTCCTGTTCAGCTCTCTAGCCATCTGACAGAGACCACACAGCGGGCAGCAGGACATGACCGCCCAATCTTCACAGATAGACCCCTGAGTGGAAAACAAATCCCTGGGTTAAAATGGGAGGTCAGTGATACGGCTCGAATTCATGATGAGACTCAAGATGGAGAAGAAGGAAGGAGTGGGACGTTGACTTCCTCTTTGGTCTCTTTCAGGGAAGAAAAGAGACACTGTCACAACCGGGTCACGGCCACCCTCTTTCCCCCAACTCAATTTGCGTTTTTTTTTTAATTTTTGACGCTCCGCCTTTTACCTGAATACCGTATTTCCCACGCACTCCTGTACGGAGAGCGATCATAGACCCTGGCAAAAATGGGAGACAGAAGGATTCCCCAGCTTGTTCCGAGACCCGACAGGCAAGGATGCAGGGTACAAAAGTGGCACAAAGACCTGGAGGAAAAGAAAGGAAAGGGTGAACTTCTCTCAAACTCCTTGTAAAAAAGGTAAAGGTTCCCCCGCACATGCGTGCTAGTCGTTTCCGACTCTAGGGGCCGGTGCTCATCTCCGTTTCAAAGCCGAAGAGCCAGCGCTTGTCTGAGGACGTCTCCGTGGTCATGTGGCCGGCATGACTAGACGCCAAAGGCGCACGGAACGCTGTTACCTTCCCACCATAGTGGTCCCTATTTTTCTACCTGCATTTTTACGTGCTTTCCAACTGCTAGGTTGGCAGAAGCTGGGACGAGTAACAGGCACTCACTCTGTTACGTGGCACTCGGGATTTGACCCGCCAAACTGCCGACCTTCTGATCGACAAGCTCAGTGTCCTAACCCACTGAGCCACCATGTCTCTCAAACTCCTTGAGAGTTTGGCAGATGACTTTTATCCAAGGGGATCAGAGTCTAGTATTCAGGCAATATAGTCCAGGGGTATCCAAGCTTGGCAACTTTAAGACTTGTGGACTTCAACTCCCAGAATTCCCCAGCCAGCCACTAAACAACCACTAGTTCAGTGACTGTTTAAGTTACAATGGCACTGAAACAAGTGACCATTTTTCACACTTATGACCATTGCAGCATCCCCATGGTCATGTGATCCAAATTCAGACGCTTGGCAATTAGTTCATATTTATGACGGTCGCAGTGTTCCAGGGTCATGTGTGATCCGCTTTTGTGAACCTTCTGGCAAGCAAAGTTAATGGTGAAGCCAGCCTGCGTTGTTAACTGTAATGATTCACTTAACGGTGGCAAGAAAGGTTGTAAAATGGGGCAAAGCTTACTTAACAACTGTCTCGCTTAACAACAGAAATGTTGGGCTCAATTGTGGTCGAAGGTCAAGGACCATCTTCATTTATAATTTGGGGGCAGGGGTAGGCAACCTTGGCTCTTTTATGACTCGTGGACTTCAACTCCCAGAATTCCTGAGCCAGCCATGCTGAGGGGAAAGGGAGAGGTTTCCAAGCTGAGCCATGCTGGCTCAGGAATTCTGGGAGTTGAAGTCCACGAGTCATAAAAGAGCCAAGGTTGCCTACCCCTGGCCTAGGCCTAGGCCGCTTTATGACTCGTGGACTTCAACTCCCAGAATTCCTGAGCCAGTCATGCTGAGGGGAAAGGGAGAGGTTTCCAAGCTGAGCCAGGCTGGCTCAGGAATTCTGGGAGTTGAAGTCCACGAGTCATAAAAGAGCCAAGGTGGCCTACCCCTGGGCGAGGGCATCTGCAGTAGGTTCAAAAAAAAAAGGCAAAATGCAATTCGCAGAAAAGAAGCAGAGTTTTAATGGTGCATTTGTGGCTACCATCTTGACATGCTTGACCCCTTTTCATGGAGAACCCAGATCCTTGCTTTTCCCACCTAAAGCCCAGCAACAAGAGATCCCCACCTTTGTCCCCAAAATGTTTCCATTACTCACAGATGCCCATGTCAGAACAACAGTCACACAGCTCCGAGTTCCAGTTGCCTTGATTATTGAAAGTGTAGCTGGTGCCTGCAGGTTGTGGCTGAGCATCAATGATCACCTCTGATTGATAGGCCATGTTAACCCTAGGGAGGAGGAGGAGGAGGAGGAGGAGGAGGAGGAGGAGGAGGAGGAGGAGGAGAGGAAAACCAATTATTTTGATTACCCCCATCAGCTCCAAGAAGTCTTTGGGTCTTGAGAGACTAAGCAACAACCTACTCAACTGGCATCCTTTCTTCCCCATCCCTGCAACACTAAAATTGTGTCCTACCAATATGTCACCCTTGCAAAGCAGTCCAGATACAAAGCACACCCATAAGGATTAGCTCCAACGTATGGGTGAAGGCTCCTTCTGAGACATTTCACAGGCTCCCAACTCCTTCTGCAGGCTAAGTTGCCTCTTCAGCAATTCCAGTTGTCATTCCCACATACTTTTGCATAATGCTGGTAAATAATGACATCTACTGTTTTACCATCAAAGAGCTCGTGTAAAGATTTCTTCACGCACAGGCAAACTGGGAGGTCCCCTTCTCCCACCCCTCTCCTCTTAGCCATTTATGTCCCATCCACTGTAGGTGGATCAGGAATCAGCTACCTAGCGCCACCTTTGAGCTTTGAATTCGATCGCAATAGATGCTTTGGCCCACGTGGACAGCTAGTGCTTTTTCTTCAACTCCTCCAAGCATTTGCGTCTTCACCCAGGAAAAAAAAATATACGCAGGACAAGACGTTGCTGCTTTAAAGAGATGCTGATAGGTGCTGCTTCTAAAGCACCTAGTTGCAGCTGAACTGGAGGTTGCACAGCCACGTTGCAGAGTTCTTGTGTTCTCTTCTGGCCTGCTTGCCCAATTCTTCCTGTTGGATGGGATGGGAGTGCCCTTGTTGCTCACTATAAAAACCACGGGAGTGAGCAATCACAATCAAGAGTAGCGGAAGCTTGGACCCAACTTCCAGCGGAGGCAGTGGGCCAATCATCAGTAACTGAGTTTAAGCATGGTTGGAATAATAAACAAACGAACAAACAATAATTAAAAATAATCAATTAAAAACAAAAAAAACAAATAAACTCAAAGGGCAGACTTGATGGATCACTAGGCCAGTTTTCTGTGTTTCTATTTTGTGTGTGTGTGTGTTTTTTCACGTAAGAAAAACCATTTGCAGGCCTTAGTTTGATTTTCCTTAATGGTTTAAGAGTACATCCATTGGGTGCAGTCCAGTTAGCGGAGAAGATGGCCACGAAGGTGTGATTTAAAACTCCACCTATTTTTAGGTTTGTCACAATTCATACCTTCTGCCTTTTCTGCCATTTAAGGCTCTTCTTCTTTTCAGAGATTAGGATTACTTTCACTACACACGCACACACACACACACGCACACACACACACCTCCTTTCTCAGCTGATGGGAATGGGCAGGCTACACCCTTTGTATGGCCACAAGGGAGATGCATGCGCCAATCCAGATGTGCCTGAGCCTCCCCTGGCATTGCTATTCAGGCCATGGTGTGGCCTTTGGTCCATTCCCAAGGGCTGTTTTTTTTAAAAAAAAAATTCTTCTCCTCGAGGGACGTGGGAAGTTTCTCAGAAAGCAATCCCATTTGTCCCCAGTCCATCCCCATGAATATTTTGCACAAGGCAGCGCCCCACCTTTCTCCGAACAGGACAAGACCTCAATTGTAAAAATGTACATTCATCAAGGAAAGGCTCTGAGCGAGAAATATTCTCATCCCAGCCAAGAGAAGCTGAGCAGGAAAAAAAAATCACGTTCTCAGAGCTATGACTGTGAAAAGGAAGCGCCTATTTGTTTTAACTGGGTATTTTGCGATACCACTGCTGTCAAACTGGAGGTGTTTGGACAGCAATCAATTAAGATTTGTCTGTAATAAAAACCAAGTGACACAGATGTGCTGGCGTATTTATTTCCCACCCCCTCGCACAATGTGAGACAGGCGGACCAGCTGCTGGGTACGTTCATGTAAGGGTAGACCTTTCTCTACCATTTCTGGCTTTTTGTGAGATGTTTTCAAATCATGCATGCCAAAACAACTAGACAGGTTTTGCCCCCCTCATGCCATCACTCTGCTGAACACCTAATGCCCACAGTACTGTCTTGTTTTCTAAGTATACCCAATAATATACTATTATCCTTATCTTTTCCACTACCTTCTCTTATTGGTATCATTATTATTATTATTGCTGTTGTTGTTATCTCTGTTTTGCACGTACACTGAGAGCTTATGCACTGGAGACAGATTCCTTGTATGTCTAATCATAGTTGGCCAATAAAAGCTCTTCTCTTCTCTTCTCTTCTCTTCTCTTCTCTTCTCTTCTCTTCTCTTCTCTTCTCTTCTCTTCTCTTCTCTTCTCTCCTCTCCTCTCCCCTCCCCTCCCCTCCCCTCCCCTCCTCTCTTTTTTCCTCTTCTCCTATCCCCTCCCACATCCCCTCCACCCTACTCTACTCTACTCTGCTCTAATTATATTTTACAAACAGTATTCTATCTGGGTTTAAGCACTACACCAGTCCCAACTTCTGTTTAAAAGAAAAACCTCCTGTTTTATTTATTTTGGCAGATATCGTACTGAAATAAAACTTAACTTGGTTTAACATGATGGCTTATCCAATGCATCCAAGGACAACACTTAGGCTTACACAACAGCATAACCCCTAAACTAAACAAGGCCATTTTAGCTCAGCCTGGTGGGTTTTATGAGCTTAGCTAAATTCCTTTGCTCACCAGGTAAACCATGTTATATAGCTGACATCACCCAGTTTAGGTAGGAAACATCTGCAAGCTAACAACTCAACTCAGAGAGCAGCACCAAGAGCATCTCAGCATCCTGGGATGGTGGTTTGTGAGCCCAAGACTTCCCTCTACATCCACACCTAACACCTTTCTGCAAACCTAGTTGGCCAGATCTGTGGCGGTCACTCCTCCAATGAAATGTCAAATGCTTATGGCGTGGGACCTAATCAGGTGTCCTGTGGTTATCTGAACCAAAAGGGATGGAGAACAGGAGAAAATGGAAGGGTGGCGCTACACCCTCCAGGGAGGGCCACCATTTCTTTGTTATCAAGAGTTTTGCTTATGCAGTGCTGATAAGTTTCATAGTTTCGGCAAATAACTTCTCCTTCCGTTGACCTCTCCCCAGGATAAAAGCCAGCGTGGCACAACAGGGAAGGTGCTGGACTGGAAGGACCAGATTCTACCCTATCCACAATCCATAGGAATGAGCAACACCACGATAACAAAATGTAGTATCCAGATAATCTTTTGTTTCTCAGTCGAGATAGTCCTCGACTTATGACCACAGTGCCCCCCCCCCGGAATTTCCATTGCTAAGCAAGGTAACAGAATAACAGAGTTGAAAGGGTCCTTGGAGGTCGTCTAGTCGAACTAGATGGTTGTTAAAGCGAGTCACAACTGATTTTATGATCTTATTTGCCACAGATCAGCGGATCGTTACGGCTGCAGATTCAGCTTCTTCCATTGCCTTTGCTTGTCGGAAGTTCGCAAATGACGATCACGTGACCCCGGGACAGCTCAACTGTCGAAAATACATGGTTGCCAAGCACCCAAATTCAATCACACGACTGTGAGGATGCTGGTTGTAAGTGCGAGGACCAGTCACAAGTCATTTTTCTCGCTATTGTAACTTCTGTCGCGTGATGAATGGTTATACGTCGAGGACTCTCTGTATGTGCAGGCAGTCCTTGACGTACGACCACAACTGAGCCCAAAGCTTGTGCTGCAAAGTGAGACACTTGTTAAGTGAATTCTGCCCTATTTTACAGCCTTTCTTGCCACCGAAGCTAAGTGAATCGCTGCAGTTGTTAAGTTAGTCACATGGTTGTTAAGAGAACCCGGCTTCCCCATTGACTTTGCTTCTCCGAAGGTCACGAAAGGGGATCTCGTAATTTTGGGACGCTGCCACAGTCATAAATACAAGTCAGTTGCCAGGCCTCTGAATTCTGATCACGTGACCACGAGGATGCTTGCAACAATCGTAAGTGTGAAAAACAGCCACAACTCCCTTTTTTCACTGCCGTTGTAACTTTGAACGGTCGCTAAATGGACTCTGGTAAGGTGAGGGCTACCCGCACTTAGCCTGCTGATGGTCTGAACTTTGCCATCCCAGAATTTTTCAAAAGGGCGCCAACGTTGGAATTAGGCCCTGCTGCCAGGATTTCACGGATACTTTTTTCTCTCCATGAACCCCTATTGATCTCTACAGCTGAAACCTCAGCGAAAACAAAAAACCTGCGATTGTTTTTTTTTTCTCTCTCTCTCTCTCCTTTTTTTTTTGGGTTCCTTTTTAATTGCTCACTGGTAACCTTGTTTTGGGAGAAGTGAATTCATGAAGATATATCTGTTGTTGTAAGAGAAAACCCCAGGCTACAATAACCAAGCTAGCCTCCAAGTTTCCGCGAGACTTTTATGAAGAGAAAGCCCTGTTGGAATCAATGGGAATTAAACATTTAACTGGGCTTTGAGTTGCCTGCAATTGATGAGCTTAACATCCAATCCTAAAAACGTTCCGTTGATAGAAAATCCCATTGATTTCAAGGCAAGCTCGCTTCTAACTTGCCCATCGCCCTTCAGCGCTGTTGAGGGGTTGTTTTTTTTTCGTTGCTGGTTTGTTTGTTTTTGCATTTGTAGTGCGGCTTCTTGGCAGCGCCAACTGACGTGAAGGCAGCCCCTGGAAATTTGCCTTCGGCTTCCAGTTCCGCTTTTTTTTTAAAAGAAAACCTGTTCTGCAGACTTCTAGAAAGCCTCACGTGGTCTTTTTCCCATTCTCTCTTGCAGCCGTATTCGGTAGATTTTCCTACAGTCCTTTTTCTCCCACAGATAAAACTCAGCCAATTTGAATAGCAAAGGTGTGCCATGTTCAGCGGCGAGATACCGTGACCTGGATGACTGAAAACCTCCACAGACATTTAGCTATGTATTTTGGGATGAACACCTTTTGAATAGTGTGGAAGTATGAATGGATTTTCAGGAAAAAAATGTTGCAGACTACAGGATTCAAGTGACCCCTTAGAGCAGGGGTGTCAAACTCAATTTCATTGAGGGCCACATCAGCATTGCGGTTGCCCTCAGGGGGCCGGGTGGGTATGGCCAGGTTGGGCATGGCCTACTGGGTGGGCATGGCCAGCTCTACATCGTTCGCATCAAGGGTGCCTATGGGGACCTGGGCAGGAGTGGGACAGATCTGAGGGTCTCTGGCAGAAGGAGGGTCTCTAGGCCAGGGCCAAGGCAGTGGGGGCCGTTCCCTCACTGTTTCCAGGATGGCTTCGCGGGCCGCATGAAACCACTTCGCGGGCCGGATCCGGCCCCCGGGCCTTGTGTTTGACATGTCTGCCTTAGAGGGCAGAAATAAACCTCTAAGTGGCCTCAAGGACTCTCCGGAAGAGGACTAATGACCAAATGACTGCAAGGAACATAAATCCTGTCACTGCGTTTTTTTTAAAGTGTTTGTCAGCTCCGCACGTCTCACTTTGTTTCTCTGCCAGCTGCATAGTAATCTTATCAATGTAACCAAGGTGACTGTCACATGTCCAGCCATGTTATGGTTTCATGCCTAGAACTGCTATTAACTGCGCATGTCTACAAAAGTTTTTCTCGCTTTACTTTTTTTCCTCTTCTCTTTGTATTCTGTCCGATGAGAGGATGTAGTCAGTTAGGAGTTTTCTTTTGCTTTCCAATTAAAGTTTTATATACAGTAGAATATGCCTCAGTTTTGTTTATTTTTATCTGATGTTTACCATGCGTCGAATGAACCACGGTTCATCGCCCTCTGATAGGGAAGTATTAATTTATTTCCCTGACAAATCCTTCCATTCTCCACCCTTTCAGTTGGAACTGAAGAAGCTTCTTGGATGAGAAGCAAAACTTCTTCAAGCAAAACAAGAAAGTCCAGTTGCCTTTTGAAAGCGCTTTTGGGACATCTGCTGGATGGTTTCTGGACCCGTTTTTCTACTTACAATACAGGTTGTCCTTGACTAACCACCTTTCATTTAGCAACCATTCAAAGTCACCACGGCACTGAACAAAAGCGATTTATAATGCATCCTTGCCCTCACGACAGCATCCCCACGGTCATGTGATCAAAATTCAGGCACTTGGCCACCAAGCAAGCCTTTACAACGATTGCAGCATGCCGGGATCATGTGATCATCATTTGGGGGCCTTCCCAGCTAGTTGCTGACAAGCAAAGTCAATGGTGGAAACTGGATTTGCTTAATAACCATGTGATTCAATTAAGCACTGCAGTGATTGGCTTAAAACCGTGGCAAAAAAGGTTGTAAAATCAGCCATAGCTCGCTTTAACTGCCTTGCTTAGCAATGGAAAGTCTGGCCCAATTGTGGTGATAGGCTGAGGACTAACCACTTGACAAAAAAAAGTCAATGATATTTTTCCCCCTTTCTTGATGGTGCAGTTCACTTTGTTTTTAAGATTATCATGAATATTAGAACAAGGCCAGGGCACCATCTCTCCCCCCCATACCCCATTCGTTAATACAGCAGAATTTGAACCCAAGTTCCAAACTGCCACTCCATTAAATTGGGCTGCTTCACTATCTAGGTTTATTTCTCTTCCAAGATATCCGGAGCAAAAATTTATTCTTGTTCCACAAGCTTCTTTCCAGCTCCATCTGGTATCATGATGGCTTTACAAGGACCGCGAGTCATTCTGTGTTAATAGCCAGCACTAAATAGATCCTCGCCCTTCTGTGGAGTTCTCTCCCACCCCAACTAACAGCTAATCTAATCTGACATAGTCCACTTTACAGCCTCGTCCAAAGCAGATCAAGTCAAGGTATCCCACTGAACAATCATGCAGTTTATTTAGCTTCATGTCGCATGACCAGCGATTGCCGTTTGAACGCCACCTTTTATGGCTAGGGCGCACGTCCTGAGGGATGGATATAGCCTTCTCACCACTTTTTATAGCCCTCGGCCTGAAAATATAATCTCTTCAAACCAAGGCTAAAATTTTAGACTGACATGGAAGCTTTCATCAAAACAGTTGCAGTTTATAGTCAGTGCAAAAGGCCTGAGGTCACAGAATATTCTAAACTTAAGATTAACAAGGTATAATTGTTCTGTTTCCATGTCATGGTAAGACCCAAATCAGTCGTCCATATCATGACTTAAGGTGGCTCTGCTCGAGTCCATTTGAACCCAGTTTTCCCCCAGAGAGAAGACCGAAGTGAAGGTTTGATTAACACCAGTCCAACAATCAAGTATACAATACCGTAATGAAGGAATTGCCAAACAAGCGAACAATAAATAGCCCAAACAAATAACCTAAATAAAATATAAACTAAATTATAAACCGAGAGAGCAAACCCCACTCCTTAGTGGCGCTGATGTTGTTCCCTAGTTGGGTAATGAAATGTCTGCAAGGCAACAACCAAGCTCAGAGAGCACCAAGGATGCCTCAGTATGCTTTAAAGCAATCAACCCTTACTCTATCACCAATTCCTATCCTATCATTCTTCTCTTCACAATGGATCCACCCCTTCCTTCTTCTTCTTTCTCCTATTAACCTACTCCCCTCCCCAAAAAAACCCCCACCCTCACGTGTTGTTTCTAGTTTCTTTTAACATAATAAACTACAAATCATCCAGCCCAATTTAACCTAAAGTAATTTATGAGCTGGAAATAAAACACACAATTCTAGAAGGTAACACAGAGACGCCTCAAAGTTCTCCCACTCCTATTTGCTCTCCTGCCTGATCCAAAAACTTGGCACATCCACAGAGGATTTGCAAACATTTCCACATGGGCTTACTGTACATTCTCTTACCTGTGTTTTTATTTTATTTTTTGTAAACCCCCACCGAAACCTCAGATTTTTCCGTTGACCAGCTGTCAAGAAACTAGTCAAGCAACTTGGTTCCGTCAAAGGCCAGCTGTTATATAAACTTTGTTGCTAGGGCGGAGAATGTCAGAGGGGCTGTGCTCAAAATGAATTGATAGGGAAAACATGAGTAAATCAGGTGGGGCAACTATGAGGTGGTGAAGGGAAGCTGGAGGCTGTTACCTTGCCAAAGAAATGGAGTTAATGGATATGATTTACAAAAAACAATGTTGATTTTTTCCCAAACAAGGCAATACAAGTAATAAGACTAGACTAGATTAGACTAGACTAGACTAGACTAGACTAGACTAGACTAGACTAGACTAGAATAGAATAGAATAGAATAGAATAGAATAGAATAGAATAGAATAGAATAGAATAGAATAGAATAGAATAGAATAGAATAGAATAGAATAGAATAGAATAGAATAGAATGTAGAGTAGATTAGAGTAGAATAGAATGTAGACTAGACTAGACTAGACTAGATTAGATTAGATTAGATTAGATTAGATTAGACCAGGCTAGGAATAGGAATAGGAATAGGAATAGGAATAGGAATAGGAATAGGAATAGGAATAGGAACAGGAATAGGAATAGGAATAGGAATAGGAATAGGAATAGGAATAGGAATAGGAATAGAACAGAGTGTAGAGTAGAATAGAATAGAATAGAATAGAATAGAATAGAATAGAATAGAATAGAATAGAATAGAATAGAATAGAATAGAATAGAATAGAATAGAATAGAATAGAATAGAATAGAATAGAATGGAATGGAATAGAATTGGAAGGGACCTTAGAGGTCTTCTAGTCCAACCCCCTGCTCAGGCAGGAAACCCTGCACCATTTCAGACAATTGATTGTCCAGTCTCCTCATACAAATGTCCAGCGTTGGAGCATTCACAACTTCTGGAGACAAGTTGAAGTAGTCCTCAACAATTTGCTTAGTTAGTGATTGTTCAAAGTTACACTGGCACTGAAAAAAGTGACTTATGACTCTCCGTTGAGTCTGGATCGGTCCTGTTTAGTTGCGGTACCAAACCAGACAGTTATCGAAGTAGAGATGACAAACAGGAAGGGGTGGATCTGCTACTAGGAGAAGATGATTGGAATAATAAGTGAGATTTTTTTTTAAAAAATATGTTTTTTTTCCTGGCAAATGTATAAATGTTGGATGTTGGGATCACTTATTGCACTGATTCTCCTCCAGGGATATTAAGAAGAGCAGAAAGAGAAGGCTTGATTTCACATCAAAAAGGAGCCCAAAAGGAAAGTCAGAATGTAATACAGGTAGTCCTCGACTTAACAACCACAATTGGGGCCAGAATTTCCATTGTTGAGTACAGTCAGTGGTGGGATTCAGCCGGTTCACACCGGTTCAGCAGAACCGGTAGCTAAATTTTGTTGAGTTCGAAGAACTGGTTGAATGCACACCGTTTCCGGAAGTCCATTCTAGGCCTGGGAGGCCTGGAGGAGGCCTCCTAGACCTAGAACGGCCAGCCAGAAATGCGTGGATACCACTTCCGGAAGTCCGTTCTAGGCCTCAGATGCCTAGGCTTGCATCCACACAGAGAACCAGTTGTTCAGGCATTTGAATCCCACCACTAAGTACAGTCGTTAAGTGAGTCACACTCAATTTTGCCACTGTTAAGTGAATCCCTGCTGTTCTTAAGCGAATCATGTGGGCGTTAAGCAAATCCACCATTGATTTGGCTTGTTGGACGCTGGCTAGAAAGATCACAAAAGGTGACCCCAGGACAGTGCAGCAATAAATAAACGCCGGTTGCCGAGCAACACAAATGTTGATCCTGTGAACGTGGCTATTCTGCAACGGTCCTAGGTGCGATGACTTGTCCTGCGCAATTTTTTCCAGTGCCGTTGTAAGTTCGAACAGACACTAAAGAAATGGCTGAAAGTCGAGGACTAGCTGCACATAGAAGGAGTGAATAATTCAGATCCAAGGGATAGAGACTACAAAGTTACGATAATGAAAAAGTGACCTTTCACACTTAACGACCGTTGCAGCATCCCCAGGGTCACATAATCAAAATTCGGACGCTTGGCAGCTGACTCGTATTTATGACGGTTGCAGTGTCCCGGGTGTGTGTGTGTGTGTGTGTCACGTGATCCCCTTTCGCGACCTTCTGACAAGCAAAATCAGTGGGAAAGCCAGATTCATTTAACAACTGTGCTGCTAACTTAACAACTGCAGTGATTCGTTTAGCAATGGTGGCAAGAAAGTTCGTAAAATGCAACAAAGCTCACAACCAATGTCTCGCTTATCAGCAGAAATGTTGGGCTCCATTGCGGTTGTACATCGAGGACTACTCGTACATAGAATGAAGGGATAATTTGGGTCCAAGGGACAGAGAATATTATCTCTGTGATTTCCACCCTCCCCGCTTTTAAAACAAAAATACGGTAGCTTGCTCCTTCTCGGAGAGAAAAAGTCTACAGGGATCGTGGTTGCTTCTCGCTGAATGACGCAAAGAATGCCTTCAACACAATCGCATAATTTTTGGCCAGCCTGGAAATACTGGTGTTGCGGTCGAACGTATTTAGGGGTTTGAGAAAGTTGCACTAAGCTACGCATTCTGTAGCAATAGGTAAATATTTGCCGAGGCAAACCTTTCTTTTCCCATTGCTAAACCTTCCGGACTTTGGATTCTCGACGTATGTGGTGGAGAGATCAGAGGCACAAGGTGTTTGCTCAGGGATGCAGAGAGTAAACATTAAAAAGTGAGGAGATCGGCGACTCGTGGATTAACTCAGCCTAATTTTCTAGATTTGCCTAACGCAGAAAGCCATAAATGGTCCCCGACTGAGCTGACATAAGGCCCTAAGCATCAACTGACCAATTCTGTTTAAGGTATGGGTCCATCTAGCCTTCAACTCACATGATCCAGCTAAGCCCATGTTCTTGCTGGTAAATCTATCTGTCTGTCTGTCTGTCTGTCTGTCTATCTATCTAACGTATCTATATCTATCTATCTATCTATCTATCTATCTATCTATCTATCTATCTATCTATCTATCTATCTATCTATCTCTTCTTTCTATCATCTATCTCATCTATCTTCTATTTATCTATCTATCCATCTATCTATATCTATCTTTTTTCTATCATCTATGTTTCTATATCTATCTATCATCTCTCTCTCTCTCTATCATCTATCATCTATCATCTATCTGTCTGTCTATCTATCTGTTTGTCTATCTATCTATCTATCTATCTATCTATCTATCTATCTATCTATCTATCTATCTATCATCTATCTATCTATCTATCTATCATCAGAATAACAGAGCTGGAAGGGACCTTGGAGGTCATCTAGTCCAACCCCCAGCTCAAGCAGAAAACCCTGTACCCTTTCAGACAAGTGGCCTGCCAATCTCTTCTTAAAAACCTCCAGTGCTGGAGCACCCACAACATTGGAAGGTGGGAGTTTTGGAGTCTATTTTTGTCACTCACAGTACAGGTAGTTCTCAACTTATGGCCACAACAGAGCCCCAAATGTCTGTTGCTTACAATCCTAAAAAAAAAAGATAAAAACAATGAAAAAAACCCCTAAAAGGCATAAATAAAATACGATCATTACTATTGTTACTGGCATTATTAGAGCAAAAAACAAAAATAGCTCCCAAATACCAAGCCCAGAATTTTTTTATTTTTTATTTTTTTAAATTGTGGAACCAGAAGGCAGATGAGAAGGAATGTAGAATGCATGGGCCCAGAGCTTCTCTCTCTCTCTCTCTCTCTCTGTGTGTGTGTGTGTGTGTGTGTGCGCGTGCGCGCGTGTGTGTGCATGTGCACCAGCGTGCGATGGCATTGGTGAGAACTGGCTGGCATGTCAAGCTGTCAGAGATATAGGAAAAAAGAGAGATAAATGAATTGCTGAGGCTCCAGCCCGAATAAATGAACTCGCTGCTTTCCTAGGCTAAAGGGTTATGTGAGGCAGACGGAAGGGGCAGCCTTCCCTCTCCATGGGGACCCCCGGGTGGGCAGGAGGGAGGGAGGGGGTGCCCGCAAGCCCACCTGACAACGGAAGAAGAATGGGGGATGAAATGAACACAGATAGGCCTGATGGAGTGGGGGGACGGGGAGGGACGCTTAAGCCTGACGCGGACAAGGAAAAAGATGGCTTGTTGGTGTATTTGTCTTTTTGATTATTATTCTTTGTCAACAGCCCCCACCCCCCACCCCCCATCTCTCTCTCTCGCTCTCTCTCACTTCTCGGGTCTGGGCGCCCTGGGAATCTGAGATTTTCTTCCTAAGAGGGAGGGGAATGTCCCATGGAATAATTTAAATCATTTTAATTTGGGCTCCTTTTGTTGATGACCGAGAAGGCTTGCTGCTAATACATAGGTAGTCCTCGACTTACGATCACCACTGAGGTCAACATTTCTGTTGTTAAGTGAGACCGGTGTTCAGTGAGCCTGCTTGCCGCAGCCGTGAAGGGAATCGCTGCCGTGGGTAAGTTAGTCCCACGGTCGTTAAGTGAACCTGGCTTCCCCCCCCCGCTGGTTTTGCCCATCAGAAGTTCATAAAAAGGGGATCACGTGACCCCCAGGGATGCTGCAACCATCGTAAATGTGAGCCAGCTGCCAGTTTTGACAATGTGACCATGGGGGAGGCTGCAACGGTCATAAGTGTGAAAAGAAGGGTCCTAAATCTCTTTTTTCAGGGCCACTGTAAGTTCGAATGGTCACTAAATGAATGGTTGTAAATCGAGGACTTACCTGTACTCCTCTGTCTATCAGTACAGGTGGTCCTCAACTTACAACCACACATACATTTAGTGGCCTTTCTGAGCAGGTTAGAGTGGTGCTGAAAAAGGCGACCTACAGCCACCGCTCACTCTTATGACCGTCACGATAATCCCGAGGTCACGTGATCAACTGGCTTGTATTTACAACAGTTGCCGTATCCTGAGGTCATGTGACCGCCATTCGCAACCCTCCCAGCCAGCTTCTGACAATGGGGGTGGTGGTGGGGGGAACCCGATTGGCTTAACGGCTGTGTGCTTCACTTCGCAACTGCAGCGATTCGTTTAGCAACCGTGACAGAAATGTCATAAAAATGGGGCACCACTCCCTTCATTGCTTTGCTTAACAACTAAAACTCTGCTCCCAGCTGTGGCTGTAAGTCAAGGACTACCTGGGGATGAGAATATTTGTAGCTCAAGGGTCCTTAGTGCTCTTGGGACTTGATTTGTTTGTTTGCTTGCAAACCTTCCATTATTCAGCTAGGTCAGGGATAGGCCACCTTGGCTCTTTTATGACTCGTGGACTTCAACTCCCAGAATTCCTGAGCCAGCCATGCTGAGGGAAAAGGGAGAGGTTTCCAAGCTGAGCCATGCTGGCTCAGGAATTCTGGGAGTTGAAGTCCACGAGTCATAAAAGAGCCAAGGTGGCCTACCCCTGAACTAGGTGACCACTCTGTGTCCTTCACTCAACCAAGATCCTGATGCCTGTCTCTTGGCTTGGCACATCAGGGGGTTGATACGCAGCGTTGGATTTATTTGGGATTTACTTGGCCCTAGGACCAGCCACAGACTTCTTTGCCTTTACGACCCGGATTATTTTTATGTATCCAATGTACAGGCTGCCCTTCATTCCGTCAAAGGATGCTCTCTTAACAATTCTATACTTTCTTCTTTCAACAGTGAAGTTCTCTCGGTTAGGCCATTTAGCCTGTCTTCCCCCACCTTCTCTGAAAGGCAAAAAGGCCAGGACTAATACGGGCAGGATCATAGCTTCGAATCCAGCCCAGAAGAATTTAAGCAGAAAAATCAGGATGGTTCTGTGAACGGCCTTCTTCTATCGGATACACACGTGGGAGGCGAAGAGAGTCATCCTTTGCAACACAGGCTGATCTTTCTCCCTCCCTCCCCCCCCCCAAAATATCCCGGTGCCTTTCTCCCCCTTCACCCCTTTTCCTCTTCTTTTCTAATTCCTCCTTGCTCGCCCCTCCCCTCCCCTTACCTCCCAGGCTCCCCCATGCATGAAAAGATCCTTATTTAATTTAGTCGCCACGAAAATCGATTCTGCCATTCGATACAAAATAAGAATCAAGCAGATTAAGGGACGGAAATTAACTCTGAAAATATTTTTGATGGAGTGCCTTGTAGTCTCCCCGCCAAATGGAGTGCAAAGTGGAACAAATGACGGGCAGCTACTGCCGGCGACAGGAGCTTTCCATCTTCCCATTATCCACTAATGGGAAAGGTCCCGCTCTCAAGCCTTGGCCCACGGATTAATCACAACCCAGCCTTTATGAAGATTTATTTCTCCTTGCCGGCAGCCCGTGTGGCGGGATGAAGTCATAACGCTCGGGGGAGTGCGGGGCTCCCAAGAGGAGGAGGAAGGAGGAGGAAGTGTTTAGGAAGAAGGAGGAGGAGGAGGAGGAGGAGGAGGAGGAGGAGGAGAAGAAGAAGAAGAAGAAGAAGAAGAAGAAGAAGAAGAAGAAGAAGAAGAGGAGGAGGAGGAGGAGGAGGAGGAGGAGGAGGAGGAGGAGGAGGAGGAGGAGGAGGAAGAGGAGGAGGAGGACCAGCCAAGGGGAGAGGTTGGGAGAGTAAGGGGGAGAGAGAGAGAGGGGGGGGGATGGTGGCTAACAATAGATAAATACAGAAGCACAGAATTATAGGGATGTTGGAGGTCTTCTAGTCCAACCCCTTCCCAAGACAGAAAACCTCAGAGGGGGCAGCAAGGGGGAAGAAAGGGGGGCAGGAGAACAAACCAAAAAGAAGAATCCGGGGAGAAAGAAGGGAACTTCAATATGAGAATCAAAAGTCTGACCTCTGCAGATGGCAAAGAAGAAGGCGGCGACACCCCTGCCCTGGTGGAGAAAAGAATAACAGAATAGCAGAGTTGGAAGGGACCTTGAAGGTCTTCTAGTCCAACCCCCTGCTCAAACAGGAAACCATTTCAGACAAGTGGTTGTCCAATCTCTTCTTTAAAACCTCCAGTGTTGGGGCATTCACAGTTTCTGGAGGCAAGTCGTTCCGCGGATCAATTGTTCTCACTGTCAGAAAGTTTATCCTTAGTTCCAGGTTGCTTCTCTCCTTCATTAATTCCCATCCATTGCTTCTTGTCCTGCCTTGGCGAACAGGTTGATCCCCCTCTTCTTTGGGGCAGCCCTTTAAATATTGGAAGAGACACACCCATGCATCCTTGCCAGATGTATGTAGCTTTCCCAAGGCTGGGATGTAGGGAGGTGACCAGGACATGGTGACGAATAGCAAAACGGCAGCCACAATGGTACAATCTTTATATTGTTCACCACATCCTGCAGAAACAAGTGAATATTGAAGTCGGCTTGTGCTAAGAGAGTAAGCAGGGCCCAAACATCAAGGCATGTTGGTTATGTTTAAACCATAGCCCCAGCAATGCTCAACTGGGTTGGCAGGTTGTCTTGGCGAGTTGGCTTTTACTAACTGGGCACAGCCTGTGTTGTGAATACAGCCATTATTTGTGTTGTGTGAACCCACCACCCAAGACACTCACCCAGGGCTGATGTCACCATCTTGGCTCTCAAGAGGGCTATTGGGCTGAGGCTAATCATGGATTTGGTCCATATTTCACTGCTACCCATGTTTTTGCTTAAAACTGGATGATCATGTTGCTGGCTAAGGCATTCTGATTGGATCCACACACAGTGCTCAAGTCCAAAATGGAATATCCCATATTATTTCTTAGCTGGTATAACAGAACGAGCCTTGGGGGCCATTTCTAACAGAAGAAACTAGCCAAAATTGTGGAACTGAGTTGGGACATTATGTTAGATAATAATACTTATTGAACTAGCCAAGAATGCATGGATACCAGCGGCATTGTTGCTGAATTTAGATGTTCTGCTACACAGATAACAGACCCTTCCCTTGAAATGGCATGTTTGGGGAGCAAAGCCAGAGGCCAGCCCGCTCCTTGTTATGCTAGTTCAACTGAAGACCTCCAAAAATACAGCAGAAACTAACAAAAAAAGAAAGTTGGCCATGACAGACTGCATGATGTTTGCAGATAAGGGTCCAGCTAAAGCCAAAGTATGCCCATGAATGTGTCAAAACCAGGGACATCCGTGCTTGCAGAGTGTCACAGTCAAGATGGCAGCCGGGGCGATGTTTCCGAAGAAGCGTGTTGCAAAATGGCCGGGTTTATTGGCACATCTGTTTTCCTCCATCTTGTCCTTCTTGTCTGCTCTGGCTGACATCTCTGCTTCGGCGCCCAGAATTCTCAGTTCACCTGAGAGGGACCAGTTTGGAAAACGTCTATGGTTGATGTCAGAAAAGGTATCTGCCAATTTCTCTAAAGACTCCTTCCCAAAGATTCAGTTTCTTTCCCCCAAGTTACAGCTGCACTGAAAAAAGCGACCGACAACTGATCCTCACACGGTTGTCGCAGCATCCTCACTGACACGTATCCCAAATTTGGGCGCTTAGCCACACCTTTACAAAAGTTGCGGTACCCCAAGATCGTGCGATCGCCACTGGAGACCTTCCCAGCCAGCTTCGGACAAGCAAAGTCAATGGGGGAAAAGCCAGATTCGCTTAACGACCGTGTGAGTCATTAACAAGTGCAATGATTCGCTTGACAACCCTGGCCAAAAAAAAAAAAAAGGTTACAGAATCGGGCACGATTCACTCAACAAGTGAATCTTACTTAGCAATGGTCTGTGGTCATAAATCGAGAACTATCTATAGTCGAATTAGTTACCCTTAGTTACTCTTCTCCCTTAGAGTAAGGGCTGCTTGATTAAGATAAGCCCCATTATATCATTATTAACTAGTCTCAGATCTCCTTCCATGACCCTCTCTGATTTTCTCCGACTCCTGTAGCTGGGCCAAGTATCCCCCCCACCTTTCTTTCCCCCTTTTAAGAACCTGTCTCCCGCAGGACTTTGGGTGATCAATGGTTTATTGTGAGCCGCTTGCGCCCTCTTCAATTTCCTATCCATCCCTCAAATCCCGACAGGATCAGAGAAACGGATGGATCTTTAAGTAGATCCTATAATGTGCCAGGTGTCTGGAAAGCTCTTGTTCCCCACTCTGTCATTTGTCTCCCTCCACTCTTGATCTAAGAAGAACAGGCCATTTTTCTTGCAAGGGTTAGTCTACCTTTTCCCTCTCTTGACAGATGGAAACTTAAAGCAGGACTTTCATTTTTCCAACTAGCTCCTGTTTCTCCCGGAGGCTCCATAACAAAAAGGGCAAATTCTTTTTTTCAGCCTTTTTTTAAATTAAAACACACACACACACACACACACACACACACACACACACACACACACACACAAATTTCCAGGGTAGGGCAAAGAGTCTCTTGGCTTCTCCCATCATGCCAAGCCAGGATTGGTTTAACTGGTGGTTGTTAATTAGAACACAGTTGGCTGGCTTCATGCAACATGCTAAGCTGTCATTTAACATCGGTTGTTTGCAAACGACAATTGACTGTTTTCATACATGAGCCATCCCATGGTTTACAAAATGGGTTGTCGCTCACACGTTCCGCTAAGTTAGAATGTGGTTGCTTGGTGTGACATTGTGTCAGGCTGTGGTCCAGGGGGTGGGGTGGGGAAACATGGTAACCTTTAAGGATAACAGAATAACAAATGGCTGTCCAATCTCTTCTTAAAAATTCCAGTGTGGGAGCATTCACAATTTCTGGAGGCAGGTTGTTCCACTGATTAATTGTTCTCACTGTCAGGAAGTTTCTCCTTAGTTCTAGCTTGCTTCTCTCCTTGATTAGTTTCCATCCGTTGCTTCTTGTCCTGCCTTCAGGCGCTTTGGAGAATAGCTTGACTCCCTCTTCTTTGGGGCAGCCCCTGAGATACTGGAACGCTGCTATCATGTCACCCCTGGTCCTTCTTTTCACCAGGCTAGATATACCCAATATACCCAATATACCAAATGTCCAAGATTATTCAACTAACAGATGTGTACAAATGTTAATGTTTACACAATTACACACAAATCAACTATCTTTAGGTTTTTTCTGTTTGGCAAACCTTCCAGTGCATTCTCCTGCATATTTTTGGACTCCTGTGAATTCTTTGGATAGCAAAGGTGACTAACAAGTAAGTACATAACACCAGACATGTCAATGGAAGGCAAAATCTGGGTCTCACTTACTTTAGTCCAGTGGTTCTCAATTTTTTTCTTCACCATGGACCTCCTTTAAATACCTTTTGTGGCCGTGGACCATGGCCATGGGCCACCAAGACTTAACTCAAGATTTAAATCATAGCATTTCTTCAGACTCCAAATCAGAATAGAGCTGGAAGGGACCTTGAAGGTCTTCTAGTCCAGCCCCCTACTCAAGCAGGAGACCCTATACCATTTCAGACAAGTGGCTGTCCAGTCTCTTCTTAAAACCCCCCCAGTGATGAAGCACTCACAACTTTTGAAGGCAAACCGTTCCACTGGTTAATTATTCTCAGTGTTAGGAAGTTTCTCCTTAATTCCAGGTTGCTTCTCTCCTTGATCAGTTTCCATCCATTGTTTCTTGTCTTGCCTTCAGGTGCTTTGGATAATAAGTTGACCCCCTCCAAGCCTTCAAGTCTTCCAGACCCCCTGTGATCACATCGTGCCCCCCCCCACACACCAGGGGTCTGCAGACCACAGATTGAGAACCACTACTTTAGCCATGTCGTGTGGGGAAAATTCCCTGGAGAAAGCAATTATGCTTGGATGAATTAGCCGGAAAAGGAAGCAGGCCGCCAAAGACACACAGTGACTGGATGCCATCAAAGCTGACACCAATCAGAGCATAGAACAAATCAAAGAAGCAGTGCAAGATCAGAAGACATGGGGAGACCTGGCCCATAGAAACACCAAGGGTTGGACACAACTGAATGGATAACCTCCTCCTCCTCTTCCTCCTCACTCCTCCTCCTCTTCCTCCTCCTCCCCCTCTTCTTCTTGTTGCAGAATGCAAGTTGAATTTCTCTTCTCTTCTCTTCTCTTCTCTTCTCTTCTCTTCTCTTCTCTTCTCTTCTCTTCTCTTCTCTTCTCTTCTCTTCTCTTCTCTTCTCTCCTCTCCTCTCCTCTCCTCCTCCCCTCCCCTCCTCCCCTCCTCTCCTCCCCTCCCCTCCTCTCCTCTCTTCTCTCCTCTCCTCTCCTCTCCTCTTCTCTTCTCTTCTCTTCTCTTCTCTTCTCCTCCCCTCCTCACTTCTCTTCTCTTCTCTTCTCTACTCCTCCCCTCCTCCCCTCTCCTCTCTCCTCTCCTCTCCTCTCTCCTCTCCTCTCCTCTCCTCTCCTCTCCTCTCCTCTCCTCTCCTCTCCTCTCCTCTCCTCTCCTCTCCTCTCCTCTTCTCTTCTCTTCTCTTCTCTTCTCTCCTCTCCTCTCCTCTCCTCTACTCCTCCCCTCCCCTCCTCTCCTCTCTTCTTTCCTCTTCTCTTCTCTTCTCTTCTCTTCTCTTCTCTTCTCCTCCCCTCCTCACTTCTCTTCTCTTCTCTTCTCTACTCCTCCCCTCCTCCCCTCTCCTCCTCCTCTCCTCTCCTCTCCTCTCCTCTCCTCTCCTCTCCTCTCCTCTCCTCTCCTCTCCTCTCCTCTCCTCTCCTCTCCTCTCCTCTCCTCTCTTCTCTTCTCTCCTCTTCTCTTTCTCAGTATCCTCAATCATCCTTTTTCCTTTAATGCCTTCATACCATTACCTGGGGGAAATAAGTAGAGGCAGCCATTCTGCATATGTTTAATGGACTCTCCTCTTTGATATTTTATGTTCCTTTTGTTGACCCTTTGAAATCAAGTCAAGACACCAATTATCCCTCATTCATATATAGAATGAGTTTTATATCACTCTACAAAAGGGCTGCGGGGGTTGCCGGGGTGTGGGGGTTAGGGAGGGGATACATAGTATAATCCATGCTAGATATTAGCAAAATAACTCCAAGGGATGTCTCTCCCGAAGACAAGGCAGTAGAAGGAGGGAAGTCAATTTTGGAAGATGAAATGCAGAAAGGTAAAAAGCAAACAGCATGTTAAAAAGAAAGGCCTCGGGCTCAGCTGTTTTGACAAACCAACTTCTCTCATGTCTTTCTCTCTAAACCTCTGAAAAAACATCTATAATGTTGAAACAATTCAGCGTGTTGTGTGTGTGTGTGTGGGGAGGGGGAGACAGGAAGAATAGATATCTCCCACTTTTGAGAGAGGTCAAGTGAATATTATTTCTTAAACCCTGAAAGGAAAAAAGAAGCTTTTGCCTGCCAGCCAAGAAAAGAAAGCAAATTTAAAACAAAACAAAGCTTTCCAGAATCTCTTGGGCAAAAGATAAAAAAGAGCAGAATGGATTTGGTTCACTTGACCACTTTCCTTATAGTCTGAAGTTGTGTTTTACAGTGGATACCGAGCCCGCCAACAAGGATTGTCTTCAGGGGATGGTCAAAAAAGTCAACTTATTAGTCATGACAGTGACCAACAATGGAGAGCCAGTTTGGTGTAGTGCTTAAGGTGTTGGCCTACAAACCAGGAGACAGTGAGTTGTAGTCTGACTTTAGGCATGAAAGCCTGCTGGGTGATTTTGACTCAATCACCAGGTGTCTGTGAGTTCTAGTCCCACCTTAGGCATGAATGCCAGCTGGGTGACTTTGGACCAATCACCAGGAGACGGTGAATTCTAGTCCTACTACAGATGTACTGGATTTAATTTTCAAGATTTAGCTTTATTCTTCTTTTTCAAAATGCTTGATCCTGGCAATGAAAACCAATTCTTCCTCTTTTTAGCAATGACATCATGGGAAAAACAATCGTTTGACTTGGTGTCATGACAGCTAAAATTCTGTGATGGCACACCGCTGATAAAGGAACAGAGGCTCTGTCAGGAGCAATCTTACATGAAACCAACTGGCCAGTACATAATCTTTTCTTTTACCTGGAAGAATGGCGTTTTAACCAAGTATACCTTGGACATTTGGAAATTAAGATCAACAGCAACACATTCCAGGGGAAATAACACAGAGTTCAGACATCAGCGCAGATAGTTATGGAACAAAAACTTTATGTTTTCAAAAAGCTATTTGCTTGTTCCATCAGAAGAGAATATTTGTAGCTCAGGGTTGAACTGTGGAGTCCTCGGACCATAGCTTTTCCCAAAGAGGTTTGTTACTTCCAACCGGTCTGATTTTGATCAGTCAACAGGTTTAATTTTGTGCTGCTTAATTATTATTCATGCAACACCTGGCAGTTCTTCGTGCTGGTTAACTCCCATATTTGCCAAACTCCAAATCCCAGAATTCTCAGTAATAACCAAGCTGATGAGGGAACAGAAGTCTTCATATTTGGAGATGGCCAGACTGGCGAAGATCAGTTTGATCCTCAAGTCAGAGTACACTCCTCAGCACTTTTGCTTTGAGCAGATCTTTTCTGCAGATCTTTTCCCTGGAAAGCAATGGCAGAAGTCTTCTCCTGCAACATTTCTGCATGTCGAATTCCAATGTAAAAGAAGGAAACATGTCTATGGAAATTCTCAATCATGGTTGTTCCAGTTTTGAACTGAAGAAGCTTCTTAGATGAGAAGCAAAACATTTTTTTTGGGGGGGGGGCAAAACAACAACAACCACAACCAAGAAAGTCCAGTTGACTTTTTGGAAAAAGCACCTATGGAAGAGGAAAACATGAAACAACAAGGATAACTTTGTGAAATTATCCTGAAAGCGAGAAAGATGAGTGGGTTTACAGGGTGCGCAGCACGATGAAAAACCTGCAAACTAGCGTTGCATAAGCTCCTCGCCTTCTCAATTGTTCTTTAGACATTCAGCTTTCATATCCAGGGAGTCCTTGTTTAGCAACCACCACTGGGACAGGCAACTCGCCATTAAGTGAAAAGGGGCTAAGTGAAAAATCACAAGTCTGTGCTTACACTTTTAGATGGAACAATGCATACTAACTGCAAATCATCAGTATATGGGAATTACCTGTAGGCTGGGAACCGTTATTCTGGGAAATTGCTGAAGAGGGAGGAAGATAAAGAAGCAGTGATAAAGAAAAGAAAATGAGATGAAATGGAAGGGAAGGGAAGGGAAGAAGGGAAGGGAAAGAAAGGGAAGGGAAGGGAAGGAAAGGAGAGGAGAGGAAAGGAGAGGAGAAGGGAAGAGGGAAGGAAGAGGGAAGGAAGAAGGGGAAGGAAAGGAAAGAAAGGGAAAGGGAAGGAAGGGAAAGGGAAGGGAAGTGGAAGGGAAGGGGAAGGGGAGGTGAAGGGAGGGAAAGGGAAGGGAAGGAAAGGAGAGGAGAGGAAAGGAGAGGAGAAGGGAAGAGGGAAGGAAGAGGGAAGGGGAAGGGGAAGGAAAGGAAAGAAAGGGAAAGGGAAGGAAGGGAAAGGGAAGGAAGGGAAAGGGAAGGGAAGAGGAAGGGAAGGGGAAGGGGAGGTGAAGGGAAGGAAAGGAAAGGAAAGGAAGAAAGAATAAAGGGAAGGAAGGAAGGAAGGAAGGAAGGAAGGAAGGAAGGAAGGAAGGAGAGAGAAAGATCTCTCTGAGTCTGTGTAGAAGTTTGCTCAGACTGACTCTGTGCCATAATTACCGATGGCCACAGGATGGCACTCGGCTGACGAGTATCCACGGGGAAAGGGCCCTGACTTCAAAGAAAAGGGAAGAAGCTGGGTTTTAAAACCGGAATGAAGAGCGATTCCAGTTCTGCTTGGTAAAACCTTGGTTTTATGGGAGACAAAGATACAAATGAAAGCAGTTTCCCCCCCCCATGTCCCTCTAGGGCAAGATTGAGTGCCCAGCTCTGAAAGCAATCTTGGCATTCCTCAGGAACCATTTTGTGGCCATTTGCCAGTAATCAGGCAACCATCCTAGTTTACTTCTGTGTATTTCTTCTTCCATTATTTCTCGGTTTGCATTTGGCCCACCCTCTCCCTCCGTCCACCTCTGGGTGTACCCCTCCTTACAATTGCAATTCACCACAACACGCCATGCGTGTCAGGAAGGGAAGGTCTCAGAACATTTGCAGTAGAAAGTGCCTTCGCCTCTCACACCGCCACCCGTTGCAAGTAGATTTTGTGTTGCAAGAAAACAGCAAAGCTAAACCGTCCAGAAAGCAAGACGCTTTGCCTGCAAATTCCCCCCCCCCAGGTAGAGTTGTTTGAAGAGGTCTGGCTAAGCAGCAGAGTCCACAAGCAGACGATTAAAAGCCCAGAATTAAGGTAGCAAATGCAAGGAGAAATGAAAGGTCTGCCTTTTTGAAAGTGCATGGCACACACTTTGCAGTTAAAAACAGCTTGGGATTTCATCTGTGGGTTTCTGGTTGCCATCTTCACTTTTTTTATGGCACTCTCCCCCCCCCCCCGCCTCCCCTCCCAGGACATCTCTGGAGCAAAGTTTCACCTTTATAAATTTTATTGGAATAACTAGTTGCAAATAAATGTGGCTATTGAGGCCAAAAAGCAGGCTCCCAGCTCACTTTTGTGGCATTAATCGGTGTAGATAAGCAATCTCACACACAAAGGGTTGCACAACAAGCTGCTATTAGAAGCACAATTACAGGCTCCAGTTGAGGCTAGTTGCAAAGCTTTAGAAGTATGTCTGCGTGTGCTTATCTGTCTGTCTGTCTGTCTGTCTGTCTCTCTCTCTCTCTCTCTCTCTATCCATCCACCTATGTACCTACTTTCTATCTATCATCTATCAGAAGATATCATTTATCCACTATACTATCAAAGCCGAAGAGCTAGCACGTGTCCGAGGACGTCTCCATGGTCATGTGGCCGGCATGACTAGACGCCAAAGGCACACAGAACGCTGTTATCTTCCCACCGTAGTGGTCCCTATTTTTCTACTTGCATTTTTACGTGCTTTTGAACTGCTAGGTTGGCAGAAGCTGGGACGAGTAACGGGCACTCACTCTGTTATGCGGCACTCGGGATTCGACCCACCAAACTGCCGACCTTCTGATTGACAAGCTCAGCGTCCTAACCCACTGAGCCACCGTGTCCCTATACTATACTATTAGATCTATCTATCTATCTATCTATCTATCTATCTATCTATCTATCTATCTATCTATCTATCTTTCTTTCTTTCTTTCTTTCTTTCTTTCTTTCTTTCTTTCTATATCTATCTATCTATATCTATCTATCTATCTATCTATCTATATCTATCCACCTATGTACCTATCTTCTATCTATCATCTATCAAAGGATATCATTTCACTATACTATTAGATCTATCTATCTATCATCTATCTATCTATCATCTATCTATCTGTCTATCTATCTATCTATCATCTATCTATCTATCATCTATCTATCTATCTCATCTATCTTTAACAGCTCTGGAGAATGGGTAATGCCTGAGGCACCCTTTCTTACGTTTTCCAAAATTTTCTCCAGTTAAAAAAAATATTTTAAATTTTCCAGTTACATCTAGTCATCTTCCTTATTGATAACTGTTTAAAAAAACCCACAGCAATGTATTCTTAAAGTTACCCTGTGCCACTGGGGAACATTTTTAAAATGTCTTCCTGCAGTTTTGCCCTTGTAGTTAAAAAAAAAGATTTCCCTTAAGTAATATCCAAAGGAGTCACTCCTGAGAGATGTAGCTCAACAACATCTGGAATGCCAAAGCCCCTCACCCCAACCTACCTCAACTGTAGGCAAAATGTAGATTTGGATACACTACAAATAGTTCTGGACTTACGACCCACAAATGGGACCAGAATTTCTGTTGCTAAGCAAGGCAGTTGTTAACTTAGTCACACCAGATTTACATTTTTTGGCCTGGGCTAAGAGAACCGCTTCAGCTGTTAAGTGAATCAGGTGGTCGTTAAGCGAATCCGGCTCCTCCCATTGGCTTTGCATGTTGGAAACTGGCTGGGAAGATTGCAGATGATGATCACATGACACTGGGATGCTGCAACCATCGTGAATACAGACTGGTTGCCTAGTGCCTGAATTTTGACCCCCTGACCATGGGGATGCTGCAATCGTGGTTAAGTACAAGGACCTGTGCTGTTGTCACTTTGTTCAGTGGTGGTGTCACTTTGAACAGCCACTCAATGGATAGTTGTAAGTCAAGGTCTAGCTGTGGTAGATCTCTAGCTCAGTGGTAGGCAACCTTGGCTGTTTTATGACTCGTGGACTTCAACTCCCAGAATTCCTGAGCCAGCTATGCTGGCTCAGGAATTCTGGGAGTTGAAGTCCACGAGTCATAAAACAGCCAAGGTTGCCTACCCCTACTCTAGCTGATCTGGAGCAAATGAGCTTTGAGCCTCCTCTCCTTTCTAGTTGTTTGCTACTTGCAATCACCAAAAAAGCTCATCCTCAACCAAGCGGACTTTTTCCCCCTTCAAAATGAGCAGGTAGAAGCTGGTAGGAGAGCCGTTTGTGAGAAAAATGAGAATGTGGGGATTTCCCCCCCCCCCGACGTGAACTCAATTTCCGCATCAAAAAATAAATTTGCAGGCTGAATGTGACCGCTGAATGTTAAGCGTCTGTTCCTGAGTCATAGTTAGCATTTGGCTTCTCTTGGTCACTCTGAGGGGGGGTTGCGATAGGAGAAAGCAAAAATAAAGGACTCCCAAATCTAAAATCCCTGATTGCACTTAGCTGGATTGCGTGGTGAAAAGGACTTTTTCAGGATTTCAGGCCGGCTGCAAGGGGTTGGGGGGGGGATGAGAAGAGGCTTCTAGATGACACACAGGGTGTATGGTTTGTGGCTGAAAGATGTTTGTTCTTTATGGAGATCCATCTGCATAATCTAATTCAGGAGCAAGGTAAACAGGATATAGTAATAATGTTGGGTCTACTGCCCCAGTACAAGTCTGAGCACAGGCTTTTGGCCTGCAAAAAAAACCAAGGAAGTGGTGCTATTAGAATTAAGGGGGACCTGACCAAGGTCACTTCTGAGGTTCCATAAATACTTGGGTATCCTTATCACTTCCCTCTGCCTTATAGATTCTGTCTCCTCTGGTCTAATATGACGTGTGCACCTGTGAGCTTCCCTCCCTCCCTCCCTTCCTTCCTTCTATGGAATTAGGCAATTTCCTTTGGTCCTACTAGAGCAGAGGTCTTCAAACTTGGCCCTTTTATGACTGGTGGACTTCAACTCCCAGAATTCCTCAGCCAGCGTGCTTGGCTGAGGAATTCTGGGAGTTGAAGTCCACCAGTCATAAAAGGGCCAAGTTTGAAGACCCCTGTACTAGAGCTTATACATAATTCCATTGGCAAAATTCAGATTTTGCCTACAGAAGACTTCAGCTTCAGTCCCCTTCATCTCAAGGTGAAGCTGGGAAAAGCCCAGTTTAAATCCCTGGAACATTCCTATCAATGCTCAGTTCATCCACCGAAGTAAGCCATCTTGTGACTTGTTTTAGTTTAGCATAGTAATGTGAATCCAGCCAATGTGGTTTGTAAACCATCACTTATAACTTAGGGTGTTTTGTTAACCCAGCCAGCATAGTGTATTCCACAAACCATGGTTTACAATTTGGCATTACGTATGGACGTGGTGGCTCAGTGGGTTAGGACGCTGAGCTTGTCGATCAGAAGGTCGGCAGTTTGGCAGGTCAAATCCCGAGTGCCGCGTAGCAGAGTGAGCTCCTGTTACTCGTCCCAGCTTCTGCCAGCCTAGCAGTTCGAAAGCACGTAAAAAGGCAAGTAGAAAAATAGGGACCACTACGGTGGGAAAGTAACAGCGTTCTGTGCGCCTTTGGCGTCTAGTCATGCCAGCCACATGACCACGGAGATGTCCTCGGACAAGCGCTGGCTCTTCGGCTTTCAAAAGGAGATGAGCACCGGCCCCTAGAGTCGGAAACGACTAGCACGCATGTGCGGGGGAACCTTTACCTTTACCTTATGAACCAACAGCTATGGTTAAAAGAAGCCATAACTTAGTGGATGAACCATAACTTAGTGGATGAACCTAGCTTAGGCAATGCTGAGTTGAACATGCAAGGGTCTAATTCAGTACCCTGATTGATATTCCTGGGTCTCATTGTAAGAGTTCACACATCAAATTTAACCAGGCAAGCACAACCTAGAGCTAAGGAGAAATTTTCTAACAGTTAAAACAATTAATCAGTGAAACAACCTGCCTCCAGAAGTTGTGGGTCTCCAACACTGGAGTTTTTTAAGAAGAGATTGGATTGAAATGGCATAGGGTTCCCTGCTCGAGCAGAGGGTTGGACTAGAAGACCTCTAAGGTCTCCTCCAATCTCTTGTTCTGTTATTTGGCCTGGAAGTATACTCAGAGAAGAGACTAGCCTTGGTTAGCTTGGACCTTGTATGACTTAATGTGACGTGTGAACTAGTTCATTTAGAGAGTTTCTGGTTAAAGCCAGAAAATAGGTTAATTCAGTTTTTGAGGTTAGCCACTCTCAAACAAAAGTCTTCCTCCCCCTTCCTGACAGATCCTGATGTTGGGGCACTCAAGGGCAGTGAAGGAGTCGAGCCCAAGGGTTTGGGATAGGATCAGCACCTTGGAGAGTTCCTTTGAGGAGCTGCTGGTAAGCAGGTTTGACCTAGTTCAGGGGTAGGCAACCTTGGCTCTTTTATGACTCGTGGACTTCAACTCCCAGAATTCCTGAGCCAGCCGTACTGAGGGGAAAGGGAGAGGTTTCCAAGCTGAGCCAGGCTGGCTCAGGAATTCTGGGAGTTGAAGTCCACGAGTCATAAAAGAGCCAAGGTTGCCTACCCCTGGCTTAGGCCTAGGCTGCTCTATGACTCGTGGACTTCAACTCCCAGAATTCCTGAGCCAGCTATGCTGAGGGGAAAGGGAGAGGTTTCCAAGCTGAGCCATGCTGGCTCAGGAATTCTGGGAGTTGAAGTCCACGAGTCATAAAAGAGCCAAGGTTGCCTACCCCTGCCCTGATCCCTTAATTCAAAGGGACAATTTGCACTCCCAGCTGCCAATGTGATTCCTGGGGCGGGTCCAGGCTGCTCTTGAGCAAGATGATGAACCTTTCCCCAAACAGGCTGTCCTCTTCTCCAAATCCAGATCTTTCCCCCCTGATGTTCTGCCACAGGCTAGGCAGCCAGGAAACTTCCTCCGTCGCCCTTCCTTAATGAGTGGAGACAGTGTGCCATTGTGGGAGGCTCCGTCGGCGCTGCCTGATTGATTCCTGTTTATTATCTATTAAGAACAGTCGGATAGTTTGGGTAACACATCAATTCATCAAATGGCACCATCATGCAAATTCCCTAATAAAAACATTTTACTCGTAAATGGTCCCGAACTAATTAACTAAAGTGTTAATTAAAGTGCGGCAGACAGGGATTGTAATCAAGACGCCCGGCTTTATCCATCTTCTAGGTTATTGATAACATCCTTGGCTCATTGATTGATTGGGACTTTCGGCTGTCGAGAAGCAACAGGGATGGATGGGTGGAAGGATGGGAGAAGAAGGAGAGCCAGTGGGCAGAGGAAAAAAGTAAGATTCGGGGCTATAGAAGGTCACGTTGGGCAGAAAGGAGCTGAAAGGCGCAACTGGGGGATGTTGAGCGAAAAGCACATGGACTCCTCGTCTTATGACAATTGGGACCAAAATTTCCATTGCTATGCAAGGAAATTGTTCAATCACTGATGCCCGATTTTATGACTGTTTTTGCCACAGTGGTTAAGCCAATCCCTGCAATTGTTAAGTGAATTGTAGGAGTTTGGCCAGGCTGATTCGCTCGCAACCAATCAAGGAGGGAAGCAACCTAGAACTAAGGATACATTTCCTGACAGTGAGAAGAACTAACCAGTGGAACTGTTTGCCTCCAGAAGTTGTGGGTGCTCTAACACTGGAGGTTTTCAAGAAGAGACTGGACAGCCATTTGTCTGAAATGGTATAGAATCTCCTGCTTGAGGAAGGGTTGGACTAGAAGACCTCCAAGATCCCTTTCAGCTCTATTCTGAATTGACTGAGATGGGTATGGCTAGTCTAGGGGGGAAAAGGAGGACTAGGGGGGTGACATGATAGCAGTCTTCCAGTATCTAAGGTGCTGCCATAAAGAAGAGGGGGTCTGTTGTGATTCAGGGTCAGCCTGTGGGTTCGGCAGTTGGGTCGGACGACTCAGAGGAGGAGGAGGGGGGTGTTGAAGAGCTTGCTGATGAGAGCCCTCAGCCAGGCCCCTCCCACCTGGTCACGACGGAGACCCAGCTGTGTGAGCCTGACAGCATGGATGAAGATGACCCACAGCTGGCCCTGTTCAAGGACGCTGGATGCAGGAGGCAGTCAATCAGGAGTAAACAGAGGAAGGCAATGGGACACCTCGGAAGGAGGCAGAGAGAAGCCACGCCCTAAACTGTATAAAAGGGGAACGCGTGGGAGGGCTGGTTTGCTGAAGGCAACCGCTTGAAAAGCTCCTGTTTCTTGGTTCGTGTCTTGTTTGTTTTTGTATCAATAAATTTGGCAGGCTTAATTCCAGCCTCTTGCCTTCTTGTAAAAGGGGTTGTCCCTGCCTTTTCTGCAGGGCCGGTAGCAGGCTGGTACAGAACAGGGTCAGCCTCTTCTCCAAAGTACCTGAAGGCAGAACAAGAAGCAATGAATGGAAATTGTGACTGCTCCAACACTAGAGACACTGGAAAACCATTTGTCTGAAATGGTATAGGGTTTCCAGCTTGAGCAAGCGGTTGGATTAGACGACCTCCAAGGTCCCTTCCACCTTTGTTCTGTTATTCACGCAACAATGTACACCACGATGTAAAAAAGATGTCGAGACTCTAGAAAGAGTACAGAGAAGAGCAACAAAGATGATCGGGGGACTGGAGGCTAAAACATACAGAGAACGGTTGCTGGAATTGGGTATGTCCAGTTTAATGAAGAGAAGGGTGAGGGGTGACATGATAGCAGCATTCCAGTATCTCAGGGGCTGCCCCAAAGAAGAGGCAGTCAAGCTATTCTCCAAAGTGCCCAAAAGCAGGAGAAGAAGCAACGGATGGAAACTAATCAAGGAGAGAAGCAACCTAGAACTAAGGAGAAACTTCCTGACAGTCAGAACAATTAACCAGTGGAACAACCTGCCTCCAGAGGTGGTGAATGCTCCAACACTGGAGGTTTTTAACCAAAGCACCTGAGCAGGGGGTTGGACTTCCAACTTTATTTATTATTATTATTATTATTATTATTATTATTATTATTATTATTATTATTATTATTATTATTATTATTATTATTATTATTATTATTAAACAAAGAATACCTGATTCACACAGCATGCTAATCCGTCAATAAATTGCCGTGTGGCTTGGTGTGATATAGAAACTCAACCATTATAGGAAGTTACTTGTAAGAAGGCTAATCAAGGCTAGATAAGGGAGTGGAACTTTGGTTAACCAGGATAAGATGGACGGGTAAGCAAATCTGCAAGTTCTCCAGAACTTTCATAGGGGAAGGTATTGGAAGAAAGCAGAAAACCTGAAATCTAAGCCAGTTAGTCCAATCACAATGTTTGCGTTCTGCAGTCATTTTTAAGATGAAACTTATAAATTAAATACATTAATCAGTCGTAGCGTTACCCCAACATTCAGTTGCAAAGGAAAAGAAGAGCTGTTTAGTTGCATCTGCCAGGAATGAAGATTACAGACTTCCGGGATGTTTTGAAGAGTCTGGGAGTTTGAACCCATTTCTTTAAGGCCGTTTTAGTTTAAACCGGACACCACACAATCACGATTATTATTATTTTTAAACCTCTGCATGCTGACCTCAAGAAAACGATAACAACAATAACAACAACAACAAGCAGAGCCCGACAAGCTTTCGGTTAAGCAACTGTTTGAGTGTGCTGGTTGTTATCTTCTCATAAGAAAGCATGGAAGCGCAGTGGAAATTGTGATAAATGAAGGGGAGATAATGGTGAGAGTCCTGTCACCGACATGAAGCCCAGGGAGAGAGTTATGGACAAAGGCAAATCTTGATCCAGCCCAGAGGTAAAAGGACGTTCCTTTTGGGATGCAATTAAAGTGGCTACTAGAAGAGGTGGAAATTTAATAGGAGAAATGATCAATTAACACTGAAAGATACTTAATTAAAAGAGCAGTGCTGGTAGGGGAAAGAGAACAGAGGGAGGGAGGGAGGGAGGGAGGAGAGGAGAGGAGAGGAGGGAAGGAGGAAGGAAGGAAGGAAGGAAGGAAGGAAGGAAGGAAGGAAGGAAGGAAGGAAGGAAGGGGAGGATAAGGGGGAGGGAAGATAAAAGGGAGGGAGGGAGGGGAGGAAAGGAAAGGAAGGAAGGAGGAAGGAATGAGAGGGAGGGAGGGAGGGAGGAATATTTCCTTTATACATCATTTCCAAGTTGAGATTCCAGCTCTTGATCTCTCTGTTAAATAAAGACTGGTGTGTGTATAACAAAATGGTGAGCACAAGCATGCAATCAAAACCTTCCTCCCTCCCTCCCTTCCTTCCTCCCTTCCATCCAAGCAACACACATAAAAAAGAGGGTAAGGCATTGGGCGCATAGTAGTAACCACCCTCTTGTTTTTTTTTTCATTCTTCCCCGCTACTACATGTGGTAGGGGTCAAAAATAATGTGATGGCACATAATCCACAAAGTGTTACGTCTCTCTCTCTCTATGTATTTGTGCGTATGAGTGTGTATACATTTTTAAACTTTCTGCTGGTTAACAACCACAATAAAGTTATTTATTTATATATATTTTTTTAAAAGGTGGGATTAGTTTCCATGTACTGGGCACCAGAACCTATCCCATTGTATCCTATTGTAAGCCGCCCTGAGTCTTCGGAGAAGGGTGGGATATAAATGGAATTAAAATAAAAAATAAAAATAAAAATAGTTCCACCGGTTTGGCAGATGCTCTTACAGCATTCCGTATATTTTTCTCTTACACAGGGATAGAATGCTTTTCTAGTGGTTTTTAAATATTAAAATATTCATGCCACAAATTAAAACTGTCAGAAACAGACCGTAATGCACCGATGGGTTTTATTTTTTTAGTTTCTTTCAGCTCGTGCCTAAGGAACAGGGGTTTCCCCCCACACACACACTTCTGGTCCAGAATATTTATCGTTACATCACACTGGGTCTGTTATACATATGATGATTGAGTGATTAATTGATGGAACAATTGATTGATGGGTGGAGTTCAACTTCTGTTCAACCGATGGACATGAAGATCCGTTCACGATTTTAG
Organism: Vipera berus; assembly: GCF_964194415.1. Lineage (NCBI taxonomy): Eukaryota > Metazoa > Chordata > Lepidosauria > Squamata > Viperidae > Vipera > Vipera berus. The sequence goes on along the minus strand of NC_138212.1, from coordinate 4,368,848 downwards.
CGCTGGTTGCATTCCCCAGCTGAAAGTCTTCTGAATCTGGTGTTTGGCTTACGTGAGCAAACTTGTCATTAAATTTAACCGAGGAAAACAGCCATACTGGGCCTTCAATTGATCGAGGCCTGGTGCATGTGAGGTTTGTAAGCAAGTTAATTAACCTGAATCAGAGGGGTGAGTTTAATGTGGTTTTGTTAATCTGTGTTAAGCCCCCTGTGTAGACGCACTCTAAGCAGATCAAAAGTGTCTTTTCTTTCCTATCCCTGGCACTATCTCCGAAGTAGGGTGGGTTTTACTCCAAAAACCACGGTTTTTAGAAGGTGGGTGAGGGTAACTGAAGAGTGTCCAGTCCTCAGGTGGTTTACATGCCTAAAATGGCACTAGAACTCACTGTCTCCTGGTGACTGGCCCAAGGTCACCCAGCCAGCTCTCATGCCTAAGGCAGAACTAGAACTCACTGTCTCCTGGTGACTGGCCCAAGGTCACCCAACCAGCTGTCATGCCTAAGGCAGGACTAGAACTCACTGTCTCCTGGTGACTGGCCCAAGGTCACCCAGCCAGCTCTCATGCCTAAGGCAGAACTAGAACTCACTGTCTCCTGGTGACTGGCCCAAGGTCACCCAACCAGCTGTCATGCCTAAGGCAGGACTAGAACTCACTGTCTCCTGGAAAATGGCCCAAGGTCACCCAGCCGGCTTTCCTAGCCAAAGCGGGACTAGAACTCACTGTCTCCCAGTTCGTAGCCTGGTGCCTTAATCACTAAACCAAACCTTATGCCCCTGGGAAACTGTTTTTCTTAGCAAATTAGCTGCCAAAGATGCCAGGCTGGCAGCTTTCACTTTGCCCGCCTCTCCCAAGGCTATAACAACCCCACTTGTATGATTAGAGCAGATTTTAATAGTAATTAAAACAAATTACTGGCGAGATCATATGCTACTATGTAAATTTCTCTCCCCCTCCTTCTCTCTCTCCCCCCCTCCCCCTCGTCTTTTTGTTCTTTAAAGCTGCTTCTCTTCACTGGCTCTGATTGGAAACTGTCTGTTTATTTATTTTTGAAAGGGGTGGGTGGGAGATTTATATGCGAGGGAAAAATCCTTTCCTCCTTACGCCTTCCTCCCTCCTAGCATCTCTGCTCCTTTGATGGCTTAGCTGCTTTCCAAGGTCTGTCTCAGCTTTCCCTGTCTCGTCCTCCAGGGCCCCCCCCATCCCATTTTTTTTAGGAATGAAAATTAGGGCGGATACATGCCGGTGGGAGGTGAAATCCAGATATTCTTTGCAGGGGTTGCAGATGGGATTGTGCTGGAGGGAAGGAAGGTTTTTCTCAGGGATCATAATGAAGTGAGGAATAATTGTGAATTTACAAAACAGGAGAAAAGGGGGGGGGTAGGGAATCTCAATTAAGTTGGGATGAAAGAGGTGGAAAACAATAAACAGGGATGGAATCACCCTTCTGGGATCAGAAAGGATTCGTGTTCCAATAGTCCCCCCCCCTCTCACTTTCTTTCCCTCTCTTTCTCTCTTATCTCTCTTATCTATCTATCTATCTATCTATCTATCTATCTATCTATCTATCTATCTATCATCTATCTATCTATCTCTTTCTATCAATAGTATCTATCATCTATCTTCTCTATCCATTCTCTCTTTCTATCTATCTATCTATCTATCTATCTATCTATCTATCTCTATCTATCTATCTTTCTATCTATAGTATCTATCATCTATCCTCTATCCATTCTCTCTCTCTTACTATCTATCTATCTATCTATCTATCATCTATCTATCTATCTATCTATCTATCTATCTATCTATCTATCTATCTATCTATCTATCTTTCTATCTATCTATCTATCTATCTATCTATCTATCTTTCTATCTATAGTATCTATCATCTATACTCTATCCATTCTCTCTCTCTTACTATCATCTATCTATCTATCTATCTATCTATCTATCTATCTATCTATCTATCTATCTATCATCTATCTTCTCTATCCATTCTCTCTCTCTTACTATCCATTCTATCTATCTATCTATCTATCTATCTATCTATCTATCTATCTATCTATCTATCTATCTATCTATCTATCTATCTATCTATCCATCCTATCTCTCTCTCTCTCTCTCTCTCTCTATCTATCTATCTATCTATCTAATCTATCCATCCATCCATCCTTTAAGAACTGCTCATCTACCTCACAGGGGGATTCTACAAGACGTACAATAAGATGCTATAGAAACAGTACATAAAATTTAAATGCAACGCCTTCTCGATTGCACCCAGGAGGACTGGGGGGGGGAGCGGAATCAAAAAAATTCAAGATGGCGGCCACCATCATGCCATAGTAGCCACAGCAGCCTCCTTTTTTCGTACACTAGTACAACGGGGTGCAGGGTGGTGTCCACCTCCTTGGCTGGACCAGACAGACGCAAAGTGCTGATCTGGAGTGAATGGAGACCCCAGGGGGCACAGGATCACCCCGCAGAGTGCGACTGGTGATCCCTTTTCTCAGTTCTCCCCCCTTTGGGGAAGAGCCTGTTGATCCCCTGCCTGCGCTTTTCCCTCTTTGGTCATTTTCGTCTGTTTTTATATTTAGCCTGGTTTTTATATCTACGGGTTTTATTACCTTGCCAGCCGCCCAGAGTCTCCTCAAAACCCAAGACGGGAGGCATACAAATTTAATAATAAATAATTGTTAGTTTGTTTTTTAATCCGTCTTTGCCAAAGGACCCTACCGCTGCCGCCACCACCATCTGACTGAAACTTGGGCTAAATCTGACAATATTGCACAGATGATTTTAATTTTATTTTTATCTTAATTTCTGTACTTATTATATGTTTTGTTGTTAGCCGCCCTGAGTCCTTCGGGAGATAGGGCGGGATATAAATCCCATTATTAAATAAATAAATAAATAAATAAATAAATAAATAAATAAATAAATAAATAAATAAATAAATAAATATTTGGAGGTTAAACGAAAAGGAAGAGGACAGGGCATCCGGTTTTGAGCCCCCCCCCCCGCCCACGACCTTGCTTTACAGATCTGGCTGCTCTCTTCCAGAATATTCCATCCTTTCATTTCCCCACCCCACCCCCAGACCCCAATTTCCAGATTTTATGTTATCCACCCTCTCCCAGCCCACCCACCCCCCATTCTTTGCCCCCAACCTTTAGTGGGTGTTTCTCTCAGCGCCCTGAAAAGGGGATTAAGTTGTCAGTTGGTGCCGGGTGGTGGTTGAGGCGGGGGGGGGGCCGCTGGAGAGATCAGCTGGCAACCTCCCCCTTTCTTCCTCCCTGCCCCCCCTCCCTCCGCGCCTTGTTTGTCTCTCCTCTGTAGTGTTTGTTAAATTAGCCAGTGAGTTGTTGTCATTCACGGGCCAAAGAAGCATCACAAATAGACAACTCTTCACTTCATCCCTCGCCCCCCCACCCACCCACCCACCCACTTCATTTCTCGCCCCCCACCCACCCACCCCTACCCCTCCACCTCGCCAGATCTCCGATCCTCTTTCGAGGGTCCCCCCACCCACCCACCCAGCCCAAAGTCCGAGCCCATAAATAATATTCAAGCGGCTCTATTGTTAAGTTGCGGAGAAAGCTCTGGTTGCCGGCGACCCCCGCCGCCTCCCCCATATATCACCCGCTGACAGCAGCAGAAAAGCGGCGAATTAGCACCTAAATCGAATATTGATCAACTCCAGAGTCGGCTCCACTTCGCTGCCCGAGCAAGGGGCTCACGGCTCGCTTCCCCCCCCCCCGCCGCCCCAGCCCCCTGCCTGCCCCTCCCCGCCCAAAGGCCGGCCGCCACGGCTGCCCAGGGACGGGAGACCCCACCCCAAATCTCCAGGCCCGCGTCGGGGGTGTGTGTGTCTTCCTGGGCTCCCAACGGGAGTGGGGGAGCGTGGTGGGGGTCCTCTGCCTGGCAAGGCAGGGTGGTCTGCTCCGTCTGTCTGTCAGCTGGGGCAGTCCCAGCCTAGGTGCAGGCCTGTGTCTAAAGGAGAGGCGGGCTGGTGGGGGAGTTAAGGCGGCCGGCTGGGGGCTCCAGTCCTCCCCCTAGGCACGGAAACCGGCTGGGTGACTTTGCCAGCCTCTCTTGCAGCCTTAAAGCCTCCTTTAGCAACCTTCGCTGGACCAGCCTGGAAGGGCAGAGAGACTCTCCTCCTGCGGCGGATTGGTGCACACGCAGACATACCGTAACGGCCCCTGTAATATATATCCCCATAATATTTTCTTTCTATGACGGGGTCTCAGACTTGGTGGTGAGGGTGCCCCCAGGTCTGCAAATCTAAGCCTGTCCTTCCCTTCCCTTTCCACCTTCTCTCTTTTCTTCCCTTCTTTTCCTTCCTTCCTTCCTTCCTTTTCCTTTCCTGTCCCTTTGCTTCCTCTCTTCCTTCCTCTCTTCTTTTCCTTTATTCCCTTTTCCTGCCTGCCTTCTTTCTTTTCCTTTCCTTGAAAGAAACAACATCTTTTTGAATTTACTTTGCAGATACATAGTGAAATGTTGCTTCTCTCTCTCTCTCTCTCTCTCTCTCTCTCTCTCTCTCTCTCTCTCTCTCTCTCTCTCTCTCTCTCTCTCTCTCTCTCTCTCTCTCTCTCTCTCTCTCTCTGGCAGAGGGCCACACTCATAAGCCCTCTTTGGATGGAATTTGAAGACCTTGCACCCAGTTTCGACCCTCTCCCTCCCATGACCTTACTCTCTGGAACTTGCTGCTCTCTTCCAGAATATTCCCTCTTTCCATTTCTGCCCGTGTGCATACAAAGAATGGCTTGATTGTGGTGGAAGTGATGGAAAGAATTCGACTTTTTTTTCCCTCCCGTGATTTGCCATTGCCTCTTTCCTAGGGCTGAGAGAAAGTGACTGGTAGACCCAGCTGACTTTGTGCCCAAGACAGAACAAAAACTCGTAGACTTCTAGTGATTGGCTCAAAGTCACCCAACCAACTTTCATGTCGGAGATAGGACTAGAATTCACGGTTTCCTGGTGATTGGCCCAAAGTCATCCAGCCAGCTTTCATGCCTAAGAGGGGACTAGAATTCACCGTCTCCTTATTGGCCCAAAGTCACCCAGCCAGCTATCATGTCAGAAACAGGACTAGAATTCACCATCTCCTAGTTATTGGCCCAAAGTCACCCAACCAGCTATCATATCAGAAATAGGACTAGAATTCACCATCTCCTAGTTATTGGCCCAAAGTCACCCAGCCAGCTTTTATGCCTAAGGGGGGACTAGAACTCACGGTCTCCGTGTTTTTAGCCTGCTGCCTTAACCACTACACCAAACTGGCTCTCTTGCATCAGAATAGACTCCCCAAATAGGATGTCTTCCAAGAGGTTAAGACTTCCAGATATTGTGAAGAATGAACATGCCACGTCCAGGAAACCTGCCTTTTAACATTGTCCAGATCTAGAAAACTCATACAGTGCAACAAGCCCTAATCCAAGAGAACATTTGGTGATGCCTTTGCTTAAGAAGATGTCTAGATCAGAGGTCCTCAACCTTTTGGGCACCAGGGACTGGTTCCGTGGAGAGAGGTTTTTCCACGGACCGGAGGATGCGTGGTTTTGTGTGCTGCCTGCATCCTGCGGATGAGGCTTTGCTTGTTTGTGTGGACCGGTTGCTGGAATGCCGCGGCCCGGTACTGGTCCACGGATCAGAGGTTTGGGACCCCTGGCCCAGATGATCAGACCAACCTGGTGGAAATGAAACCAGTCAAAGCCCATCAGCCAGAGTCTTCCACCTTCTGCTCAGATCTGGCATCTGGAAATCCTTCAGTCTGTTTTGCCTGCTCCTGCCTCTTTGTACAAACCCGGGACTTGCATTCTCAGAGGTATGGACTGTTGCAAGCACTGTGTATTTGTCACAATCAGGAACGTTGCCGCGATTGACCCAGTCAAGGCTCACGGAGAGGGCTGAATCTGAAGCGGTGCCATCTTTTGATTGTTTTCTGAGAAGCGCAGATGGCTCGCCAGCATGCCATCTTCAGCCGGCCCGCTTGCACCCCTTTGCGTGGGAGCCGGCAATCTTTGTGTTGATGGAAAGAAGTCAGGTGGTTAAGAAAAATAAGGAGCCTCTGATTGGATGCAACCTGGGCTCCATTAATCCAGCATTCTGCTTCCAACAGGGAACAGCCGAACGTCCTGGAAATTCACCTGAGACCAGGGACACACGGATAAGGTTCCTCCGAGGAAGTTTCACCAGGAGCCACAGAAGTTTCCAGAAGCCTTACAGCTACAGATGGTCCTCAACATATGATCACAACTGAGGCCAGAATTTATGTGGTGAGGTGAGAAATTTGGTAAAAATGGGACAACATTCCCTTAACAGCTGCCCAGCTTAGCAATGGAAATTTGAGACTCAGCTGTGGTCCTACGTTGAGGACTGCCTGTATTATGCAAAGCTCTTGGGCAAAGATCTAGCTTTCTGGAGAAATCTATAATTCTGGGAAAGGTGGAAGGAAAGAGAGCAACTGAAAATGACCAACAGCAAGGTGGGCATCATTAGAAGACCCGAAGGATGAGATGGAGCACAAAGTATCCAGAGAAAACTCATCTACGGCAGAGGTCCCCAACTTTTTGGGCACCAGGGACCCGTTCTGTGGAGAGAGGTTTTTCCGCAGACCAGAGGGGCCCTGGCTTTGTGTGCTGCCTGCACCCCATGGATGGGGCTTTGCTTGTTTGTGCGGACTGGTTGCTGGCATGCCGTGGCCCAGTACCGGTCCACACACCAGGGGTTGGGCACCCCTGATCTATGGGATCGCTTCTATGAGCCTTGGTGGAGCAGTGGGCTAATGCCTCCTTAAGTAACACCAGCTGCCTGCAATTAGTGCAGGTTCGAGTCCCACCAGGCTCAAGGTTGACTCAGCCTTCCATCCTTCCCAGGTAGGTAAAATGAGGACCCAGATTGTTGGGGGCAATTAAGCTGACTTTGTAATAATGCCGCTTGGGGTGTGTGTGAAAGCCCTAATAAGCAGGCATATACATAGAATGAAGGCTACTGCTAAGCTTGTAAGCCGCCCTGAGTCTTCGGAGAAGGGTGGGATATAAATGGAATTTAAAAAAATAAAAAAATAAATAAATGTTGACACCAGTTTGTTGGCACCAAAATCACTCAATCAACTCCCCCTAAACATTTTAAAGTCATCTTTGATGCCAAGGTATATTTTTAAGCATAGATTTCCTCCCCCCGCCCTCCCCATACTTGATTCTATTTATATATTGGACAGCAACGAGTTTATTTGATTTCTTTTCCGCTGCCTGCCAAAATCCAAACATCAAAGGCCAATAGATCTTCCAGGCATACTCAAAATCCAAAAATTCACAGGCCACGTAGGATTACGAGGCTGGATTTGCCTGTTTTGTGTTTCGAACGGTCTTGTTCGGAAATTGCCACATGCAGATGAGTTTGGGAAGACACCCGCAGAATTCCTAATTGCCTTTCTGCACAGATAATAGGAGCCGTTCAGCACCAGCAATTTGTGCTGCTGGTGTGTATCAGAAGCATCCAAACCTCTTGGGAAGACAGTCAAGTTCACATATAGGTAGTCCCCCGACTTACAACCGTTCATATAGTGACTGTTCAAAGTTACAAGGACACTGACAAAAGCGACTTACGACCATTTTTTTTCCACACCTACAACCGCTGTGGGGCATCCCCGTGGTCACGTGATCAAAATTCAGAGGCTTGGCAACTGACTCGTATTGCTGACGCTCGCAGTGTCCCAGGGATATCTAATCCCTTTTTGTGGCCTTCCGACGAGCAAAATCAATGGGGGAAGCCAGAGTCACTTAATTTATATTTGTACATTCTATTATTTATGTCACTGTTCACCGCCCTGAGTCCTTAGGGAGAAGGGCGGTATACAAATCAAGTAAATAAATAAATAAATAAATAAATAAATAAATAAATAAATAAATAAATAAATAAATAAATAAATAAATAAATAACAACCCTGTTGTTGCTAACTTAACAATGGCAATGATTCACTTGACAATTGTGGCAAGAAAGGTTGTAAAGTGAGTGAGTCGTAAAAAAATGCCTCGCTTAGCAATGTAAATTTTGGGCTCAATTGCGGTTGTGAGTCAAGAGCTACTTGTACTTATTTATATTTTTTGCAGGGGGAATAGAATAGAATAGAATAGAATAGAATAGAATAGAATAGAATAGAATAGAATAGAATAGAATAGAATAGAATAGAATAGAATAGAATAGAATAGAATAGAATAGAATAGAATAGAATAGAATAGAATAGAATTATAGGGACCTTTACCCTATACCAGGGGTCAGCAACCTCGGCTCTTTTATGACTCGTGGACTTCAACAAGCTATGCTGGCTCAGGAATTCTGGGAGTTGAAGTCCACGAGTCATAAAAGAGCCGAGGTTGCCGACCCCTGCCCTATACTATTTCAGATTACCATTTCAGATTACCATATCAGAATAGAAGAGAATAGAGCTGGAAGGGACCTTAGAGGTCTTCTAGTCCAGCCCCCTGCTCAAGCAGGAGAACCTATATACCATCTCAGACAGGTGACTGTCCGGTCTCCTCTTAAAAATCTCCAGCGATGGAGCGCCCACGATTTCTGAAGGCAAAGTTGTTCCACTGGTCGATTGTCCTCACTGTCAGGAAGTTTCTCCTTTTAAATCCAGGTTGCTTCTCTCCTTGATCAGCTTCCAACCATTGTTTCTCGTCCTTCCCTCTGGTGCATTGGTGAATAACGTGGCCCTCTCTGCCTTGTGGCAGCCCCTCAGATATTGGAACACTGCTATCACGTCTCCCCTATTTCTTCTTTTCTTTAGACTAGCCAAACCCAAAGCCCGTCGTAAACAATGCACCCACCAAAGTGTATTCCTCTTCCCAGAGGTCCCCTGGGCTGTCCGTTCCTGCCTGCTTACCAGTAAAAGCGCGAATGATTGTTGGAATCCCTAAGTATAGGCACAGCTATTCTCTGTTATCCTTGCCATTATTCATTCACTGGCCCAGAGGGAGGAGGAAAAAAAATCTGAGCAAATAGGCCTTGTTGTAAGGGCAGCAAATTTGGGATGTTAGACCTCAGGCCCCATCAGAAGCCCATTTGTGCCAGCCTCCTGGCATGGGTCCCTGAGATGGGACCTACCTATGCCGGCTGAGGAGTTCTGGGAGTTGAAGGCCAACCAAGTGAAATTGGGGAATTTGGGGAGCTGAAGTTTTGGTCACCACGAGGTAAAGAAGATGTTGAGACTTCTGAAAGAGTGCAGAGAAGAGCAACAAAGATGATCAGGGGACTGGAGGCTAAAACATACAAAAGACGGTTTGCTGGAATTGAGTATGTCCAGTTTAATGTAGAGAAGGACATGGGGGGACATGATATCAGGGTTCCAATATTTGAGAGACCATCACAGAATAGATCCAGCTGTTGTCCAAAGCCCCTGAAGGCAGGACAAGAAGCAACGGATGGAAACTAGTCAAGGAGAGAAGCAACCTAGAACTAAGGAGAAACTTCCTGACAGTGAGAACAATTAATCAGTGGAACAACTTGCCACCAGAAGTTGTGAATGCTCCAACACTGGAAGTTTTTAAGAAGAGACTGGACAACCATTTGTCTGAAATCCTATAGGGTTTCCTGCCTGAGCAAGGGGGTTGGACTAGAAGACCTCCAAGGTCCCTTCCAACTCTATTATTCCATTCTATTGTATGAAATCCACCTCCATGTTGTCCCCCTATCTTCAAATGGCCAGTTTTGAGAAACTCTGCTGAAGGGAGGACAGATTGGAGAAGTGGGATTTTCTCAATCCCTTTGAGCTTTTCCCAGGCTGTCTGGACTTTCCTTTGCTGCTGATCTGTGGCGCAATCTTGATCCGTGGGCAGCCTCCTTGGGCACCCGGCTCTTGCAAGATATGAAATTAGATTAGGATATATGATAGGCCAACTTATGCCCTTGAGACAGGGCAGGAAATAAAGCTAAACAATCAATCAGAAATAATTACATTGGGATTCCACTGGGCTGTGATTATGAGTTTTTTTGTCCAGAGGACAACAAGTGTTGGTAACATGCTGGATGTAGAAGGTGGGGGGGGAGAGAAAAAGAACATCTATTCCTTCTTGAGTTTTCCTCCAGAGAAGACCTTATAATAATAATAAGTTGGAAGGGACCTTGGAGGTCATCTAGTCCAACCCCCTGCTCAGGCAGGAAACCCTGTACCATTTCAGACAAATGGCTGGCCAGTCTCTTCTTAAAAACTTCCAGTGTTGGAGCATTCACCATTTCTGGAGGCAGGTTGTTCCACTGGTTAGTTGTTCTAACTGTCAGGAAGTTTCTCCTTAGTTCTAGGTTGCTTCTCTCCTTGACTAGTTTCCATCCATTGCTTCTTGTCCTGCCTTCGGGCACTTTGGAGAATAGCTTGACTCCCTCTTCTTTGGGGCAGCCCCTGAGATATTGGAACACTGCTATCATGTCACCCCTCACCCTTCTCTTCATTAAACTACACATACCCAATTCCAGCAACTGTTCCCGATATGTTTTAGCCTCTAGTCCCCCAATCATCTTGGTTGCTCTTCTCTGTACTCTTTCCAGAGTCTCGACATCTTTTTTACATCGTGGTGACCAAAACTGGATGCAGTATTCCAGGTGTGGCCTTACCAAGGCATTGTAAAGTGGTATTAGTACTTCACGTGATCTTGATTCTATCCCTCTGTTAATGCAGCCTAACACTGTGTTGGCTTTTTTGGCAGCTGCAGCACACTGCTGGCTCATATTTAAGAGGGTTAATTTTATTTTTCTAAAGGGGCCAAAATTTAAACACGGTTTGGGCTGAAAAAGGCTGGCAGAGATTTCAGGCCTTGCTACAAATAAGCTCTGATAGACCCGTCTTCTCCTACTGTGCATAGATACACCGTGATCAATCTCTCTTCCCACCCCCCTCTTTTCCACCTCCCAACCCCCCCCTCATTAAGTACCCATGTAAATCAGCTGTCGCGGCAAAGCTAGCAAATTGTAGTGCTAAATTTAATGAGGATAAACAAAACAGGGACCATCGCTCAAACCCTTCCTGGTATTTACTACTGATACAACACACATACGCAAAGATCCTTTCGGAGCTGATGGATCATTAAGACTTGTCTGTAACTTTAAAGGCAACTAAGCCCTTCATTTATTACTGCAACTTCCTTCCACATCAGATCTAACCTAAAACCTGCCCAGGGAACAAGGAAACAAAAAACAATGGTCCATCGATAGCCTCTCCCTCACCACTCACCCCATCCTTTTCAGCCTTTTGCTCCTGCTATGTAGTCCTTACTAACTGTGTGCAAATAGCAGGAAAGAACCAAACCTTGGTCAGTTCACCACGGCTGGCTGGAGAATTCTGGGAGTTGAAGTCCAGTCATGGTATCTGGGGAATTCTGGGAGTTGAAGTCCAGTCATGGTGTCTGGAGAATTCTAGGAGTTGAAGTCCACATATCTTCAGAAGGCCAATTTTGAGAAACTCTGCTGAAAGGAGAACAAATTGCAGAGTGGGTTTTTTTTTCCTTCCTGTTTCACCAATATCTGAGAAAATATCCTTGGGATATCAGCAAGTTCCAAATGGGAAGGAACAGATCTGGCAGACTGCTGTAACTCAGATCAAAAAATGCTACAGAGTCTTTCCAGGAAATGCTCAGAAGCTAGTTTAAAAGTAAAGGAGCAGCAGATACGAATGTAGATAAGATCGCTGGAAGGTTGGTTCCGTTCATTCATTCATTCATTCATTCATTCATTCATTCATTTCACAAGACACCCATCTCACAATTATTGTGCCTTTTGCTGGCCCTACCATTGGGCAAGCCGAGTGAGATACCCTAATTCAGAGGTAGCAATTACAGAGTCACTTTGTTGTCACCCAGAATCACTGTGTGAGATAGGCAGTCATACAAATGTGATAAATGGAATGGAATAGAATATAGAATAGCATAAATGGAATAGAATAGAACAGAACATTTCAGTCTCTGAACATAACAGCTTTTCAAAAGGGAAGATCAGAATGCAGAATAACAGTGTTGGAAGGGACCTTAGAGGTCTTCTAGTCCAACCCTCTGCTCAAGGGGGAAACCCTTTACCATTCCAGACAAATGGTAGCCCAGTCTCTTCTTGAAAACTTCCAGTGTTGGAGCACCCACAACTTCTGGAGACAAGTTGTTACACTGGTTAATTGTTCCACCGTTAGGAAATTCCTCCTTAGTTCCAGGTTGCTTCTCTCCTTGATGAGTTTCCATCCCTTGCTTCTTGTCCTGCCTTCGGGTGCTCTGGAGAACAGCTTGACTCCCTCTTCTTTGGGGCAGCCCCTCAAATATTGGAACACTGCTATGTGTCTTACTTGGGAATAAACACGTTTTGCTACCGAGGAAAATTATATCCTCTTTTTCCAAATAGAAGTGGTACAGGATTTGTTGCACGTCCAGCTATGACCATGACTTCTGACTGTAAAAATAAGAAGGGACAATGCAAGTGCTCTGGGCATCACCCTGATAGATTCCCACATGCCAATTTCAGCCTAGGATTCCAAGCAACACTGAGCTTCCGGCTCCATTATCTCCCCCTGCCTGGAAAACCCAGTGCTTAACCCTTCTCTCCTCCACGACTCTTCTCTTGCAAATGTGACTTTTTTCTGTCTCTTCTATATTAAGGCTGGGAATTAATGCCAGTGAGAGAAAACAGCCGGAGGTGGGGATTTTTGTCTGGCTGGGCTGTATCAACAGGTACAGCAAAGACAGGGGATATTTCTCTTTGCAAGTGTTTCTTCCCACGTCATAAGAAAAGGAAAGGCAGGGAAAGAAGGAAGGAAGGAAGGAAGGAAGGAAGGAAGGAAGGAAGGAAGGAAGGAAGGAAGGAAGGAAGGAAGGAAGGAGAAAGAAGCAAGGAAGGGAGGAGAGGGAGCGAGGGAGCAAGGGAGGAAGGAAGGAAGGAAGGAAGGAAGGAAGGAAGGAAGGAAGGAAGGAAGAAAGGAAGGAAGGAAGGACGGAAGGAAGGAAGGAAGGAAGGAAGGAAGGAAGGAGAAAGAAGCAAGGAAGGGAGGAGAGGGAGCAAGGGAGCAAGGGAGGAAGGAAGGAAGGAAGGAAGGAAGGAAGGAAGGAAGGAAGGAAGGAAGGAAGGAAGGAAGGAAGGAGAAAGAAGCAAGGAAGGGAGGAGAGGGAGCGAGGGAGCAAGGGAGGAAGGAAGGAAGGAAGGAAGGAAGGAAGGAAGGAAGGAAGGAAGGAAGGAAGGAGCAAGGAAGGGAGGAGAGGGAGGAGAGGGAGGGAGGAAAGAAGGAAGGAAGGAAAGAAAGGAGAGGGAGGGAGGGAGGGAGGAAAGGAAAGGGTCCAAAGCATCAATTTTGGGCCCAAAGCATCAATTTGGACTTTAAATTCTGAAGTAGAAATGTGCCACAGCAACCCATAGAACACTTTCTCAACCTTGGGCTCTTGAAGATGTGTGGACTTCAACTCCCAGAATTCCCCAGCCAGTCATGCTGGCTGGGGAATTCTGGGAGTTGAAGTCCACACATCTTCAAGGGCCCAAGGTTGAGAAATACTGCCTAGACGTTGAAGGACACTCTTCACTTTCTTCATTTGGCTTCTCCAGTCCCACTGAGATCCTTCCACAATGGTTTAATCTAGCAGAGTCTCTCCTCTTTCTGGCCTCAGTCCTTTGAAATACGGAACATCACTTCGCAGCTGCCGTTATTCCTTGGCCTTCCTGTTCTCCTGAGGGACAAATGCCCAGTTCCTTCGATGACCTGCAGAGGAGACGTTGTGGGCCTCCAGACGACAAAAGCATGGACCTCTCCCCGCTTTCCCGTCAGCCTTCCGAAAGTGCCAGGCTGGTTGTGCAAAGGAACCTGGGTGGCCTTGCACCCGACTTGGCAGGTGGGGTTTTTTTGTTTTGTTTTTTGTTTTGGAGGGGGGGGGTGTCGAGAAGGTGGGGTTTCCGCCAATTGCGCCAACCTATTTGTATATTCCAAGCTCATGAGATACATTATTCGGGAGAAAATGAATCTTTCATGACTGATTTGTCGCTGCCTCTTCTCCCTCCGTTGTTGTTTAATGTTTCAATTTGGAGGAAGCAAACATTCAATCAGGCGGATTAACTGTTTAATGTGTACCATCACTCAAGCTGTCGGCTGGAGGGCAACGCACAGCGACACCCGGGCAGGCCAGGCCCTGCCACATTTAGGCGAGGAGTCAGCATTGATCCACCAGCTCCTTTGTTAAATGAAACGCCACGGGACAGGAGCAGAAGTAGCACCCTGCCCCGGGAGACTCGGCAGCACGGCAGCGGTGTTGGCTCGCCGGGGCAGGCGAGATACTAGCCAGGTCTACCGTTGCTGGCCTCCAGCGGTCATCTGGATTTTTACAACCTGGGTCTGCTTGTCCTATAAGCAGGGGTCCCCAACCCTTGGGCTGTGGACCAGTACCGAGCCGTAGCCTGTTAGGAACCGGGCCACACAGCTGGAGATGAACAGCAGGCAAGCAAAGCTGCACATGCATGGAATGTAGTTTGCACGCTCCTCGCCCCCCCCCCCCGCTTCCCCTCTGGGTCCGTGGAAAAGTTATCGACCATAAAACCGGTCCCTGGAGCCAAAAAGGTGGGAGACTGGTACTATAGAGCAGGGGTCTTCAAACTTGGCCCTTTTGTGACTTGTGGACTTCAACTGCCAGAATTCCTCAGCCAGCCATGCTGGCTGAGGAATTCTGGGAGTTGAAGTCCACAAGTCACAAAAGGGCCAAGTTTGAAGACCCCTGCTATAGAGGCTAGATTTGGATCAAGAACTCAGCAGAGATACCTTGCAGATGTGGTTGACCATCGTGGCGATGGAACATCCATGACTGCCCTGGGCCAATGTATCTCAGCCTCCATGACTTGAAGATGAATGGACTTCAACTCCCAGAATTCCCCAGCCAGCGTACGTTGTGTCCCTGAAGCAATGTTTCTCAACCTCAGCATCTTGAAGGTGGGTGGACTTTAATACCCAGCTGTGCTGGCTGGGGAATTCTGGGAACTGAAGTCCAGATGGCTTCAAGCTGCTGAGATTCTGGTCAGCCAAGCAAAGTCAACAAGGGAACCAGGTTCATTTAACAACCGTGTTACGAACTTAGCCACTGCAGTGATTCACTTAACAACTGTGGCAAGGAAGGTCGTACAATGGGGCAAAACTCACTTAACACACACCTCGCTTAGCAACAGAAATTTTGGTTGTGGCCGTAAACCGAGGACTGCCTGTACTTGCCTGTTTCCAATGTGGAGCACAGAGAATTCTGTCTGGAAGCTCCTGTGCAGATTCAGAACAAATTCAAGAAATCAGAATGTGTCTACATCCCGACAACAGCCTTACAGTAATTTCATTGAGGAATTGCTCCCTTTTCAGTCATCCCACAATCTATTAATGCATAAATTAAGCATCGTTTCTGCAACACGTTAAGTTAGAGAAACACAACAGCTAAGGTTACTCTGCTGATCCAGGTCTTAGCATGTTGAGAACCTGCATCTGTTGACCTGGTCAAGAGGGTTTTGGGAATCCGAATCCTGATTACCACCACTAGGTGGCAGTTGAGAAAACCTGCAAACTGTGGCCTTCTTAAGACTGGATTTCTCAAAGTGAGGGTAAATTTTAAAAAAACCACACAAAACCATTTGTTAAGTGGATCCCTACAGTTGTCATGATAGTAACATGGTTGTTAAGTGAATTTGGCTTCCCTGTTGACTTTGTTTGTCAGAAGGTCGCAAAAGGAGATCGCAATGACCCCGGGACGCTGCCACCGTCACAAATACTTTGATTCTATCTATCTATCTATCAATCTATCTATCTATCTATCTATCTATCTATCTATCTATCTATCTATCTATCTATTGGGACGCGGTGGCTCAGTGGGTTAGGACGCTGAGCTTGTTGATCAGAAAGTCGGCAGTTTGGCGGGTCGAATCCCGAGTGCCGTGTAGCAAAGTGAGCGCCTGTTACTCGTCCCAGCTTCTGCCAACCTAGCAGTTCGAAAGCACGTAAAAATGCAAGTAGAAAAATAGGGACCACTACGGTGGGAAGGTAACAGCGTTCTGTGCGCCTTTGGCATCTAGTCATGCCGGCCACATGACCACGGAGACGTCCTCGGACAAGCGCTGGCTCTTCGGCTTTGAAACGGAGATGAGCACCGGCCCCTGGAGTTGGAAACGACTAGCACGCATGTGCGGAGGAACCTTTACCTTTCCCTTTATATATATATTGACAGCGGCAAGGCTACTTTTCGTACAAAAATGGAAGGATATTTTGATCCCAACAACGGACAAATGGCTACAAAAGTTAATGGAGTTAGCAGAGATGTCTAAATTGACTGCTTTGATTGAAGAAATATATATATATATATGTATGTATATATATATATATATATGTATATATATATATATATATATATATATATATATATATATATATATATATATATATATATATATATATATATATATATATATATATATATATATATATATATATATATATATATATATATATATATATATATATATACTTTTGTTTCTACTTGGAAACTGCTTCTGGACCTTGTGCTTAAGGTGGAAAAAAAATATGAAACTTTGATTTTGGGTTTTACTGACTTGACAGATGTGTTGTTATAGAAATGGCTGGTTTACACTATTATGTAAAAGTAAAAAGCTGAGATTTCTACTGCACTAGAGGGAGGGGAAAGTCAGTACCTTTTTTCCCCCTTCTTTTTTGCACTTCTCCTTTCCCCTTTCTCTCCCTTTCCCCCCCCTTTCCCCCCCCACCGCTACTATTTGCTTTTCTATTTTTGTATTTCATGTTATATGGAGTCCTAGTGGACAATCACTTAAATAGGAGCCAGCCGTGTGCTGCAGCTGCCAAAAAAGCCAACACAGTGCTAGGCTGCATTAATGGAGGGACAGAATCAAGATCACGTGAAGTACTAATACCACTTTACAAGGCCTTGGTAAGGCCACACTTGGAATACGGCATCCAGTTTGGGTCACCACGATGTAAAAAAGATGTTGAGACTCCAGAAAGAGCGCAGAGAAGAGCAACAAAGATGATTAGGGGACTGGAGGCTAAAACATATAAGGAACGGTTGCTGGAATTGGGTATGTCTAGTCCAGGGGTAGGCAACCTTGGCTCTTTTATGACTTGTGGACTTCAAGTCCCAGAATTCCTGAGCCAGCCATGCTAGCTCAGGAATTCTGGGAGTTGAAGTCCACGAGTCATAAAAGAGCCAAGGTTGCCTACCCCTGGTCTAGTCTAATGAAGAGAAGGATGAGGGGGGACATGATAGCAGTGTTCCAATCTCTCAGGGGCTGCCCCAAAGAAGAGGGAGTCAAGCTATTCTCCAAAGCACCCGAAGGCAGGAGAAGAAGCAACGGATGGAAACTAATCAAGGAGAGAAGCAACCTAGAACTAAGGAGAAACTTCCTGACAGTTAGAACAATTAATCAGTGGAACAACCTGCCTCCAGAATGCTCCAACACTGGAAGTTTTAAAGAATAGACTGGACAGCCATTTGTCTGAAATGGTATAGGGTTTCCTGCCTGAGCAGGGAGTTGGACTAGAGGACCTCCAAGGTCCCTTCCAACTTAGTGTTATTGTTATTAAGCTAATAAAAACTGTAAACACCAATTGCCAAGCATCTGAATTTTGATCAGGTGGCCATGGGGGAGCGCTGCAATGGACGTAAGGGTGAAAAACGGTCATATACCCTTCTTCAATGCTGTTGTAACTGCAGACAGTCATTAAATGAACTGTTGTAAGTTAAGGACTATCTAAACATCCCTGGCTTGATTCTGGGTGTCTGTCTTTAACCTGCCTAGGAAAACAAAAAAACTAGCCACTGTATTATCTTTTCGTTCTATTTTTTTCCCCCCCCTCCCCACCCACCCCATCCTGGAGCCTGTTTGCTTGGTTGGGATTTTATGCTCCTTTACACCTCGGGCAGTTCAACTGCCCAATTGAAAGGCGAGAACGAGACATGTTGGTGGCTAGAATTATGGCACCCAGGAGACAGATTGAAGGAAAGAGGGATTGAGGAGGGGAATCTGAAAAGAAGAAGAAAAAAATATAAAAAAAATAAATAAGAGGTGTGGGAAATAGAGCGATATGGAAACAGGGACAGAGAAAGGCAATTGCTGTGTTGATAGCTGAGCTTGATGGCTACGGTGACAGGCAAATAGCCAAGTGATTGCAGTCTGAGATATTACAGGGTCCTCTGACCTCTCAACATAGCCAGTTAGAGGGGGGGGTGTGTGGATGGGGGGGGGTCCTTTGCTTCCAGCTTTCCCTAACGCTCCCTCAACCTTGCAAATGACTCAAAGCCTCAGCACGCTGATGGAGCTGGTAGGGCTGGAAGAAGCCCTTGCCTTTGGGGTCTTCTCTTCCACCCTGCAAGGGGACACTCCTTGAGTTGGCAAAGAGATACTTGCAGGTGTAAACTGTGTGCTTTAGATGGGCAACACACCAAGAGGGAAATTTAAGGGAAGATATGGAGCAACTCACTTTCAGTTACACCCAACTCGTGGGTGCTGGGTGCTGAGTAATTCTGGGTGAGGGGGAACAAGTCTAAACCTTCCAAGGTCCCTGCTAGAATTTCAGTGGCAGATGTCTAATGGAATAACACAGTTGGAAGGGACCTTGCAGGTCTTCTAGTGTCCAAGCATCAGACCCTATACCATTTCAGACAAGGGACTGTCCAATCTCTTCTTTAAAACCTCCAGTTTTGGAGCACCCACAACTTTGGGAGGCGAGTCGTTCCACTGAGTAATTGTTCTCACCGTCAGAAAAATTTTCCTTAGCTCTAGGTTGCTTTTCTCCTTGATTAGTTTCCATCCGTTGCTTCTTGTCCTGCCTTCGGGCGCTTTGGAGAATAGGTTGACACACACACACATCCTCTTCTTTGTGCATTCCCTCAGATATTGCAACATTGCTATCATGTTTCATTAAACTAGGCATCCCCAATTCCTTCGTTCTAAGTTCTTCATAGGATTCCAGTCCCCTAATCATCTTTGTTGCTCTTCTCTGCACTCCTTCTAGAGTCTCAACATCTTTTTTAGATCGATGGATGTTGACTTCAGTTCTCCATGCCCTTCCAGTGACTTCTAGGGTCCCCTTCAATATATCCATTATAGCCAGTTTGGTCTAGTGCAGGGGTAGGCAACCTTGGCTCTTTTATGACTTGTGGACTTCAACTCCCAGAATTCCTGAGTTCAGCATGGCTGGTTCAGGTATTGAAGTCCACAAGTCATAAAAGAGCCAAGGTTGCCTACCCCTGGTCTAGTGGTTTATGCACCACGCTAGTAACATGGTTGTTAACTGAATTTGGCTTCCTCGTTGACTTTGCTTGTCGGAAGCTTGCAAAGAGTAGCCACATGATGCTGAAACACGGCAGCTGCCTTAAATACACGCTAATTGCCAGCATCTAAATTCTGATCCCATGACCCTGGGGTGCTACAACAGACAAGCGTGTGAAAAAGTCACTTTTTTCCCAATGCCATTGTAACTTTGAAGGGTCCCTAAACAATTGGTTGCAAGTCCAGAAGTACCTGTAAGACGTTTTCACTGGTTTGCAATTTAATTGAAATCTGCTGTACTATTTCATTCGTCTCCAATATTTTGCTTATATCTTCTCTGGGATGGAATGGAATCCAGAGAGGTTTTGACCCAGTCGCAGCAGTAATCGTGTTTCCTTCTTAGCTGTCCATTTTCCTTAGAATTATGTGGGGGTGCCAGAAAGAATTAACTCTAATGGGGAAACTCTCTGGTCCTCTTCTCCTTAGCATTGGTGACTCCTTCTGCCAATCGTTGACCCGGCTAGACCCTCCTTAGCAGCTTCAGGTTCAAGTGTGACATTTGACAGAACTGGCAGAGACTTAAACAGCTGGATGCCCTTCTCTACTAAACATCTGCGGGGTGGCCTATTAAACAGATTCCCAAATAATGTGCAAACTAATAAAGGAGAATATTTGTAGCTCGGGGTTGAAATGAAGGGTCTTTGGCGCTCTCTGAGCTTGGTGGTTTTCTTGCAGCTGTTTCATTACCCAAACTAGGTAGCATCATCAATTTTAGAAGGGAGGACTGTTTGTGGAGAGGAGGAGGAGGAGGAGGAGGAGGAGGAGGAGGAGGAGGAGGAGGAGGAGGAGGACTGTGAGGTCCTTGGTGCTCTCTGAGCTTGGTAATTTTGTTGCAGACATTTTATTACCACACTAGGTAACATCATCAGTGCCAGCATGAAACATTTGCAATAAAACCACCAAGCCCGGAGAGACCAAAGACCCCTGTCAATGTGCAAACTCTCCAGTTGCAGAACTAAGTTACAGTCTAGCTCTATAGCCCTGAGCCCATTCTCGATGAGAAGAGAGAGAGAGAGAGAGAGAGAGAGAGAGAGAGAGAGAGAGAGAGAGAGAGAGAGAGAGAGAGAGATTGGATGGATGGATGGATGGATGGAGAGATACAGAGATACACAGAAGTAGGATAGATAGACATACAGACAGAGGACGGAGGGAGAGAGAAAGAGAGAGAGATACAGAAATACAGAGATACAGAGAGAATTGATAAATAGACAGACATCTGCCCCATGGTTAATTGTGTACAAAGATCAGATGCGTCCTAGCCCCACCCCACACCCATCCACCCAGTGGGGTTAAATAGCTTCCCTCCCACTCTGGGACTGGAAAGGTTAGTCGAGAGGCCCTGTCCCCATGATAAATGACTAGGTTTCATATTGTACGCCTGGCTAGCCATAGCTGGCCCTTCCATGCAGAGAAGCTCCTGACCACACTCCCTGTGGATACACACTCACTATCTCCCCTCATGCCCCCTCTGCACATCCGGAGCACACCCTCCCGGCATAGCGGCCTCTTGTGCCACAGCAACTAATAACCAGATTTCATTAATGGTCTTCCTCGAGATCCTCTTATCCACCACCTTCTTCTTTTACCATAAGGAATTCCTTGTTGGCCGAAGCTTAACCAATGCACAGGCATGAGTGTGTGTGCACACACAGTGAGAGAATCCATAACGCGTATGTTCACACCAAGCATAGACATATTTCGTGTTCTAGCTCAGTGTTTCTCAACCTTGGCAACTTTAAGATGTGTAGACTTCAACTCCCAGAATTCCCCAGCCAGCTATGTGTGGACTTCAACTCCCAGAATTCCCCAGCCAGCTATGTGTGGACTTCAACTCCCAGAATTCCCCAGCCAGCTATGTGTGGACTTCAGCTCCCAGAATTCCCCAGCCAGCTATGTGTGGACTTCAGCTCCCAGAATTCCCCAGCCAGCTATTGTATGGACTTCAACTCCCAGAATTCTGAGAGTTGAAGTCCATGCGTCTTAAAGTTGCCGAGATTGAGAAACACTATTTGATCTTCTACTTTCACATGTAGAAAATGCTCACTATAAACCTCATGGAGTTGTTTTCTTTCCTCCACATTTGTCTATCTATCTTACTCCATAGTCAAATCACTTTAACCGCAGAAGGACATCATGATAAATGCTGTTTACTAGGTCCTTTTGCGACTCTGATGTGCCACAACATCAGATGGGGCAGAACAAAGCGACTATTTTCAAGTTTCAATACTTTGTGTGAATTTTATCCTTATCTATTTCTACACACATTTCCACTTACTTAGTGCCAAATGAAACACATTCCCGCATCGAGGGCCCAGGAAACTCCTGCAATACTGTTATTCATTCATTCATTCATTCATTCATTCATTCATTCATTCATTCATTCATTCATTTTCTATAGCCACCCATCTCAGTTAACATCCCTTATAATTCTAAAATATATTTCAATTAAAAAAACCACACACATTTTAAAACAGCAAAAACACACAAAAACACTACATATACGCATAGGCAAGATATTTTGTCAGTTAGCAATAAAATCAGGAAATTTTGCAATCCTCATAAATTCCTACATTATTTTTGGACTCAAGTCCTCAACTTACAACTGACCGTTCAAAGTTACACCAGCACTGAAAAAAGTGACTTATGACCGTTTTTCACACTTATGACAGCATCTCTGTGGTCACGTGATCAAAATTCAAATGCTTGGCAAACCGATTCACATTTATGACGGCTGCAGTGTCCTGAGTCATGTGATCCCCTTTTGCAAACTTCTGAAAAGCACAGTCAGTGGGGAAGCCAGATTCACTTAACAACCGTGTGACTAATTTAACAACTGCAATGATTTGCTTAACAACTCTGGCAAGAAAGATTGTAAAATGGGGCAAAACTCACTCCAGTTGTGGTCATAAACTGAGGACTACCTGTAGCTCCCTTTTCTGACTAATCTGTTTTATTAAAAGGCCTGAGCTTTAATAAACCGATTCACTGATACCATAGTCTAACGTATCTCTCCTCCTATAAGGTCTACATCAGAGGTCTTCAAACTTAGCCCAGGCACGCTGGCTGAGGAATTCTGGGAGTTGAAATCCACAAGTCATAAAAGGGCCAAGTTTGAAGACCCCTGGTCTACGTTATCTCTATTTCCCTCGTGTTATTTCGGGGCATTTTCTTCCATAACTGTTTAGGAAAAGGCCACCCGTGGTGAAACCGAAAATCCTTTATGATCTTCTGCAGAATTTGGCATGGGCTGGGTTCTCACTTCAGGCTATGTCATTAGAGCCAGTCCACTAGCCATCGTAGCCACATTCAGACAACACACGGAGCTGAACTCAAGGGAGTCACCTGACATATTTTTATGTGGCATGAACCCTGCCATAAACCTGTCTCCAAATATAACTTCAAACACATTCTTGAACCCTTGCGCTTGGGCGGAAGTCAACTTTAAAAATCTATCACCCACTTCTACAACTAGTATGATGTCGTCATCAAGGTATTGGTCTAAGACTGGGCAAATGTAGAAGAAGAGACAGACCCTGGGGAAGGGGGGGGTGGAGTCAAGAGGGGAATCAACTTGGAATCCTTACATTGCCATAAGGGATCCAAATCCAGGCCTCCTTGAGCTTCATTGACTCTTATCTAGGGCCAATTTAATGCTGACCCTTGTGTGCAGGCATGAGGAATAAATTTTCTTAGCTGGAACTTCAGGTGTGGTCCCGATTCTTCATGCCTGACAGCAAACCTGGGATTAAATTCATCCTCCACAGTGGAAGTGTCTCCCAGGCTGCCTTTGGGGGAATTCGTGCTTTTTTTTTTTAGCCAAGATGGAGTACTTTGTTCTGAAAACAAAATGGAGGAAGGGGTACTACCAATGCTCCTGGGACAAAGGTGGAATTAGACATCATCCCATGCTAGGCCCATGGATTTGTGGCTGATTTTCTTGGGATTCACCTTCTGTGAAGAAAGAAAGAAGGCCGCAGCCTCAGCAGGATGTTATGGTGTGGGCTCTGGAGATAAATCTGTAAGGAGATGGAGTTCCCTCTGAGTGGGTGGAAGATCTCGATTGTAGCACAGGTTCCTGCCATCCTGGCCATTGCCCTATTCCTCTCCCCTTTATCTTTGTAGATGCCCAAAGCCCTTTATCTTTCCTTACTTCCCTTTCTACATCTCCTGTTTCCTATTTCTTCCAGGAGATACCACCCTTTCATTCATCCAATGTTACCATCCAAAAGTGTTTACCCTATTATGTCCCCATCTTCCTAAGCTATAAACTTCACAACATTATAAACCAGCATAACGTTATTTTCAAGTACACCATAGCCCATCATCCTTTCTTTTTTGCACTTTTAATATTTCCCCATATCACTAATCATTGAATTGGTCAATTCAGACCATCTGTCCCTTCTTTCTTTCTTTCTTTCTTTCTTTCTTTCTTTCTTTCTTTCTTTCTTTCTTTCTTTCTTTCTTTCTTTCCTTCCTCCCTTTCTTTCTTTCTCTCTTTCTTTCCCTCCCCCATTCCATCTCTCCCCTTTCTCTTTCCCTTCCTCCTCCTAGCCTTTCTCCCCACCCCACCCTCCTTCTCTTCCTTTGTCTTTCTCTCTCTCTCTCTCTTTTCTCTCTCAAGTGTTTTCAATTTTATTCTGAGTGGAATTAACTACCCCTGATGTCAAATTGCCGCCGAAATCGATAATAATATCTTTACAAAAGAGGATATTCTTCTCTCTCGGAACGGCCCCTGAAAAATGGAAAATTTAGTCGAAATTGATTCATTACTTGACACTTTATAGGACGGGCCTGCTATTGATCGGAGCCTGTCATGTCCTATCTGCCTTAATCGAAGTTGAAGTCCAGTGTCGATGGTGGGTATTTTTCATAATTCCAGGAGACCAGACAGATACAAAAACACACACACGCGCGCACACACACATACACACTGACTCTGCTCTCCACCACCTTCTGCAGGAAAAGAGGGGGGGGAGAGATATCTTCCTGAGCCCCCACCCACCCAAACAGACTGCCGTGCAGAAGGAAAGATCTTCCTTGAAATACACAAACCATTCCTTGCACACTCAAATCAGAGGATTTCTCTCACAATTCCCGATTAAAAGGAGTGTGTGTAAATTTCTCTCCCTCACATCTACTACCTCCCCGAGATCCCCTGTTATTTGAATGGGTGTGAGAGAGAATGTGGGGGTTTTGTGTATTTGAGTGTGTGTGTGTGTGTGTGTGTGCGCGCGCGTGTGTGTGCACGCACAAGGGAGAGAAGGATGGGACCCTTTTGTTTGTGATCGTGGTTTTCTAGTTTGCAAAAGGAAAGCTATGAAACAGAATGCTTGTGCTAGGTGGAGGCAACAAAACACAACAAGTGTGCAGATAAACAACCAACCCGGGCACCATCATGTGGGCTACTTGCTGTTATTCATGCACTCAACTCCACTGAGTCCCTTACACAATATTTCACACTCCTCAGCCTGAGCAGACCCCAAGCTCAGGGTCATTCACAAAGATTTATAACAGGTGCTTTTACTCTATTGAAACATGTTGTCACGTTACATTCTCTGTCCGTTTGCACATGACTCACTTACACATAGAGATGCCCCTCACACACACACACACACACACACACAGTTCAGTTATTTCCACCAATTATAATCTCTTCCAAGGAACCTTCTTCACAAGATGGGTTTTATACTGACCCAAGCGCACACTTCCCCTTCCACAGTGTTAGGCAGGCAAGATCTCTGAGAAGCTCCTTAAAAACACCTTTCTGCTCACAGATGCCCCCCCCAGGCACTCCTTACACACTTGCTCCGCTCTTGCACACCCTGCTCCAACGCTCAAATTCACAGTTCCTATTCACCTTTCCACCTTCTCAGGAAGGTATTTTTCTGACACATGTCTCTTTAGTACACCCCAGCAGATTGTGGCTCTCTCTTCACACACACACACACACACACACACACACACACAGGCTTCCTTTTGCACAATATTCTCTGTCACATACATGCCTCCTAAAAACACCTCCTTGCTCAAGCCATCTTTACACAACCTGGCTTTTTCCCCCTTGTCTTGTCTTGATACACACAGGTGCAGAGTTTTCTCTTAGGCAGAGTCCATTTCCCTCTTTTGTAGCCACCCAGGCCCTTCACACCAACCCTTCTGCACACTCATTTCCCAGCTTCTCCAACTTGGTGCCCTCCAAATACGGTGGCTGACAAGGCCCATGTTTTTCCTTCAGAGGGTGGTTGCTGCCATTCAGCCACCCTATCCGGAAGGCTGCTTCTCTGGATCTCTTGTGAATTAGGAGGAATAACAACAACAACAACAACAACAACAACAACAACAACAACAATAATATAATAATAATAATAATCCTTGCTTTCTAGACTCTTTTTCACCAAAAGGCCCTCCTGTCAAGGTTGGTTTTGCCTTTGTTCCTCTATGCGTGTGCGCACGCGCACGCGCACATGCACACACGCACACGCACAAAGGCACCATTCCCGCCTTCACCCTCTCCAAAGGATTTATCCTCTCCTATACCCTTATATTATCCTTCGGCACTTTGATCTCGAAACAGCCTGCAAATATATTTCCTCTTCTCTCTTCGATTCTCACCAATTGAACCAAGCCCAGATATGTATATAGATATAGATATATATTTAAAAAGAGAGAGAAGGGTTGTAGGTGTGTATACCTATGGGGACACAATCACGCGCGCACACACAGACATGCACACCTAGGAAGGCACACTCAGTGTAACAGAAAAATACCTTGGGTGCAGTTGGCAGTTTCTCCAGCACCCTCTGGAGTGAGAAAGCGGTCGATATTTAATTGTTATTGCAAGCAGGGAGTGCAGGAAGAGAGAGAGAGAGAGAGAGAGAGAGAGAGAGAGAGAGAGAGAGAGAGAGAGAGAGAGAGAGAGAGAGAGAGAGAGAGAGAGAGAGAGAGAGAGAGAGAGAGAGAGAGAGAGAGAGAGAGAATACCTCCTGTGGACCATTTGTATGTGCATGTTGCGGTTTGTTGGTGCAAAGGTGGGACGTGTGCCACAGCTTGTACACCCACATAGGTCCTGGCCTCCTGAAATTCTAGACTTCTGGTCTGCACAGAACAATAGTGAGACTTACTCTCCTGTAAAGGGGTGCACTTTTGATGTGCAAATTAATACGAGTTCTATCTTATTAGAAGATTCAACATTGGCGCCTTCGCTCTGATATAATAATAATAATGAGGAGGAGGAGGAGGAGGAGGAAGGGACCTTGGAGGTCATCTAGTCCAACCCCCTGCTCAGGCAGGAAACCCTATACCATTTCAGACAAATGGCTGTCCAGTCTCTTCTTAAAAACTTCCAGTGTTGGAGCATTCACCACTTCTGGAGGCAGGCTGTTCCACTGGTTAATTGTATCTAACTGTCAGTAAATTTCTCCTTAGTTCTAGATTGCTTCTCTCTTTGGTTAATTTTCATCCCTTGCTTCTTGTCCTGCCTTCAGGGGCTTTGGAGAATAGCTTGACTCCCTCTTCATCATCATCATCATCATCATCATCATTTTAGCCATTGTCTATCCACTGCAGGATGAAGGCCTCTTCCACGTGTTTCCAACCCATACGGTCCTGGGCTCTCTTTGGACAGTTGGGCCCGCCATGTTTGCTGATGTCATGGCTACCATCTTGTTTTAGGTCTGTTTTGTGGAGTTTTTTGATCAAGTGAGATGCTCTGGCATATATAAGAACCAAACACAGGCGCTGGCTATGCTCACCAAGTGTTGCTTCAAAAACTCAGGGTGTCATCCACCATCCCCTGCATTCTTATTTTGGTTCCCCCAAACTTGCACTTTGGTTCTCCCACTTCCCAAAAAACCAAAGGAACAAAAAAAAAACCCAACCAGCCTAACATTGGACAATCCAGTTTAAAATGTGGGGTTTGATGGTCCTTTTTTTATGAAAACAAGAAAATAAAATGGAGAGATTTCAATTTCAAAGAGAGTTCTCTTTCGGCAGCAATGCTAGTGTAGGCCTGATCCTCTTTGGAGGCCCAGTCTAATTTTAGAGTGGTGGGAAGCGAGGCACTCTGTACGTGCTCAGAAACGACCCTTTCCTTCTGGAAAAGGCGAAATCCAAGATCAAAGCCTGTAGGCTGATGGGATTGGGGCGAAGTCCTGCCTCTTACTTCTCTATCCTACAACCTTATGTTCAAAGAGGGCCAGTGGGTGGACTCTCCACTCACATGTGTAGCTATCACTTGGTAGTAAATGTGGGAAACCCCCCCCCCACACACACACACCTTTCTCCTGTTCCCAAAACTGGGAGAAGGAATTTTGAGAGTTAAATCTAAGATTTCAAACTCACCAAAGGGGATAAAACTCCAGGCTGTTTTGTTCTCATGGTGCCTCAAGCCATCCATCAAAATTTGAGGGAAAGGGAAGAGAGGGAGGGGGTGTCAGAATTGGAAAAAAAAGGGGGGGAGGGAGGTTGACCACACACACACACTCACTGACACACACACACACACACACACACACTCCAGCCTGCACGCATACACACAAATCCCATTTTCTGCAAACAGGTTGGTGGCTCTCCTCTCTCTCTCTCTCTCTGTCTAAATGAAATCAGTCATTTTCATCAAGTGCCCAGCCAAATATTATCCACAGTCCATTCAGGAGGATCGAATCTTATTTAGAGTCGCGATTCGACATCTGTTTTCAAATTTGATCAGCTATGAACTTTATTTTCCGAGTTTGAGGAAAATTATATTCCATCGATCCGAAGCACTGGCGTAGCCTACATATATCCGCCTCGGCCCCCCCCCCACCCCACCCCACCCCGCCCGCCTCGCCTCTCTCTCTCTCTCTCTCTCCCTCCCCGCTATCGATGGGGAAGGCGCGTTTGCGAGAGCCACAACGAGACACTTCGCAACTCTCCCGGCCGCACGCCCAGATTTCTCTCTCCCCTGCTCGCCTGGCTCCGCCGCCCTCCGCGGGCGCCTTCCTCCCTTCCCAACACCCCTCCTCTCTCTCCGGTCCGTCCTGGGGCTTTTCCCCCTTGGCAGAGGCGCCCGCGTCCCCTCGCCTTCCCCTCCTCGCCCGCCGCCCGCTCCCCAGCGCCGCTTCTTGCTCCCCAGTTTTCCGCCTCGCTCCTTTGCCCGCCCGGTTCCCTCGCCTGGCGGCCGATCTTTTCGGCTTCCCTTACGCAACACAGCTTCCTTCCTTCCTTCCTTCCTTCCTTCCTTCCTTCCTTCCTTCCTTCCTTCCTTCCTTCCTTCCTTCCTTCCTTCCTTTCCCTGACCCTTCCTTCCTTCCTTCCCTAACCTTACCTTACCTTACCTTACCTTACCTTACCTTACCTTACCTTACCTTACCTTACCTTACCTTACCTTACCTTACCTTACCTTCCTTCCATCCTTCCTTCCTTCCTTCCTTCCTTCCTTCCTTCCTTCCTTCCTTCCTTCCTTCCTTCCTTCCCTTACCCTTCCTTCCTTCCCTAACCTTCCCTTCCCTTCCCTTCCCTTCCTTCCTTCCTTCCTTCCTTCCTTCCTTCCCTTCCCTGACCCTTCCTTCCTTCCCTAACCTTCCCTTCCCTTTCCTTCCTTCCTTCCTTCCTTCCTTCCTCCCTTCCTTCCCTTCCCTGATCCTTCCTTCTTTCCTTCCTTCCTTCCTTCCCTAACCTTACCTTACCTTACCTTACCTTACCTTACCTTACCTTACCTTACCTTACCTTACCTTACCTTACCTTACCTTACCTTACCTTTCCTTCCTTCCTTCCTTCCTTCCTTCCTTCCTTCCTTCCTTCCTTCCTTCCTTCCTTCCTTCCTTCCTTCCTTCCTTCCTTCCTTCCTTCCTTCCTTCCTTTAACCTTCCTTCCTTCGGGCTGGGGGAAGCTCTTCAAGCTTCCTTCTCAACATTGCCCCCACCTCAATCTCTGAAGACGCCCCCCCCCATTTCTCCACCCCCACCCCCACCCCGCCCCGCGCGCCCGGACTTCCTCCAAAAACTCCAGCCTCGACACAGCCTGGATGGTGAGAGGCGCGAAGGGTGAGTAGTAAACAGACTTGGGAAAGTTTCTCGAAGTGGGTCGCCCGGAGGGTTGGCGCGCGGGGGGGGGGGTGGAAGGTGAAAAGTTGAGCCACTGGGTTTAATGGGGGCGGCTTCTCTCCTTTCGAGGCGGGGAGGGGGGAACGGTGCTGTTAAGTTTCCATAATGTAGCAAGCTGGGGGGGGGCAGGAATGTCTGTGTATTGGGGGGGGGTTCCTCTCTCTCTCTCTCTCTCTCCCCCCACCTTCCAGTTTATTTTACTCTTTCCAGCACTTTACTTGCTTCGACCCTGCCTCTTCTCCTCTGCCCCTCCCTGCCCCCTCCCCCGGCCTCTCTCTCTTCCCCATGCCCTTTTCCCCTCCTTCTCTTCCTCCTCCGTCCTCTTCTCTCTCTCTCTCTCCTTCCTTCCTTCCTTCCTTCCTCCCTCCCTCCCTCCCTCCCTCCCTCCCTTCCTTCCTTCCTTCCTTCTCTTCCTTCTCTTCCTTCCTCTCCCATCCTTTCCTCTGCTGGCTGCCTGGCGGGCTGGCTCGCTTCTTCCCCCTGTCCTTTCCCATTCCCCGCTCGCTCACTCACCCTCCCCCCCCCTCCCCTCCTCCCCAGCTAACTGGAAGCCGGTTTCCGTTTAGATTAAGGCAGGGAACCTAATTCCAGGGCAGGGGATCGAAATTTCTGGCAACAAAGGGAAATAGCGTATTGATCAGAGGCTCCGGAGATTAAGAGACAAGTGTGTGTATCCATCAGCGCTAAACTGCCTGCCTGAGCCTGCGAGGCGGACGGGCTGCGGACGCGCCTGGCATGGCAAACGCGGCGGCGCCCCTCCTGGAGGGCGGGAGCGGGGGCCGCGGGGCCAGCGCGGAGCCCCCCGAAGGGCGCAGGGGGCCAGACCGGGCGACCCCCGGCTAAGGGCGAACCCTCGGGGGAGCAGCTGATCCGAGGGAGCAGGGTTCGAGTCTCGCTTCCGCTGGCAGGAAATCTGGGGGAAGGGGTTAGTGCGCGGACAATGCCCTCGGAGACCACCACCCCCTCGACCACCCCAGTTTATGGGACGGTCCTACCATCTCAAGGTCCTTCTTAAGCCTAACCCGGGGGTGGGGGTGGGCGGCGTGGCGGTCCGGGTTCAGATTTCGCAACTGGGTTAGTGTTGGGGTTTTTTCCCCCTCTCCCCTCAAATGCAGTAAGTGGCGATGGGACCCGCGTTGGTTACAAGGCTCGTGGGAACAGCGTCTTCCCCAACCCGGTTGTCCCCTTAGAGAGGTTGGATCACAAGTTCCAGAATCCGCAGTCGGTGGGGCTACCCCGTCCCACGCATCTGGAGAGCACAGGTTTGGGCGAGAGGCTTTTAAAAACAGTCTCCTGGGGCAGCCCCAACCCCACCTCGTCGAGGAAAGTCCCACTGAGATTTAGTCCCACGGAAGTGTACCTGGCGTTACAGTCCGAGCAGGCTTAAGTAGAATTATTCGGGAACATGGCCAAGTGGGACTTTCTTCTGAACAAACGCATATAGGGCTTGGGTTGTTCCCCCCCCCAGGCAGGTTTTTTTTTCACTGAAAATATTGGGTGTAATAGATGGGGGGGCTTAAAGAACGGAGAATTATTGGGGGGGATGGGATTATTAGAAGGGGAGGGGGCAAAGACAAAAAGACGCTGGTCTGTTTATTGCATTTATATCTTGCTTTTCTTGGGGTGGGTGTCTGGGATCCGTGAGGGTCCAGTCCAACTTGCTTTCCCCACCCCCGCGAACATCACCCCCCCCCCTTTTGAAGCTAGGAGAGTTGCGATCAGCTCCTGAGAAAAGTCAGGTTTAACTCGCGTGGAAAGAGCTCAGGTTGAAGAGAGTAATGTTAGGCTGGCTCCGTCTTTCCCTCCCGAAGACAGAGGGCCTACGGGGAGTGTGGGGCGGTTGCATGTTGTCGGATGGGCTGGGGGGGGGAGTGAAAGATGTAAGGGCGGGAGGGGGTTGGGAACGACCCGGACAGCGCGTTAAAATCCTTGGGAGGCAAGAGGCGAGAAAACCGGGCAGCGAATCCACTGGAACACGCGGAGATCCGGTTCCTTATCCTCCAGCTTCAAGCCAGGCCACAAATATATTAGAAGCCAGTCCCCAACCCTTAAATCTTCTCGGCCTTGCCTTCAGCTGTAGTGAAGGTGCTGGGCTAGAAATTAGGAGGCTGTGGGTTCTAATTTAGCCTCAAGCACGAAAACCGGCTGGGTGATTTTGGGCCAATCACCAGGAGACAGTGAGTTCTAGTGCCGCCATAGGCACGAAAGCCGGCTGGGTGCCTCTGGGGCCAGTCCCTTTCTCTCAGTCCAACCCACCTCACAGGGTTGTTGTTCTGGGGCAAACAGGGAGATGAAAGAAAGAGTGTTAGGTACGTTCACCGCCTCCAGTTACTGATAAGGTAATAAAGGCGGGATAAAAATATAAAATAAAATAAAATAAACGCTTTGAATGGGAAACGGGAGGGGAGACCTAGAGGTGCCCCCAAAGGCAGATGAATATGTTTCCTGTTTTCTAACGTAAAGATGATCACCCCTTACTCCTTTTCCTTCCATTCACACGTATAAAGTCAGCAAGCTTTGCACGTGCGGGGAAATCGCCCTGAACTTTCATTATGGGTCTTATATGCTTTGCTAAAGTTTTCCCATCTGAAGGTGAGGGGGGAGGGGAAAGCTGGGGGGGGGGAAACCCAGAATCTCCCCAAGACACCCCCAGCGCTTATGGGCTTAAAACAGCATTTTCTCCCCAGTTTTGTCCCGGGCCATTTGGAGAACAGATGCTGGCGGTGGAGAGATCTTTCGGGACCACACAACGGGGAGGGTGCCTCAGTTTCCAGAGCCAAGGCTGGGCCGGAAGAGGGAGGAGATAGTCCCTTCCCCTCTCGATAAATCCCCGGCCTTCCTTCTTCCAATGTACCCCGTAGGATAATCTTCCTCCTTAAGTTAATTCGCGAGCCTTTCCCTCTGGGAATGAAAGGGCGGTTAAATGGGAAGCATATCTCCAGTGGCAGGGAGTTACAGCGGCTTGAACCAATCGCCAACTCTTTGAAAGGCAGGGAAAGGGAAGGACAGGCCGGGCCAAAGGCTGGTTGCGAGACAGAGAAAAAATGGGTTTGAAATATCTCTGAAATGGAAGGGCAAACCTTTAGGGTGCGTGTATGTGTGTTGAATTTAACCCGAAGGACTACGGCGGCGTAAGGATTTCTACCGCTGCGCCAGATCTTGAGACAGCGCAACAGGAGGGCGGGCGAGTGGTGAGTATAGGCTTCAGAGAAGCTTCACCCAACACGCAACCCCCCTAAGCCGCGGTTCCTTTCCCTGCGTTTTTCCCGGTCGTGCGAATCCGCCTGCGAATTGCAGTTGCTAGATTCGGTTTAGCGCTCG
Source organism: Vipera berus (assembly GCF_964194415.1). Taxonomy (NCBI): domain Eukaryota; kingdom Metazoa; phylum Chordata; class Lepidosauria; order Squamata; family Viperidae; genus Vipera; species Vipera berus. The sequence goes on along the minus strand of NC_138212.1, from coordinate 4,336,104 downwards.
TCCCGATGTCCGGGCTAGTCTCGCGTCCCTAACAAACCAGGGTTAAGCGAAGCAGCCCGCGTCGCGCGAGCCCACAGCCTGGCTTTGCAAAGCCGAGCGCCGGCGAGCGAAGTCCGGCTTCTCTGAGCTTTTTTTTTGGGGGGGGGGGGCTCGGGGAAGGGAAGAGGAAGGAGAGTCAACCCCACGGTAGGACAAGGGGATCATCCAGACGTTCCCTGTCTCCCTGGCGTGCTCTCTCTTTTATTAGCCTCTTCAGCTAAAAAAAAAAAGGATCAGGGGGTCTCTCCGGACCCCTTAAGTGACAAGTAGCTAGACCGCCTTTGCTGGCGCAGTTTTTTTCCAGCAGAGCGCAAATCTCCGGTTCTGCAAACCCGGGTTAAGCTCGCCGCGCACCTCTTTTCCTCTGTCCCTTCAAAGGCACACACAACACCCACACGAAGGGGTACACACACAAGCACACACACACAGAGAGAGAGACGACCCGGCTTAAGCCTTAGCCAAGCGTCCCTCGGGGCCGCTCTCATCCCTGGCTAAAGCGAGGGTCGTCTGAAGGTTTGGCCTCGCCGAGTTGATCCTGGAGGCCGGGCCTTGGGCTTCGTGGTTTCTGTTCACGCGCGGGGCTGGCGGCAAAGCCAGAAGCCGGGAGGTTTCCCTTTCCCCCCCCCCCCCCAACACCCACCCCGGGAAGGCGGGCGACCGCTGGCTAAGCGGTTCCTCCGGAGCAAGGAGGGAGGATCTGAACCAGGGCCGCCGTCGCCCACAGCCGCGCTTGAGCGCCTTGCGCGCCTCTCTCCCGTACGGAATTAGGGGGAGCAATTCGGGAAAAGAAGGGTACCGGTCTCCGGAGCGGGAGAGAATCCGGTTTAATTGTGTGTCGGGTTTTTTTAAAAAAAATATCAGGATCAAGAAGATGCATCTCCTAATGTATTTAGCACAGTCTGCAAGCGCTGCGCAGTCTGCAAGTCCAAGGGAGGTTAGGCGACTGCCTGTACCACAAAAAGAGAAAGATTGGGTGGGTGGGATGCGAGGGGGAGGGGGCGCAGGGCAGATTCAACGCCGCCCCCCACCACCACCACCACCCCGGGCTGCCCCTTCAGCGCCGGATTCCTCTTCCCGCCGGTGCAACGGAAGAGGAGTAGGCAAGAGCGGAGGGAAGCGATTCAGACCGTTGTTGAGGCTTTTCATACTAAAATTACGCCCTTCCCCAAGCCAAGAAAGCAGCGAGAGCCAGTCTGGTCCGGGAGTTAAGGCGCCAGGCTAGAAAGAGGTGAGGCCCTGAGTTCAAAGTGCAGCAGCCTCAGCCGTGAAAGCCGACTGGGTGACTTTTTCTCTCTCAACCCAACCCACCTCACAGGGATGTTGAGGCATTGGCAGCCTCAACAACCCACCTCACAGGAGGACGAGGCATTGGCAGCCTTGAGTTATTGGTGAAAATAATAAAGGCCAGATACAAATCGATCAGTCAATAAAAGTACCACCAGCAGGGAAAATTCTAGCTTTCTATGTTAGCTTTCTACTTGCAGGGAGTCTTGTTAAAATAAAACAGCAGGCAAAGAGGAAGTCACCTTTATTTGCCTTATTTTAATACCAGTACCCCAATAGATCAGGTTTTAGCTTTCTGATCAAACTGATGCAAGATTCCCTTCTTTCTCTTTCTTTCTTTCTTTCTTTCTTTCTTTCTTTCTTTCTTTCTTTCTTTCTTTCTTTCTTTCTCTTTCTTTCTTTTCTTTTCTTTTCTTTCTTTCTTTCTTTCTTTCTTTCTTTCTTTCTTTCTCTCTCTCTCTCTCTCTCTTTCTTTCTTTCCTTTTTCTTTCTCTTTTTCTTTCTTTCTTTCTTTCTTTCTTTCTTTCTTTCTTTCTTTCTTTCTTTCTTTCTTTCTTTCCTTTCTTTCCTTTCTTTTTTCTTTCTCTCTCTCTCTCTCTCTCTTTCTTTCTTTCTTTCCTTTTTCTTTCTCTTTTTCTTTCTTTCTTTCTTTTTCTTCCTTTCTTTCTTCTCCTTCCTCATTTAAAATTGCCTCTGAGGATCTAAGAATGGGGTGGATTCAGGTGTGATATCTTAGTGGCTAATCATGAGGAGAGGGGTGGGTTTTTTTGGCACCCCAATATTTTATTTTCCTGCCTGCTCCAGAGCTTTCAAACAGCCTTTGAAACTTACGCCTGGTTTTTTTCTGTATTCAGATGCCAGCTGAGCAGGCAGGGCAGGTCACCCTGATCCTGGCACTCCCCTTGCAGGGGTTGATGTAAATGTGGTAGGGGGAAAAATGTAATCCATGCTGACATTCAGAAGCACAAATGCACATGGGGAGAGAGAAAGAGACAGAGAGTAAGTATATATACAGAGAGTCACGGCTGATGCAGTTGCCAGGATTTACATACCCTGCAAAGCCCAAACAGTTTTTTGTTGTGGCTGGTTTTGTGTGTTTTTTGCTTAATATGTCAGGTGTGAATCCCGGCTCTTTCTCAATCTTACTCATTCATCCATTGTCTTCTGAAGAGTAATACAGGATGACCTATTTGAGAATAGTACACATTGCTGCATGGACACACTCCTACAGCTAATCCCTGGTCATTTGCCCTTATCACATTCATGAACAGACTTGGAACTGAATCTCAGTCAACCCCCTTGGGGCCTTCCCACCAGGCCTGTGTGACTTTGCTGGCAAATTTCTCAGAACCAAGGAGATTAAGGTGTGGACATGGAAAAATATAAAATGATCTAAATGGAGGGAAACGTGTAATTATGGGCACTTAACTGGGCGGGGGGGGGGCAGAGGCAAGTGACATCATGCATCTTATTGTGTCCTTGCATGCATGATGGAAATGATGTCATTGCCATTCAGAGACGCCATGAGTAGTGAGGGCTGGCATTTAAATTTAATCACTAAATAAAATAAATTCTGTACACGGCGCAGAATTTGATTCTAACTATTACAGCTCTGTACCTTTTTGAAAACGTCTAGTTGTGGGTGCTGTATCATTGAAAGTTTTCAAAAAATAGACGGGACAACCGTTTGGCTCTGACGTTATAAGGTCTCCCGTTTTGAGCAGGGGGTTGGACTAGAAGACCTCCGTGGTCCCTTACACGCCCTGGGATTCTACGTTCTATGTTCTACATCATTGTGGATTGTACCAGAGGCCTACATCTTGATGTTGGCAGAGAAAGCGGGGCGTTGTAATACTGGAGTCCTAGAGATTTTTTTACCTCTGGACTAAGTGTTTTATATGTTCACATAAGCTATTAGACTAGAAAAAAACGTGGTTAGATATTTTGTGGTTCAGAGCATTGTTTAAGCAGGTTGTACGAAGTTGGTCATGACATTAAATCGTTTCATTTCTCCGGGCATAATTTGGGTAGAAAAACACACAGCTTTTAACCCAACATTGGCATGTTGTATGCAGCCAGGCACAGATATCCCGGGAAGATATACCACATGTTACTCTACAAATCAAATGTCTTTGCTCACAGGATCATTCTGGGAAAAAAGAGATTGTAATTCTATCTAGACTTTCTAGGGATCAGTCTCACCAAACCCAGTGCGGCTGGCTCAGGCCTGTCTTATCATTACCAGATCCCTCTGCATTTGTCTTGCAAAGCACAGCAGTTTAAGCGCAGAAATCAGCCTTCCAAACAGTGGAATGAAAATTCTCAGCCATTCTCAGATATAGTTTCTGAGCATTTTCTTGTGTCTCCAGCATTGCTGGAGCTCTGCATCCTCACAAACAGGATTTGTCAACACGTTTCCAAGAAATAAATAATCTCAAATAGGGCATTAGAGAATCCAGCTTTAATATTGTGGAAGAAAGCAATGGCCCCCGATTCCTACATTTCTCTTAATCCTTTGATTTCTTTGCACGCTAGCCATAGATTTGCATTTGTTGTTCCCTGAGAATTTTTTTTTGGGGGGGAGAAATATTTAAATTTCTGTCTACTGGATGATTCTGCTCCTTGCCCATATTGACCACATCCCATCTCAATTTTAGCATCCAAGAACAGGATGGAGAATTGAGGGAAGATCTGCTTTTGCTCAGCCCCACCAAAATCATTTTTATCTATTTTGTCTTGTTTAGGTATTTTATCCTGCCTTTATTATTTTCATAAATAACTCAAGGCGGTGAACATATCTAATGTTCCTTCCTTCTCCTATTTTCCCCATAACAACAACCCTGTAAGGAGAGGTGGGTTTAGAGAAAGGCCCAAAGTCACCCAGCCGGCTTTTATGGCTAAGGCAGGATTAGAACTCACAGTCTCCTAGGTATTGGTCCAAAGTTCCAGAGCCAGTTTTCATGCTTAAAGCAGGACTAGAACTCACCATCTCCTGGTGATAGGCCCAAAGTCATCCAGCTGTATTTCATGCCTAAGGCAGGACTAGAACTCACTGTCTCCTGGTTTCTAAGTCAATATCTTCACCGGCAGATCAAACTGGCTCTATTTGTAGAGTATAAATATACATCACAGGCAACACATCTAATTTATTATGAGATACTTGTTGCATACCCTTGAGGTAAGAATTCAATGCAAAAAGTCTTTTACTGCAACAATTATTTCAGTCATATATATATATTAGCAAGCTAAAAAATTTACACAAATATGAGCTGCCACTGCTGTGGCTACTGCCTGTAGATGGCCTTGGGCTAGGCTGAAACAGGAAATAAGATTTGTCCCCTGTGTGTGTGTGTGTGTGTGTGTGTGTGTGTGTGTGTGTGTGTGTGTATAAAATAGCATTGGGAGAGATCAGGAATTAGGAAATGAGAAATACAGTAGAACCGAGTAGAAATTGGAGGAAGCAAAAGAACAGGAAAGCCATGAGGAAAAAAGTCTAGCCCAGAATCTACCGACTGGGGTGGGTTATTAAAAAAATGGTGAAATAAATAAGGAAATAAACAGAATCTTTCCTGAAATAAAGATCTAGGCTAACGGAAACTGTTTTGTTGAATATGAACAAATCAAGGGAAAGTTCACTGAAAAAGTCACAAATCTCCAATAAAGGTAGCTTATTTCTCCCTGAACAAGACGGAGGAATGTTACTTACATTTTGTAAAGCTTTTTAATTCCTCTTCCAGTAACCCCAGGACTAAGGCTTCCATAATAGAACATTCTTCAGAACGGTTGGACTACAACTTCCATCATCCTCAAAGCCTGGGGAGGGATCTTCTTTTATATGTTCCTGTTAAAGCACAATTTCTGTTTTTAGCCTTTTGTTAACTGTGGTGCCCTTGAGCAAGTCCTCTTTTCAAGAAGCCCCAAGGGTTTCGTCTTTTGTAGCACGTACTACAAAACCCAGCGTGATCTTCTTGCTGTGAGCAGGAGTCTTCTTCCAGAATGGAAGTCCGCTTGTCCACTCAACAGTCCAGCCCGAGGGCTGCACTGCTTGTTAAGATAGATTTTTTTTTAAAAAATGTTCTTACTATCAGTTGCAGTTCCTCAAAGTCTGGCTTTTCTATTATGGATTTCTTTAGATGTTAGACCTCCAGATTTACTGTCTATCATGCTCAGCTCCATACGCTCTAATTCTTCTGGAGGTGCATTCTGTTCCTCTGTTGTGTGTCACCCATGAAGATATATTTTAAAGTGTGGATAACACATTGCATCTTGCCTCCCAACCCGCAATTAGATCTTTAACCAAAATTAAAAAAAATAAAAAAATAAAAAAGACACCACCATCTCTTGGACGAGATGGTTGCAAATATTCTTTGCGCAAACATCTTTAAGACATTGACTTCAGTCAGCTTAGATTTCTTCACAAATGTATTCTACCCCCTTTTAATAGAAAAACAAGATATAAATCCAATAAATTAATCTGTATTACCATTGCTTACATCTGATCTTTCGACCAGCTTTATCCCTACAGCAATCTTTAGAATTTAGGCTGGCTAATTATAGCCCTAATAATCCATGGTTTATTTTATTGTAAAGGTTACCACTGAGCGGGTTCAGATGTTGTGTTAAACTATCCAGGATATTTCTAAGCGGTAGGGGATGAATGCCAACAAAATGCTAAACCAAATTGTCCAGATTATTTTACAGCTTAGTTAGATTAACCAAAGAAAAGAAGGGAATATAAATATTTGGTAGGGTGCTTTTGTCCATAACTGATAAACCCCATAAGTAACAGGAAGTTGGACTTAAAATTTCTAAGATCACGTCATAGAATGAAAGAGTGGAGATGGACCTTGCAGGTCATGTAGTTCAGTGTTTCTCAAAACCTTGGTCCTTTAAGACAGGTGGACTTCAACTCCCAGAATTCCTCACTAGGCAGGAAATGGGTCTATTGTAGATTTTTTTTTTCTTCTTAACCCTGGTAATTTAAAGACTTGTGGACTTCAACTCCCAGAATTCCCCAGCCAGGAATTTTGGGAGTTGAAGTTTACAATTCTTAAAAAGTCCCAAAGGACTTCATCACATATATGTAGTCCTCGACTTACGACTGGGCCAAAAATTTCCATTGTTAAGTGAGACATTTCTTAAGTGAATTTTGCACCATTTTACAACTTTTCTTGTTATAAAGCGAAACGTTGAAGTTGATAAGTTAGTAACTCGGTTGTGAAGTGAATCTGGTTTCCCCATGGACTTTACTTGTCGTAAGGTCGCAAAAGGGGATCCCGTGACCCCGGGACACAGCAACGGTCATAAATATGAACCAGTGGCCAAGCATCTGTATTTTGATCACACGATCACAGGCTGCCCAGGTCGTAACAGTCGTAAGCCGCATTTTTCAGTGCCATCGTAACTTTGAAGGGTTACTAAATGAACGGTTGTAAGTCTGAGGACTCCCTGTGTTAAACAAAACAAAAGGAGATCTGTTTTACAGCAGCACCTTCAAGAGTCTCCAAGCTTGGCCTGGGGGAAAAGGACACTCCGATGTAGAGCTCTGTCTGACTCAGAAACCTGCGCCACTGTCAGCCAAGCTAAGAACTTGTTTGTCTTGCATCTTGACTCAGAGCCAGGGGTAGGCAACCTTGGCTCTTTTAGGACTCGTGGACTTCAACTCCCAGAATTCCTGAGCCAACATGGCTCAGCTTGGAAACCTCTCCTTTTCCCCTCAGCACAGCTGGCTCAGGAATTCTGGGAGTTGAAGTCCACGAGTCATAAAGCAGCCAAGGCCTAGGGCAGGGGTAGGCAACCTTGGCCCTTTTATGACTCGTGGACTTCAACTCCCAGAATTCCTGAGCCGGCATGGCTCAGCTTGGAAACCTCTCCTTTTCCCCTCAGCACAGCTGGCTCAGGAATTCTGGGAGTTGAAGTCCCCGAGTCCTAAACGAGCCAAGGTTGCCTACCCCTGACTCGGACCCAGCGAATGTCAGCATCTTTCTCCCTTCTTCATCAAGAGACATCCTGGCCTCTTTCACCTTCTGTCCAGAAAGGTCAAGAAGGGAAGGCCACGGGCGCCGGCTGCAAATAAGCAGGGAGAAGAGCTGTGGGCAGTACAGCTCCAATCGGCCAGGATGTTGCTCTTGAGAACCAATCTCCTCCTTGACATGTTCCATCTCTCTTTTTTACAGCTTTCACGGCGGCTGACGCAAGCCGCTGTGATGGAGACGGGGGGGGGGGGCAGGCAGGAACAAGGAAGCTGGTGCAACCTGTCCCCTTTCTGTACGGCTCGTTTCTCCCTGTAGTTTTTCTGAAAGCTCCCTGCCCGTGCGCGTCATAATTTTCCTATTTATTTTTGCACGATTTCCCTCCCCGCCCCCTGCCCCGCCTGCCCACACTGTGTAGAACCGCACCGGCATCAACGGGGGGGGGGGGAGAAAAGGAGGAGGAGAGAAATTCCTTAGTTTGAAGGCATTTTCTTTCTTGCACCCTGAAAAGGTCCACAGCATCCCATAGGCCAGGCATGTCCAACCTTGGCAACTTTAAGACAGGTGGACTTCAAATCCCAGAATTCCCTGCTGTAGACCCATCAGAGTGAGACAGGCAAGCAAGAGGGATGTAGCTGAAGGTTTGACGTGCTTGCCGATATTCTGAAAGGCTGGGATCACAACCCATCCCATAAGCAATAGCTTCTGCAGGTAGCCAATTGGGACCAAAATTTATTTATTTCCTTCCTTCCCTTCCCTTCCCTTCCCTCCCTCCCTCTTTCCTTCTTCTTTCCCTCCCTCCTTCCTTCCTTCTTTCTCTCCCTTCCTCCCTCCCTCCCTTCTCTCCCTCCCTCCCTTCCTCTTTCTTTCTTCCTTTCTTTTCTTTCCTTCCTTCCTTCCTCTTCCTCTTTCGCCATCCATCTCAGCAAATGACTCTGAGCAGCTCATGTAGCTGAGTGAGGCAGTCGTTAAACGAGCCAAAACCAATTTTACGATCTTATTTTCCCCATGGTTACTAAGCCAGTCGCTACAGTTGTTAAGTGGATCTCACACCGTCATTAAGCAAGTCTAGTTCCCCGCCCTTGATTGTGCTTGTCGGAAGCAACTGGGAAGGTCACAAATAGTGATCGTGTGAGCCCTGGAGATGCCGGTTGCCAAGCGCCCAAATTTTGTTTATGTGATTCTAAAGAGGCTGCAATGGTTCTACGTCCGAGGGTTTTTCCCCCCAGTGCCATTGTAACTTTGAATGGACGGCTTTAAGCCGAGGACTACCTATAGCCAATAACGATAGGGTTCTTACAGTATGCTAAGCTCAAACCGAGCAAGCCATATTATGGTTTAATGCAGCCCTGGTCAGCCTTAACTTATCTAATAAACTTCAGAGCAGAGCAAACATTTCAACCGAAATATCTGCTTTGCTATTAGCAGGGGACATAAGCTGTTCTTCCATCGCGCCATTTAGATTATCTCTTGATGGTTTATATTTTGTGCTAGCGGTAAATCAGCATGCATCAGAGTTTGAGACTCAGCTTGGATTCTGGAATTAGGGACGGTACATAATGCAGAAAGAACTCACCGAATCACTTTAAGTCAGTGGCTGGATTCACACAACACGCAGGCCACGTGGTGGCTTAATGCGGTTTGAAGAGCAAGCCAACTCTTTATCAAGAAACAGCGGGGAAGCAAACTGCCAAATACGCAGCAGGCTAGCATCTTTCGCCTCTCAACTTCATTTTTCTTGAAGAAATTAATTGGCAAGTTCAGGAGCTCCTTAGGGCACAGTTCTTATTTATTTTAAAATTAAAATTAATTCTTATTAAATTTTAAAATTAAATTAAATGTTGGTGCCACCCACCTCCCCTACAAGGCAACTCTGATTTCTTCCTGTCAATTCTACAACCTGGAAGAATTTAAGCTTTTAACAACTGTATTCGCTTTTAGCCCCAAACCTTGGTAATTTTGTACAAGTATATACAATGAAAGGTACATGGAGATAGACAGGCATTTTTATGTAAGTGCTCTAAAACTAAAGAAACAGAGTTTCAGAGTGTAAATCTGCTATTCCAATAACTAAGACCCAAGACAGAAAAAATCTATGCTGTTTTCCAGGTGCCCCTGCAAACTTTCTAACACAGGAATGGAAACATTCTCATCTGCCAAAGGTTTTTAGTACCATCCACTATCAAAGAACTGAAGCAGCACTCCAATAAAACAAAAAAAAATAATTAGACTTTTTAATTTAAAATTAAGGTGACTAAGAAGCGATTTGTTTAGAGTTCATGTAGCAGAGAAAAGAGGTAGATCTCTTGCTTCCAAATTAGATGCTTTAAATTCCAAATAGTTTTTTGTAATACATTAAGAAAAAGTAAGAAGTATCTCTAACCTTTTTCTGGTCTCAGAAGTCATCGCCACACTTTGTTCAAACTATCTCTCCATGAAACGTAGAAATAGGTCTGAGACTCAAGCAGCCATCCAGCCTTCTCTGAGGATTTTCTGATTCGTATGAGATTTAAAAACAAAAAAAGGCTGAATTACTTGTGGAAGCAGTGAGTCAGTTCTCCATCAAGGCCCTTTTTGTTAATTAACTAGAATATTTACAGGTGTTTCAAAAAGATTACTTGGAACTATTCTTGCCTTGGCTTAGAAGCTAAGCAGGGTAAGACCTGGGCAATTTTTGGATGGGAAACTACCACAAATTCTCAAGGTTATAGATTAAACTGGGAAGTAAGAAAGCTGCATAGATATAGCACAACGATGTCCCAATTCAACTCTAAGGAGTCTAAATTTCTATTTCTACTTTATATGGCTTCAAATGGTGAGACCCCCCCCCCCGCTCCCAATCATAAATTACTTGCTTACTTTCTACTTTAGAAAAACTTTATCTCTTTCCCAGACCTTCCATTCCCTATGTTTGCACACCTGCTTAAGTGATTCATTTAAGCAGTTGCATTTGCAGAAAATACTGTACCGGCTTAATTATTAAACTTGGTTTGGCTTTTTCTTTTTCCAGAGTTAGTATGTTGTCCGGTTGAGAGCTAGTTTGGTGTAACGGTTAAGGCACCAGGCTAGAAATTGGGAGACCGTGAGTTCTAGTTTCATCTTAGGCACGATGCCAGCTGGATAATCCTGGGCCAGGCATTCACTCTCAGCCCTAGGAAGCTGGTAATGGCAAACCCCTTCCAAAATCTTGCCAAGAAAACTGTAGGGCAGGGGTCTGCAACCTTGATAGTTTTAAGACTTGTGGACTTCAGCTCCCAGAATTCTGGGAGCTAAAGTCCACAAGTCTTAAAGTTGCCAAAGTTGGAGGCCCTGGCTGAGGAATTCTGGGAGTTGAAGTCCACAAGTCTTAAAGTTGTCAAGGTTGCAGACCAGACAGTTGCCAGGAGTCCACAATGACTGGAAGGCACACTCAAGTACACCCACCCACCCAATTTGTCCGCTTCGCTTACAATTCTATGTATGGTCCAGCGTCCTCTTCCCCACGGAATAATTCCATAAGCAGTGTAAGATTGTTGTGTGAATCCAACCGAGGATCTGTTGCAGCAGGCACACAGGTATCACATGTGGAGTTTGCTGTGCATGTTTTATTTTTTCCATGGATACAGAGAGCAGTTTGGTTTAGTGGTTAAGGCTAGAAACCGTGACTTCTAATTGTTGCCTTAGACCAGGGGTGTCAAACTGCCGGTCTGTGAATCGGATGCGTCATGGTGAAACCACACCAACCCCATTGCTGGCAATGGAAAAAAGTCGCAATATGTCATGACACGTCACGTGACATGGTGAGTTTGACATCCCTGCCTTAGACACAAAGCCAGCTTAGTGGCCTTGGGCCGGTCAGTCTCTCTCAGCCCAAAGAAGAGGGCAATGTCAAGGTTGGCTTGAAGGAAATTAGGACATTAGAGTATGCCCAATCTAGCAGTATCAAGCTCTGTTAAAAAAAAAACTGCAGTTCCCATAATTCCTTTGGCTTGGCTGTTGAAAGTTCTAGAAATGGCTGCCCAACCTAGCTGGAAAGTCCCGGAAAGATGGTGGCAGGCCTTGGCAATTCTAGCTATATCCAAACAAACACTTGCAATACCAATCTAATCTTATTTTCTCCCCTTGCAATAAAAATATAGGGATGTCCAAGTATAAGAGCTCTCGGGCAGGGGGGTGGACTAGAAGACCTCCAAGGTCCCTTCTGACCTATGATTCTATAAAACCAGACTCTTTGGAATGATTCACGCTGACCACGTCTAGATTTGAATTTGCCTTAACTTTGGTTCGTAGACTAAGCCCCCTTGGCTGGTTGGGATCACATCTCATTCTGCATCATAAACTGTGGTTTATAGCAGTAAGGCTTATGTAACACTAGGCTAAAACCAAGCAAACAACATTCGGATTTGATGTCTACCAGATCTGGCTAAAAATCATCCAAATTTATACTAGACTTTTACCAAATGGGAGAACTTTATGTGTCAGCCCAGTGTGGGAAAATGCTGGCGCTATGGAATAATTCTGTTCTGCTGATAGGCAGGTAATCCTGACAGTTCATTTAGCGACCGTTTGAAGTTACGACGGTGACCATTTTTCACACTTAATGACCGTTGCAGCATCCCCAGGGTCACGTGATCAAACTTCAGACGCTTGCCCAACTGACTCACACTGATGACCAGTGCAGTGTGCCAAGGTCACGACCTTCTGACAAGCAAAGTCAATGGGGCCAGCCAGATTCACTTAACAACGGTGTTGCTAACTTAATAAGGGCAGGGGTTCACTTAACCAGTGGGGCAAAGAAAGATTGTGAAACGGGACAAAACTCACTTTTACAAATGGCTCACTTAGCAACAGAAATTTTTAGCTCCCTTGTGGTCGTAAGTCGAGGGTTACCTGTAATCACCACACAGGGGAGCAGGGAAGTGTCGTAAGGCAGAGGCCTCCAACCTTTTGGGCACCAGGGACCCCCGGTTCCGTGGAGAGAGGTTTTTCTGCGGACCGGAGGGTGCGTGTTTTTGTATGCTGCCTGCACCTCGTGGATGGGGCTTTGCTTGTTTGTGCAGACCAGTTTCTGGCATGACGCGGCCCGATACTGGTCCACAGACCGGGGGTTGGGGTCCCCTTTTGTAAGGAAAGCAGTCAAGTTCTTGGTGAAAAAGAACCTTTCAAGGGCCAGAATCTGCATGCTCCAGATGTCCGCTAGGGAGAGATCACGCCTGCAGAATTCAGATTTTCTGGAGCATGGAGAGATGGTTATATCAGCCTCTCCAGGTTCCCATTAACAGACAAATCTACACCTTAGCCTATGTCTGAGCACTTAAATTACTCTCTCTTCCTTTTCATGCGCTAGCTGTGTGCAGATGGAAGGGAAAAAGTCCCTGCGCCTGGAAAATAAACGAATTGAGGAAATCTTCATTAAAAAAAAAACCAGATTCAGTCGTAGCATGCATTCTTTGCACGCTGAAATCCCTTGATATTTCCAGGTAGGTCTGGAAGTTTGCCTTTTCAAAAGAAAAAGGAGGAACTCTGCTGGCAAGGTTTACTCCTAGTTGTAAGCAGTGGGTGGCAGAGAGAAGGCCACAATCACATTAGGGCGTGAAGGATTTGGTCTGGTTTTCACTGAGCATGTCAAGTTGGACTTATCAGCATTGCTTAGCTTAGGGCTTGGGGTATCATTTCACATGAGCCTAGCTAATGGTGGTTTATTCAATAAACCATGGTTAAGGAAACCACAGGAGTGTGAGTTGTGCATTTGTGAACCATTCTATGCTATAAATCAGGGGTGTTCCAACCTGGGCAACTTTTAAGACCTGTGGACTTCAGCTCCCAGAATTCCTCAGGCAGCCATGCTTAAAGTCCACAGGTCTTACAAGTTCTCGAGGTGGGAACACGCCCGCTGTAAATAAATTGTAGTTGGCCAAGTGAAGTGCACAATTTCACACACAATCCTAGCCTAATCAGAGAAAACACATTATGGTTTGCAGCGTTGAATGAAGGGAGAGGACACTAATTTTGCAGGTTCTGGTTCTGTCTGCTGATTAGGCCTGTCAATATAACCTACAAAACACACACACACACACACACACACACACACACACACACACACACATATCTAGCTCCTACTTTTTTTGGGGGGGACACACTCTTTTTTGCCTTTGTAGATTTGGCTGTCACTGCCACACAGATTGTCATCACTGGACAGTCTTATAAAGCAGGGATCCCCAACCCCCGGGGCCACGGTGCAGCTCCACTGGCATAAGAGCGGCACCCCAAAGGATTCTCTCTTGCACGAGTGGAGCTGCGCGTGCAGCTCACGTGGCCCGGTTCCACTATCCCTGCCCCAGCCGGGCCACCAAGCCACAAAGGTTGGGGACCCCCGTTTTAAAGGCTCAGGGTGCCAGAGAAGGGTGCAGAGCAGGGACAGAGCCAGGAAAGAAAGAAAAGGGCTGTTTCCAGAACAGAGACTTCCAGCCCAAGAGTTGCAAAGATCCCACCAAGAAGGGCCTCCCCCCCCCAAAGAGGGCCTAGGTTTAAGCAGTGCGGGTGGGGGGAGAAACCGGGATCCCATGCACAAGTCAAGAAACAAGCATTGGGACAATATTGGAAGAAGGATAGTTTGCCTACTATAGAAGAATGGGTGTTTAAAGTTTCGAATCTTGCAGAAATGTCTAAGATTTCTGCTTACTTGAAAGATCATTCACAGGAAAGATATATTTCAGTTTGGAGGAGATGGATAGATTATATTCAGAACAAATATGGGACTAAAAAGTTCCATTTAGCTTATGAGTAGATTTTAGAGGGATATGGTTATTGATCTTAGTGTTGGTACTTTGTATGTAGTTATGTTAAAGGGGAGTTAAAGCACATTATGAATTTGGTTAATTGTATATTATGCATAATTTTTATTTAGAATATGATTATTATAACTATAATCCTGTATTTAGCTCTGGGAAGTGGGGTGGGGGAGTGGGCGGGTTTGGGGTGGGGGGGATTTGGGGATATATTGTAAAATCTTGTTTTTGTAAAACTCTTTAATAAAAAAAAAAGAAGCAAGCATTGGGATGAGAACCCAATTAGAACGCAATTAGAGAGGAAAAGTGTGTGTCTGGGGGGTTGGTGATCTAGCAGCCCCCCCCATAGGGAGACCTCAGCAGCCGGGCCCTTTAAGAGAGGGCAGAAAGTGGGTGCAGAAGCCAAGCAGAAAAAGTGGGGCGCATGCAAGCTTGAGGGGGGGACCAGCCGGTCTGCCTTGGCACTTTTCCCCCAGGAGGCCAAATCCAGCCGCCTGCCGCCCTCCCCGAGCCTCTGATCGGGGCAGGGACGAAGGGAAGAGCCCGGCCGGCCGGGGGAAGCGCGGGTGCAGGGCGCCGCCCAGAGGGCTTGCTGGACGCCGGTGGCTGCCGGAGCCGAGCCGAGCCGGGCCGCCTGGATCGATGGCGGCAGAGGCGCCGGCCGCCAGGATTGCATCTTGTCACAATAATTTATTGCTCTCATCCCCGCCTGATCGATGGTTTGAATTAGCGAAGCGCCCGGCTTTAATATTTACCCTCCGCGCGGATCCTCCAATCTCGGGTCTAATTGATTCGGACACCGGCAAGCGCCGGGCTGGGCTGGGCTGCGGGGAGGCGGGGGGGGGGCAAGGGGAGGGTTTGGGGAGGGGGCCGGGCGGGGCCGGGGGGAGCACCGGGGACTCACGGGGGTTTTCCGTGGGTTGGGTGGAGGAGAGGCATCCGGTGCAGTGTGTGTGTGTGTGTGTGTGTGTGTGTGTGTGTGTGTGTGTGTGTGTGTGTGTGTGTATTTTGGGGGGAGAGGACTTTGAAGGTGATGCAAGCAGTCCAAAAGCTAAGCAACATATAAGCAGGCATATACATAGAATGAAGGCTACTGCTAAGCTTGTAAGCCGCCCTGAGTCTTCGGAGAAGGGAGGGATATAAATGGAATTAAAATAAATAAAAATAAATAAAACAACTTTTAGGGAATGTTGCAGGAACATCGGAGTGCAGGAAAAAAATAGGAGTGGGGGGGGAGGGAGAGACCTGGAATTTTTGGGGTGGTGGTGGTGGTTTGGCATGAAAAGACCCCACCTTCCAAAGGGGCACCAGGCCACAGTCTCAGTTCCGCTTGAAATTGGTCCTTTGAAAGACAAGTAAGGGGTGAGAATTCAGCCGAAAATCAACGCACCGCCGGAAATTGTATAAAGAAAGAAAGGTGCACAGATTTGCCAACTATTCATTTAATGACCGTTCAAAGTTACAACGGCGCTGAATAAGGGACCCGTGACCGTTTGTCGCACTTACAAGCATTTTTAGCATCCCCATGGTCACGGGACGAAAATTCGGACACTCGGCAACTGGCGTGTGCTTATGACGGTTGCACGGTGTCCCGGGATCACGTGATTCCCCTTTCGCGAGCTTCTGACAAGCACAGTCAATGGGGAAGTTAGATTCACTTAACAGCCCTGTTACTAGCATAACGAATGCAGTGATTCACTTAACAACGGTGGCAAGAAAACTCACAAAGCGGGACAAAACCTGACAACTCTCTTGCTTATTGGACCCAATTGTGGTGGTGAAGTTGAGGATTACCTGCGTTTTTCCTAAAAGGTTTGAGTTTGCTAAATACAGTGCATCTTTGTTCACAGGCCCACAACAGGGTGCACACACAAACACACTAATGCTGCATGCACACAAAGGCACAAACATTTTGCACTTTTGTGTCTGAAGCTTCTTTTCCAAGTTGCAGGCCAAAGGGATATTACAAATGTCTGTCCATTATATGATCTGGGCTGTCTTTTAATAGGTAGGGGCAATTTTTAGACATATTGTACTGAATTCTCATTTCCTCCAAGAGATTTTCAGCCAGCCTGGGCTATTTGACAAGGCCTTCAGGTCACTAGGATTTACTTCCTTGTGTCTTTCCAGGCCCTCAGTAAAGATTAGCGAAGGACCTTGAGTTGGCCACAGATTTTTAAGACATCCAATAATTTGTTTCTCAGATTATCCTGGAAGATAATTTCTACTTGAGGTAAAATTCATGTACGTCTTGAGTTATTGCTGAAAATTGTTCGGGGAATTCAAGACCCAGAAGCGTATATTCGGGTTGATTTGTTAATATCTATTTAAAAATGTCAGTTTAGGAAGTGACTTTGAATTCAGATCTTGCCCATTCACAGGATCCATGGAATATTTGCCCCAAATAGTCTTAAGTAGGCAATAATTTTACCCCGTAAATATGCGCTGCGCTAGTGCAAAATGCAAATGAATAGGAGTAGAATCCTTACACGGGGGGAAAAGCACGTGATATGATATATTATGCTTGAATATTTTTCTCTGATGCCCAATTTTCCACAGGCAAATGAGTCAGTTTCCAAGTGTCCCTTTTTTCACTGCTGTTTTATTTTCGAACAGTTACTAAATGAACTGTTGTAAGTTGAGGACTACCTGTACAAGCCTGTTTGAATTAATCTTCTGATAATAATACTGTAAACCAGGGGTCCCCAACCTTTTGGGCACCAGGGACCGGTTCCGTGGAGAGAAGTTTTTCTGCGGCCTGGAGGGTGTGTGGTTTTGTGTGCTGCCTGCATCTTGCAGTTGCTGGCATGCTGCGGCCCAGTACCGGTCCACAGACCAGGAGATTGGGGACCCCTGCTGTAAACCATTCAAGAAACGGATTGGCATTTAAATTGCAGCAATTACATAAAGATCTGTGGCTACAGTCAGCCTTCGACTTATTGGCATCAGAAATTTCCGTTGTTATGCAAGTCGGTTGTTAACTGGGTCATGCCCAATTTTGTGGCACGGTAAGCAAATCACTGCAGTTCCTAAGTGAATCGGGTGGTCGTTAAACAATTCGGCTTCCCCCCCTTTAACTTTGCTTGTCGGAAGCCGGCTGGGAAGTGTCAGGATTTTGATCATGTGACGGTGAGGAGGCTGCGACAGTTGTAAGTGTGAGGTCAGGCTGTCAGTCACTTTTTTGGTGCCACTGTAACTTGGTCACTAAACGAATGGTTATGATTTGAGGACTACCTGTATAGGATGGGACTATGTACTATATTTTTAGATCTTTTAGATCCCTTGGACTGCAAGGCGATCAAACCGGTCAATCCTAGAGGAGATCAACCCTGACTGCTCTTTAGAAGGCCAGATCCTGAAGTTGAAACTCAAATACTTTGGCCACCTAACGAGAAGGAAGGACTCACTGGAGAAGAGGCTAATGCTGGGAAAGATTGAGGGCAAGAGAAGAAGGGGACAACAGAGAAGGAGGTGGCTGGATGGAGTCACTGAAGCAGTAGGCGTGAGCTTAAATGGACTCCAGAAGATGGGAGAAGACAGGAAGGCCTGGAGGAACGTTGTCCATAGGGTCGCGATGGGTCGGACACGACTTCGCAGCTAACAACAACAACAACAACAACAACAAC
Source organism: Vipera berus (assembly GCF_964194415.1). Classification (NCBI taxonomy): domain Eukaryota; kingdom Metazoa; phylum Chordata; class Lepidosauria; order Squamata; family Viperidae; genus Vipera; species Vipera berus. The sequence continues at coordinate 4,318,416 of NC_138212.1, read as the reverse complement.
AACAACAACATGTACTATATTTTTAGATCTGTCCATCTTGTTGTCCTCCTCTAAACTCTTTGGGTTACCGCTCAAAGGGCCCTTTTGCAGGGTTGAGAATTGTTGTCTTTCTGGTGTACAGAATAAGTGGGACCACAGATTGTTTACTGCAATAAGTCACCTGAGTTGAACTCTGCACCCATGTTTCTGTGCCTTAGAACGAATCCTCTTGGCTAGGGGATGGTTATCTAACCTCCGTAGTTCTCAACAACATTGTGCCAGTGGTTTGTTCTTCAAGCTTGTTTCAATATAGTTTCTGAACGTTTCCTTACCAAATCCCATCAGCAGGATTTTATCTAGCTTGGTAAGGAAATGGTCAGAACCTATATTGAAAGAAGCTTGGAGAGCAACCCACTGCCGAAATCTCAACAAGATTGTCAGAACATGCATGCTTGCGCGTGTATTCCTCTTCATTTTTCTATATACAAAGCAAGAGAAACACACAAACACACACACACACACACACACACACACACACACACACACAAAGAGAGGGAGAGAGGGATGGTATTCCCACATCACTGTTAGTTTTTCCAGCTTGGCTTGGTTTATGAAGGCGAAGCCTTCATAAGATTTAAGCCAGCGAAAAACTAAAAGAATTTAAGATCTGTTAACCTTCTACTGTGTTTTAATTGATTTTTAACAGGATATTTCTATTTGTTTTTCACCTCCTCAGAGCCTTTGGGAGAGAGAAAGCTATAAATCAAAATACTTTAAAAAATATATATCATATTCTCCCATTCTAGCAGTGTGTGCTGAGCTGGTCTATAGATTCTAACAGGTTTTAACTGTCAAGCTTGAAACAGCAACCTTTTTAAAGGTATTCCTGGAAGACCTGAACTGAAAATATGATGTACAGGTAGTCCTCAACTTACAATGTTCATTTAGCGACCATTCAAGGTTACAATACCACTGGAGAAAAAAATGATTTATGACTGGTCCTCACACTTACGACTGTCACAGCTTCCCCAGGGACACATGATCAAAATTTGGGTGCTCGACCAGCCAACATACGACAGTTGCGGTCCTCACACGTATGACTGTCACGGCATCCCAGGGTCACATGATCACCATTTGCAACCTTCACAGCCAGCTTTGGCAAGCAGAGACAATGGGGGAAGCTGGACTTGCTTAACGACTGCGTGATTCACTTAACAGCTGCACTGTTTGCTTAACAACCGTGGCGCAAAAAAAAAGTCATAAAATGAAGTGCACCTCATTTAACCAGCTGGCTTAGCAACCAAAATTCTGGTCCTAATTGGGGCTGTAAATTGAGGACTAGCTGTATTGCCAGTTTGCTGTTTAAAGCTTGTTTTTGCTGGTGTATATCAGCCAAGACTCGAAAAGGGATAGCAATAGCAATAGCCCTTAGACTTATATACTGCTTCACAGTGCTTTACAGCCCTCTTTAAACGGTTTACAGAGTCAGCATATTGCCCCACCCCACCCCCCACCCCCAACAATCTGGGTCCTCATTTTACCTACCTTGTAAAGATGGAAGGCTGAGTCAACCTTGAGCTGGCAATTTGCAGAATTAGCCTGCAATATTGCAGTCTAGAGGGATGCGGTGGCTCAGTGGGTTAGGACGCTGAGCTTGTCGATCAGAAGGTCGGCAGTTTGGCAGGTCGAATCCTGAGTGCCGCGTAGCAGAGTGAGCGCCTGTCACTTGTCCCAGCTTCTGCCAACCTAGCAGTTCGAAAGCACATAAAAATGCAAGTAGAAAAATAGGGACCACTACGGTGGGAAGGTAACAGCATTCCGTGCGCCTTTGGCGTCTAGTCATGCCGGCCACTTGACCACGGAGACATCCTTGGACAAGCGCTGGCTCTTCGGCTTTGAAATGGAGATGAGCACCGGCCCCTTGACTTAAGACTATAACCGGGGCCAGAACACCTGTTGCTCGGCGATGTGCGGAGGACAGGCGATGAGTTGAGCGTGGAAGAATGAGGCGAAGACAAGGACATGTCGGGAACAATATAGAATTCAAACGGGCAAGTCAAGTTTAGCAAAAACGCAGCCTTGGTTGAGAGTATTTATAGCAGGGGGTCTTCAAACTGGGCTCTTTTATGACATGTGGACTTCAAGTCCCGGAATTCCTCAGCCAGCGTGCCTGACTGAGGAATTCTGGGAGTTGAAGTCCACAAGTCATAAAAGGGCCCAGTTTGAAGACCCCTGATTTATAGCTCAGATTTTTTTTTCAGGGAAAAAACGGGGGAGAATGGGATACAGCTGTGCCAGACACTGGACCCTTTGGAAATCATTCTTGGGAAGAGAAAGAAAGCAGTGCATTATGCAACACAGTTGTTGCATCTGATGGGTTGAACTCTGGATACAGTCCGCTTCCCAGGACTAAGCAGAAATAATTGCCGAGATCACGGGGAATTAAAAGAAAATCTGCAAGTTCGAATGAACTCTGAAAAAGTCCAGCCAATACATCAATTCATTTTTCAATACCTCAAGTCGGGATGTCACTCAGGTGAGACGGAATTCAGAAGTGGAGAAGTAGAATGAACAGAATTTAAAATAGCCCGTTGATACAATGAGTGTAAAACACACGAAAGTAGTAGCAACGTTTGGGGGAAAGATCTGACAATTGGCCGTGCTCAAAAACATGAGATGTGTATTTTTGATTCTGAACTTTGTTGTGCTGATCATAAGGGCCACGTTTTGAAATCAGGGTTTATTTGAACCTTACTACAGGCCAATGTTTCTTTCAGTGACAGCTACTTCTGTGTAACATTTCTGCCAGCAAATGGTCCTAGTGCTAAAAGAAGCCAGCGCTAAGCTATCATTGTCAGAATTGACCGCTGTCTGTTTATTTAATAGGGTGTTGATTTAATGGTCAGTATCTTCCTGGTAGTTTCTATCACACAGTCTCTATCACACACACACACACACACACACACACACACACACACACACACACACACCTTTACTTTTTATTCCAAAAATTAAGGCAACCTTTGAGAGGGCTTTTAGTCATCCATTGTAGTTTGATATCCCTTAGGAGTGTAAATAAAATGAGGTTAGTTCAAGTTTTATATCTCTGTAGCCTTGAGTGAACATTGTTGTGCTGTTGTCTTTTAAAGTAAAAGAGGCCAGCCATAATATTTCTGTTTCTGGCATGGGTGTGTTTCCTGTAGTTTTACACAATCTCTCTCTCTTTTTTTTAACCTTTATCATTGCTTTTTTAAAGGATATATACCTTTGCTCCAAAGCAAGGGGGTGGGGTCTTCAAACTTGGCAACTTTAAGACTTGTGGACTTCAACTCCCAGAATTCCTCAGCCAGCCCTGGCTGAGGAAAGCATGTGGTACATTTGCATACAGGTTGCATACATCCAACCTTAATGAAGCTTGACCATCACCATTGTGTGTCACAATGGTCCAGTTTTATGACCTTTTTTGCGATGGTCAATAATTGAACACCACGGCTATTAAGCCTGGTTGTTAAGCAAATCAGTGGTTTCCTAAGGGCAGGGTTTATGCCCCAAACCAGACATGATGGCTTTTGGCAAAACCATCATAAAATGCAGTCAAGTGGGACTGTGGGAACAACTATAAATGTTGCCAAGTGTTGGAAATTTGATGATCTAAGCATTATCTAAGAGGGGGCCCAACTGTCAGAAACTCAGAATTTTATATCAGGTTGTAAATCTGACTTTTCAGGTCCAGCATAACTTCGAACAGTCGCTGAACAATTCAGTTGTAATTCGAGGACATACCTATGCATGAATAAAAGATGTTCTCCTGTTGTACATGTATGTTTTGCTCTGGTTTGTGTGTTTCGTGGACATCCCTGGGGTCCTTGGAGAGACACCTAGAATCCTTGCTTGCTTTCACATCGTGGATGCTTCAAAAGCTTTTGTCTGCAGATACGTGGCCCCTGAAAAGCTAAGGAATGAATGAAATTCTTATTTATTTAATCAGTTAATTGAATATGTTTTTAATCCCTCCATCTCCTCTATAAAGTGACTCTGATCTTTGCAATAAAAGTCGAGCTTGCAATGGTAGGTTAGCCGGGGTTGATTCTGTTCTATGTGCAAATCACCCCTTCGCCACAGTCCCCCGTCGCGTGGTTCGGAGTGACATTTTTGCCTTTTTTTGTCCTCCCTGCCTGCAGACATCCCTGGAAGTCTCTTGCAGCAAAAGGTGAACTTTGTGTGGTGTGAACAAACCCTTACCGATGTTGTCTGGGTTCGTCACACTACTGGAAAATCAGGGCTACTTAAAAAGCCATGCATGGTGATCGGCAGCTAAGGCTTCTCTGGGCCATTATCCTGATCCTGTTCCCCCATGCCTGCTGTCATGGTTCTGACAGATGGAACTCTTCAAAGAACTTTGAAGCATTGTTTACCTTAAAGAATCTTTATTCCTGTAGCACAGGGGTAGGCAACCATGGCTCTTTTATGACTCGAGTCATAAAAGAGCCAAGCTTGCCTACCCCTGGTGTAGCGTAACATCAGCACTAGCATAATCGAAGCCAAAAACTGAATTCCCCCCCCCCCCGCTGAGCACCTAGTATCAAAGCACAATTCCCTCCTCCAATTAACAGTCATAAATCACATTCCCCAATTAGCTTGAAGCTTCCTCTCCAGCTCTCTAGCCCACCAATTCTTTATCATCTCTTATTTCAACAACCTTGGTTCCCACGCTAGGTTCAGTGTTATGTCTAGCTGGACTCTCCTGCACATTTACCCCCCCCCCCCAGCATCATCTAACTCTAAAAGTGAAAAGAAGAAAATGTTGTCACCTGATGCAGAATGAATGAATGCGTGAATTGGTTCCATTCATTTCAGAAAATGAGCAAGATTTAATTGCAATGATACTTTCACACCTACCATGATGTGAACCAGCAGTTCATTTATTTCTTCTTTTGATGCTAAAGACTTCTTCAATGTCCCATATTGGGTGGTTTGCAAATACACAGCTAAATAGTAATATCTTTGCTGAGGTGCGTCTCCCTTAGTTGTGCATGTGTGTTTGTGTGTGTGTGGGCATGTGTGTGACATGGCTGAATCTTTTTGCTGCCTCCCAGACATCATATTAAGAATACTAGGAGACGGTGAGTTCTAGTCCCGCCTTAGGCATGAAAACCGGCTGGGTGACCTTGGGGCCAATCACCAGGAGACGGTGAGTTCTAGTCCCGCCTTACGCATGAAAGCAGCTGGGTGATCTTGGGCCAATCACTCTCTCTCAGCCCAACCCACCTCACAGGGTTGTTGTGGGGCAAATAGGAGGGGGGCACCCGAAATATTAGAAACGTCGCCCGTCTTCAGTTGTTCATAAAAACAATAAAGGCAAGACATAAGTAAAATAAATAAAAATAAGTAGGCATCAAGAATGAGGAGAAAAGAGACCAGACTCCTGAATTTTAAAAAAAAGCATTTGGAGAAACTGAGGCTGTATGCCCAGCCCTCCCCTGGTTTCATTGCCGTTTGTCTTGAACCCCTGATTAGCATTTCAAACCCTTTTCTGTCTGGCTGGCTTCCCCTCCACAAGCCCACTGCAGACCCCCTTCCTGTGCCTCTCCTGGCTCCTGCCCCTGACAAATTGTGTGTGCAGTCGGGAACCCAAAGTTCAATTAGCAAACACACCGAGCAAGCCTTTGGTGTAAGTGACCTTACAAGTTTAATTAAGGCCCCAGTATTATGAAAGATTGAGATCAAATAACCCGTCACTTTGATAAATTAACGAATAATCATCCCTGGAGTTCTGGTGGGCATCTACTTGGGTTAGTTAAATAGGCAGGAAGGTGGGGGGACGGGGGGGGGGGGCTGGGGTGTTCTGCTTTTTCTCTTCAAAACTCTTTGGGGTTTTCTTTTTCCCCCCGCATAACTTAAATCTCTCTTTCTGCCTTCCTTGTGCAAATGATGAACTCTCTTGCCCTCTTTCCAGGTTTGGTTTCGGTTTGGGTTGTTTTTTTTTGAAACCCTGACCTGCAAGGGAGATTCGAGAAATCAAATACAACCACTAGGTGGCAGCAAATAAGCACAGAGAAACCTGACTATTTACTGCCATCTATGGTTAGCAGTGGCTCAGTGGGTTAGGACGCTGAGCTTGTCGATCAGAAGGTCGGCAGTTTGGCGGGTCGAATCCCGAGTGCCGCGTAACAGAGTGAGTGCCTGTTACTCATCCCAGCTTCTGCCAACCTAGCAGTTCGAAAGCACGTAAAAATGCAAGTAGAAAAATAGGGACCACTCCGGTGGGAAGGTAACAGCGTTCCGTGCGCCTTTGGCGTCTAGTCATGCCGGCCACATGACCACGGAGACGTCCTCGGACAAGCGCTGGCTCTTCGGCGTTGAAACGGAGATGAGCACCGGCCCCTAGAATCGGAAACGACTAGCACGCATGTGCGGGGGAACCTTTACCTTTACCTATGGTTAGCGTGCAGAACTGCTACCTCCAAAGGCCAGGCTGAGGCCTACTTTATTATGAGCTGGATTTGTACAACAGCTAAAACTATAAAGCGAGACTTACAAAGCTCCCATGGCTGGCTTGAAGAAATTAAATTGCTCTTTCCAGTCTCGAGTTAAACGGGGTATTTTCTTGGCAATTAATGGAGATATGTGTCTATGGAGATTCTCAGTCCTCCAGATCCTGGTTGTCCCAAAGGTGCTTTTTTCAGGAGGCAAGTGGACTTTCTTGTTTTTCTTTGAAGACATTTTGCTTCTTTTCCAAGAAGCTTCTTCAGCTCCGACTGGATGGTAGGGAATGGAAAGATTTATATTCCTTGCAGACAGCTGGTCATATGCATTCTTTTAGAGCAGGGGTGTCAAACTCAATTTCATTGAGGGCGGCATCAGCATTGCGGTTGCCCTCAGGGGGCTGGGTGGGTGTGGCCAGGGTGGGCGTGGCCTACTGGGTGGGCGTGGCTAGAGTGCGTATGGCCTACTGGGTGGGCGTGGCCAGCTCTACATCGTTCGCATCAAGGGTGCCTATGGGGGCCTGGGCAGGAGTGGGACAGATCTGAGGGTCTCTGGCAGGAGGAGGGTCTCTGGGCCAGGGCCAAGGCAGTGGGAGCCGTTCCCTCACTGTTTCCAGGATGGCTTCGTGGGCCACATGAAACCACTTTGTGGGCCTGATCTGGCCCCTGGGCCTTGTGTTTGACATGTCTGTTTTAGAGAGTTGTTGAGGCCACGTGGAGGTTTGTCTGTGTGCTCAGGGTCACCTGAGTAGTGCAAATATGTGTGGAGCTTTCTGCAACCAAGAAGGCTCCACATACATTTGCACTAAAAGAAGGCAAATGACCAGCTGTCTGCAAGGAGTATAAATCCTTCCATTCCCCACCCTCCAGTCAGAGCTGAAGAAGCTTCTTGGGTGAGAAGCAAAAGGTCTTCAAAGAAAAAAACAAGAAAGTCCAGTTGACTCATGAAAAAAAGCACCTTTGGGATAATGGAGATATATTGGGCGAGGTCACAAAGCTACTGTCTTGAAACAAGTGAATAAACACCAGCACAGAGCACCAAGAGGATCACCAGGAAGCTGGACCAATAATAGGAAATTCGACACCCATAGAAACAGACTGATCTGGACTGGTTGGTTTAGTGGTTTGAGCTTCTTACCTTTTCTAAACTTGTACAGAGTCCCCGACCTACAGCTTATGTTCAGAAGTGACAAAGTCAGTGAAAAAAGTGAGTTGCAACCAGTTCTCAACTGAAGCAGCATACCCAGAGTCCTATGATGAGAAGAGAAGAGAAGAGAAGAGAAGAGAAGAGAAGAGAAGAGAAGAGAAGAGAAGAGAAGAGAAGAGAAGAGAAGAGAAGAGAAGAGAAGAGAATAATAGAATGAAGAATAATATAGAATATAGAATATAGAATATAGAATATAGAATAGGAGAAGAGAAGAGAAGAGAAGAGAAGAGAGAAGAATAGGATAGGATAGAATATAGAATAGAATAGGGGTGTCAAACTCAATTCCATTGAGGGCCGCATCAGCATTGCGGTTGCCCTCAGGGGGCCGGGTGGGTGTGGCCTAGGTGGGTGTGGCCTACTGGGTGGGCGTGGGTAGAGTGTGCATGGCCCACTGGGTGGGCGTGGCCAGCTCTACATCGGTTCTCATCAAGGGTGCCTATGGGGGCCTGGGCAGGAGTGGGACAGATCTGAGGGTCTCTGGCGGGAGGAGGGTCTCTGGGCCAGGGCCAAGGCAGTGGGGGCCGTTCCCTCCCTGTTTCCAGGATGGCTTCGCGGGCCGCATGAAACCACTTCGCGGGCCGGATCTGGCCCCCGGGCCTTGTGTTTGACATGTCTGGAATAGAAGCTGGAAGGGACCTTGGAGGTCTTCTAGTTTAGCCCCCAACTCAAGCAGGAGGACCTATCCTACACCATCTCAGACAGGTGATTGTCCAGTCTCTTTTTAAAAACTTCCAGACTGGCATGTATTTACGATGGTTAGCAGCATCCCGGGATTATGGGAGCCCCGTTGGTGACCTTCCCAGCTGGCTTCCGACAAGCAGAGTCAATGGGGAGGCAGATTCACTTAACAACTGTGTGATTCGCTTAACAACTGCAGTGATTCACTTAATCACCATAGCAAAAAAAAATCATCATCATCATCATCCTCAAATCAAGCATGACTCGCTTAGCAATGGAAATTCTGGTCCCGACTGTGGTCTGTAATGGCACATCCAGCATCAGGTTGCCCTGATGTTGAACTCACAGAGCTGCTAGGACTGGCCAAACGTCCTCTGGACAGCATGCGCCAGAGTGAGATGTTATTGCACTTACAATCTTGGATATGGGGAAGATGGAATGAGAGGGTGTGTAAACTCCTGCAACTTTAAGACTTCTGGACTACAACTTCCAGAAATGACCAGCCAGCCAAAGAATTTTTTTTTCCAATCAATCAGAATAGAGCTGGAAGGGACCCTGGAGGTCATCTAATCCAACCCCCTGCTCAAGCAGGAGACCCTATACCATTTCAGACAAGTGGCTGTCCAGTCTCTTCTTAAAAAAACCTCCAGTGATGGAGCGGCCACAACTTCTGTTCCACTGGTGAACTATTCTCATTGTTAGGAAGTTTCTCCTTAACTCCAGGTTGCTTCTCTCCTGGATTAGTTTCCATCCATGATTTCTTGTCTTGCCTTCTGGTGCTTTGGAAAATAAGTTGACACCCCCGCTTTCTTTGTGGCAGTCCCTCAAATACTGGAATATTGCTATAATGTCTCCCCTAGTTCTTCTTTTCTCCAGACTGGCCATACCCAATTCCTGCAATTGTTCTTTAGATGGGTTTTTTGTGGAGTTTTTTTTTGTCTCCAGGCCTTTAACCATCTTAGTTGCTTTTCTTGGTACTTTTTCCAGAGTCCCAGCATCTTTTTTGTAATGTGGTGACCGAAATTAATCCATTAAAATAGTGCCCCCCCCAACCTTTTGGGCACCAGGGACCGGTTCCACGGAGAGAGGTTTTTCCGCGGAGCTGGAGGGGTGTTGTTTCACCTGCTTCTTGCATCCCACGGGTGGGGCTTCCTTTGTTTGCGTGGCCCGGTTTTTGGCATGGCACAGACTGGTGCCTGTCCATGGACTGAGGGCTGGGGACCCCTGCATTAAAACATCCTTGCTGGAGAATTTTGGGAGTTGAAGTCCACAAGTCTTAAAAGTCGCCCAGGTTGGACGCCCCTGTTCTTGAGCCTTCAATAACATTGTTCCCTGGGATTTTAAAAAAAAAAGCAGATAAAAACATACAGGTCAGCCAGACGGTTGCGTCTCTCAAACTTTCACAGCTGCTGAGTGGTCCCATCTCCACCCAACCGACATAATAACTAGGTCTACTCAATATTTAGCAACTATATTTGCCCCACCAGCTAAGCTACTTTACCGTTAAACTTGGTTAGGTATTCTGAGGATGAGTTGTTTGCATAAGCCCAGCCGGTTTGGGGAAGCTGAGGGTCCCTGGGACAAACCCAGAAGGCGAGTTGATGTTTCCTGAACAAACTTAGGTAGCTGAAATAGGCGTGAAACGAGTTTGTCCTGGGGCGTTTTTTATCTTTTGGGTTTTTTTTGCTGAGAACTTGGGTCAGCGCCAGTCCTCTGCTTGAGGTCGATGCTCCTCCGCTGCACCCAGGCTGGGGGCGGCCCAACAGACCCCTCCCCACTGGGGACCCTGCTTGTTTTCCAGCCCTCCAGCTCCAGGCCAATCCATACGTATCCCTCCTTTCCCCCCAACGCATCTCCGGCTTCCGCAGGCTTCCTTTGGGATCCGCATCAGCTCAAACAACCCGCAGCCGCCTGGCTGCGCATGAAAAGCGGCGGAGGGGGGTAGGGGGGGGAGAGAGAGAGAATGGAAGGAAGGAAGGGAGAAACGGAAAGAAAGAATGAAAGAGAGGGAGGGAGGGAGGGGGAAGGGAGAAAGAGGATGGAAAGGAAAGGAAAGGAAAGAGAGGGGGAAGGGAGGGGGAGAGAGAGAGAAAGGAAGGAAGGAAGGAAGGAAGGAAAGAAAAGGAAGGAGAGAGAGGGAGGGAGAAAGAGGATGGAAAGGAAAGGAAAGAGAGAGGGAGGGAGGGAGGAAGAGAGAGAGAAGGCGAAACCAACCAGGCTCGTAGTGAGCTGAGAAGGGGGAAGGCAGGGAAAATTTATGCTGTTAAGGGGACGGTTTGAATTTGGGCAGGCGGAAGGCTCCTGGATTGTGTGTGTGTGTGTTTCATTCTCATATGTGGGGGGGCGGGGGCGGAAAGGGGTCTCGAGTCAGATCAGGGGAGACTCGGAGTTAGAACGCGATTTGCCTTGGGGAAATTCTCCTGGGGCGGCGCCGGTTGGGGGTCAGATGCGGTTAAGCTTTGATGTTGCGAAAGGCTTTCCAGCTCTTCTTCCCCGCTCTTGCCCCCGCGCCCCCCCCCGCCCCAGTTCGCGTCCTTGCCACAAATTGGCGCATATTAGAGCGGCCTAATTGCAAATCGATGCGGTTGGCAAACCCCCGGGGGGAGGGCTGGTACCCTTCCCCCCCCCTCCCCTTAGATGCCGTTCGTCCTTGTCCGGCTTCTCCTGACCGGTGAAGCTGAACGTGTGTGTGTGTGTGTGTTTCTGTGTCTGTCTGTGCGTTGGAATTGTCTTCCCAAAGGGAAGGCTAGCTCGTCTTTTACCGCCCCTCCCAGTTTTCCCGAGAACTAGTTTTGCAACTCTTTCCTCCAAAGGAGATCGAATCCGAAGCCCGCAGGACTGGAAGCGCCCTCCTTTTCCAATTCGAATTAAAGAGTCTAAAAACCAAGGGTGTCCGACCTTGGCAATTTTAAGACTTGTGGGCTTCAACTCCCGGAATTTCCTCAACCAGCATGGCCCGTGGCCTAAGCCATTTGGGCGAAAGGGGGGCACTTTCTCGCGCGCGATCCTATAACTATGTCCCTGGTCATAAATTCCAGGCAACTCTTTCCGACAAATTCCTAAAGACAAATTCGGGAGCAGATTTAGCCCCCACAACTTCGGTCCCTAATCTTCTTCCATTGACCGCCCACCGAGTAACTTAACCGATTCCTATTGAACGACCCGTATGAATTTTTGGACGCAGATTCACACGCCTAGCCAATGGCATCGGATGCCCGACCCAGGCGGTGTCACTGGTGTAAGTGACGTCAGGCTACACGAGGAACTTTTGGTGTCCCCCTAACCTCCCCAACAATGAAGGGGGGCCCCGAGGTGCTCTCTGAGCTGGGTGGTTTTCTTGCAGACGTTTCATTACCCAAACTAGGTAACACCAACAGTGCTAGATCCCATTCCGTTTAGTGCTGATGAGGTTACCTAGCTGGGCCACGAAACGTCTGCAAGGAAACAACCCAGCTCAGAGAGCACCAAGGACCCCAGAGTCCTCCCCCTCCCCCCTCCTCTTCCTCCTCCCCACAAACCCCACTCCCTTCTAGCACTGATGATGTCACCTAGTTGGGTAATGAAAGGTCTGCAAGGAAACCACCCAGCTCAGAGAGCACCAAGGACCCCTCCTTTTAACCCCTGACCTTCGCTCATTCCACCGGGACCTGAAGACCTGGCTCTTCGAGCTTTCTGGCCTGGACTGAGAGTATTAACTGGGGTTTTAATTGTATTTTAATTGTAATTGGGTTTTTATTTCAAGGTTAGTGTAATCATTTTAATTGTTTTTAATTTTTGTAATTTGTTGCATTGTTTTTAAAAAAACCTTGTGAACCGCCCTGAGTCCTACGGGAGAAGGGCGGTATATAAGTCTAAATAAATAAATAAATAAATAAATAAATAAATAAATAAATAAATAAATAAATAAATAAATAAATAAATAAATAAATAAATAATAACCCTGAGCTACCAATATTCTCCTTTATCGGCTCCCCAACAGTTCCAGGACTTTTCCGCGAGTGGAGCAGTTCACACTGACTTCCAGCTGCCTTGCACGAGGGACTCGCCAGCTTGCAGAGAGCGGGGCAGAGAGAGCCGCAGACCCACCCCACCCCGCCTCTTCCCGGACCCTCTGGACTCCCCACCCCCTACCGCCTGGTTTTTCCTCCTGGTTGCTGGAAAGCTTCAGGGAGAGCCAAGCTTGGCCTTCGCCGCCCGCCTCGCCTCCCGAGCGTTTCACGGGCGGGCTGCCCAAGCAAAGGCGCCCACGGGTGGGAGGCAGCGGCTGCTCTCTGGCGCCCTCTAGCGCTTGAAGCCACTTCTTCCAGAAGCGCAGCTGCTTCGCGGCGCTTAAGGAGAGGCAAGGGTCTCCTTTGCGACCCCTGCCCGCCACGACCACCTCTCTGGCGGTTTCCTTGCGGAGCCGCCTGGGGCCGAACCTGCCAAGTTTCTCCCAGTTTGCAGGCCAGCGGAGGGGAGAGGGAGAGAGAAGAGAGAGAAGAGAGAGAAAGAGGAGGGGGCAAGCGAGGGGGACCCCGGCGCCCTCCCCCCCCTTCCCGCGCATTCGGGGTGTGAGGGCGGTGCGCGCACCCATTCAGGTGTTCTGGGAAAGGTTCGTTAACACGAAGACTTCAAAGGAAAGCAAGTAGCCGGCAGGGATTTTTATTTTATTTTATTTTATTTTGAGGAAGGAGAAATTGAGTAGGGGGGGGGAGAATAGGTGAGTCGGGCGTGGGGGGGGGGGGAGGGGGCGGGCGTTTGAACTCTACCAGCGTTTCAAGCGTTGCTGGTTTCTTCTGGACCCGCTGAAATCCAGCTACTCAAGAGCGTGTATTCTGGCTTCTTCGTCCCCGGAATTCCTGTTTTTGTGTGTTTGTGAGCCTGGCTTGACACAAACCCGCACACACACACACACACCCGCTCCCCCTTTCCCCCTTTCCTAATCCCCCGATTCCGGGTCGACTCATATCTCGCCTTTCTTGGTCTGGTTTTTGTTTGGGGTTTTTTTTGGGGGGGGGTTGCGCCGTTAACTTTCCTCTCCCCCCTCCCGCGGAGAAAGTAAATTCCGACCTCCGATCATTCCGCCGGGGCCTGAAGACCTGGCTCTTCGAGCTCTCTGGCCCAGGCTGAGGAAATTTGATTTTAATGGGGGTTTTATTTGACAGGGGCACATACAATTTTTTCTTTTTAAACTTGTTTTAACTTTTGTATTCGGTTTTTTTAATTTACCCTGTAAACCGCCCTGAGTCCTTCGGGAAAGGGCGGTATAGAAATGTAATAAAATAAATAAATAAAATAAATTCAGTTCCGTCTCCTTCCTTCCGCTTCCCTTGAAGGTTGAAGGATCCAACTCAGTAAATGGGCCGCTCTTTCTCCTCTTGGTTCCTCGGGGGGGGGGGCTCTTTCCTTGCCCTTGTCCCGAAGAAGGTTGGAGGGTATCCGGGCGGGGGGGGGGGAATCACAATTAAATAGAGAGGAGGTAAAAAAAGGGGGGGGGGAATTAGGGTGAGAAACAGGTGGTCTGACAGACGTCCGGGAAGGTGGGCTGCGAAGTAATACTCTGGTCGGGAGGGGCAACGTTTTAAAGAGTTGAAATTAAATTGTGATTAGATTTTCTTTCTTTTTTTTAAAAGCGTACTCGAGCCTACTTTTAACGCGGTAGAGAAGAAAGCGAAATAGCAAAATTGCAGCCGAGTCTGAAGAAAGCAGGGCAGAGTTTTCACCTTTTTACAATTCCTTTTTTTTCCTTTTTTTTTTCTTTTGGCAAAGCAGAGATGGCTTCAGACACGCCGAGCCTCTCTCTCTCTCTCCCACTTCGACCAGAAAAATCTCGTTCCAGATTTCTGGAAATTAATGAAAACTTTCAGGGCTCTTGTTCAATGGACCTTCCCCTTTCTCTCTCTCCCAGTCAGTGACCGAGTGACATTTGTTTGGGTCCTCTTATTTCAACTCGTTCTCTTTTGCGGTAAGATCAGGGAGGGGGGGAAAATATGATTTTTTTTAAAGAGGAAAAAAATCAATTTTAATTTCAGTTTAGAAGATGGTGTTAACGGGGGAGTTAGATGAGTCTGGCTCTCTGGAGCTTCTTCTCTCTAGCCTTTCCCTTCTCGATTCCCCCCCCCCTTTTCCATTGTTCGGACTTTTCAGAACAAAGATTTTATTTTCTCTCTTCCCCCTTCCTCCCCCCACGCCTCCTTCAGTCTTGCTACTCAGCTGACATTCGCTGGGCTCCGGGACTCAAAAATAAGTCTAATTTTCCTGGCCTGTTTAGAAGTGGGAAGATGGCTGTTTGTCTTGGAGACGCTTGGCATAGTCTACCTATCGAGCGATGCTATTTGTCCATTTAGTGGGGTCCGACTCTAAGCGATTGTTTGGGCCAGATCTCTCCATGTCTTCCGATTTTGCACTATTTTTTCCGAGTTGCTCTGTATTTCACGCCGAATTTCCTCTTCTCTCCCCGTTCGAACCAAAGCAAGGATATTCAGTCTTACTTTGCAAGGTGGGAGAATCCAGGAGCGGAGGCCACGCTGGTTGGGAGTTTCTCCTTGTTGTAAGATACAAGGTGGGGGAGGGCTGCTAGCGACAGATCCAGACAGGGGGACTTTCCATGGCCAGGTGGAAGATACCTGCGGCTGCTTATGGGCAAAGTAGGAATGCCCCTGAGTCATTTTCCCCAGAGTAGCACCCACACCAGCTGACTCAAGAAAGCAAGCCAAGCTGTATGCTGCCAGCAGATCCTGCTTTCTGTTGATCTGCATGGTTTTGGATAATTCTCGCCTCTCTCTATGAAGGTGTCTGTATCATTCACGAATGGGACTCTACGAAAAGCCAACACAGTCCTGGGCTGCATTAACAGAGGGACAGAATCAAGATCACGTGAAGTGTTAATAACACTTTACAAGGCCTTGGTAAGGCCACCCTTGGAATACTGCATCAAGTTTTGGTCGGCAGGATGTAAAAAAGATGTTGAGACTCTAGAAAGGGCACAGAGAAGAGCAACAAAGATGATCAGGGGACTGGAGGCTAAAACATAAAGAACGGTTGCTGGAATTGGGTATGTCTAGTTTAATGAAGAGAAGGACGTGGGGGGGGGACATGATAGCAGGGTTCCAGTATCTCAGGGCTTGCCACAAAGAAGAGGGAGTCAAGCTATTCTCCAAAGCACCTGAGGGTAGGACAGGTGGAAACTAATCAAGAAGAGAACCGACGTAGAACTAAGGAGAAATTTTTCTGACAGTTAGGACAATTAATTAGTGGAACAACTTGCCTCCAAAAGTTATGGATGCTCCAACACTGGAAGTTTTAAAGAATAGATTGGACAACCATTTATCTGAATTGGTATAGGGTTTCCTACCTGAGCAGGGGGTTGGACTAGATGACCTCCAAGGTCCCTTCCCGCTCGGTTATTCTGTGAAAAGCAGAGAGCCACTAATGTTTGGCTTTCTGGAGCCCAGATTTCGAAGCCTCAAAAACAGTCAGTTTGAGAAAATAATTGTCTCTTTCCCTCTACGTCAGTATTTCTCAACCTGGGGGTGGGTGGGGGGTGGTGGTTTAAGATGGGAAGCCTTCAACTCCCAGAATTCCCCAGCGAGCAGGGGAGGGGGGGAAGTGCACCCACCTTAAAGTCCCCTAGGTTGGGGAAACATTGCTCTGTGCATTATATAATAACAGTCCTTGGGTGCTTTTCAGCCAGTTCGTCCTCTCCTTTGCAAGGCTGGCCCGACCCGAGGCATTCCCATGCTTCCGATGTTACTATCCCTCCCTTCCCTTCGTCTCTGCTGCTACTACTAGTCGTGGTTTCCCACCCCACCCCACCCCACCCCACCCGCCCCGGGTTGGCGCATTCTTCGGCACCACGAGTCTCTTTCCTATGCTTTCCGCTCATCCCTCCGCCTTAGCAAGTTCAAAAGGCCCCCGCGTCTGGAATAAGCAGGGCTGAAAAGTGATTAAAAAGAAAAGAGAAAAAGAGAAAGAAAAAGAAAAAAATCCAACACGCTCAAAGCTTTAGATGTGAGATTGTCGGAAGTTCCCCCGGAGCACCGAGAGATGGGCTTGCAGAAGTCCCAGGTTGAGCTCGTGTCTTGGAAATCCGCGGAGTTTTTTTTTCCTTCCTTGTTTGTTCTTTCCTCTGTTCGGTTGCTTTGAACTCAACTGTTTCCTTTCGCTGGCAGGGTTTACAGCGCAGGAGAAGACATAAACTGCAGACTTTCGTGCAGTGCTTGGATTTTTTTCACCAGGCTCTCTTGGTCGTCTCCTTGAATTTCCGCTCGGAGGGAAGAGGGAGACTTTCAGTCCAGCCAAGATATACACGAATATTTGGTTTTTTAAATCACGTAGGGCATCCACCTGGCTGAGTATCCAGACAATCCCATATTCCCCAGTCCCACAAGCTTGACAATAAAGGACTCCTGGAATCTGGGTAGCACCCAACCATCCCTTTTGCCCATCTCGGAAGCTAAGGAGAATCAGTCTGGGTGATACAAAAGAGCCTTGGTGGAGCAGTGGGCTAATGCCTCCTTAAGTAACACCAGCTGCCTGCAATTAGTGCAGGTTCGAGTCCCACCAGGCTCAAGGTTGACTCAGCCTTCCATCCTTCCGAGGTAGGTAAAATGAGGACCCAGATTGTTGGGGGCAATTAAGCTGACTTTGTAATAATGCCGCTTGCCCCCCCCCCAAAGCCCTAATAAGCAGGCATATACATAGAATGAAGGCTACTGCTAAGCTTGTAAGCCGCCCTGAGTCTTCGGAGAAGGGCGGGATATAAATGGAATTAAAATAAAAATAAATAAAAAATAAAAATACAAGGATGGGGCACCACCAGGAAGCCCCAAGACTAGCCTACAACATTGGGCAGCTGAAGGAGGGGTGGGGGGAGAATCCAAAGGACAATTCCAAACCACGTAATGCTTAATGCTGCTGGAAAATTATAGATCAGTAGCAACAAGTTGTAAAGGGGCTGGGCTCCCATTGAAAAACAGGCAAATCTTTCCAGAAAAGTAATAAATACACCGGGTTTTGGCAGAAATGCTATTTTGTTGTATGCTTAATTGTACACAGTACTTGTAAGTATCTGAGTAACAAAAAACAAAGGCCAAATAAAAAACTGGTCCCAGAACTTTTTTTTTTTTGATGTGGGCAAGGACCAAGCCATTAAAATTAGATTGGGGATACCTGCAAGATTCCCCATCTCATTCCTTGGAAGTCAAGGTATGATTAACCTGGCATGGTCATCGCCTGAGATATTTTCAGAAAGGGATACAGGCGATTAGATTTAGATTCATCGGGATCTAAAGAGCGTCACCCACTTTTTCCTATTGGATATTATTGGGGAGAGATGGGGGTGCACCGGAAGGGGGGGGCGGCTTGAGCGCAGCTCAGGTCTCTAATTCGCCGGACATAAAAATGAAGAAACAAACAAGGGACCATGTGGAGGGCTTCGAAGCCCATTAACGATAATGAGACGAGGCAGCGGAAGGTGGGAGCGGAGGGTGAAGCCTCTATTAGGCTGTTAAAAATAATTATTAATTACTTTACTTAATAAATTGCTTGCACGCTTTTCTGGACGAGCTTGCTGCCTAGGAGTGCCGGAAACGTGGACGGGGTGTTAAATCCTGACTTTCTCCCTGCCTCGTATCTTGCTGCTTGTGCCTCCCTCCCGGCGTGCCACCCCCTTCCTCTCACCTTCTTCCAGCGCGCCGCAACATTTGCCCTCCTGCCTCTCATACCCATGGGCGACGTTGTCGCCCCCCCACCCCCCACCCCCCACCCAATATATTAAGCCCAGCCGTTTAAAGAGTCAGCCCCTTCCTTCCTTCCTTCCTTCCTTCCTTCCTTCCTTCCTTCCTTCCTTCCTTCCTTCCTTCCTTCCTTCCTTCCTTCCTTCCTTCCTTTTCTCCCTCCCTCCCTCCCTCCCTGCCCCCGTTTTGTTCTGCCACGGAACTCGGAGGAAATCCTTCTTTCCTCAACCTGGATGTTGAAATATTTGTCTGGCATTAAAACTCGCCCCCTGCCCGTTTTTCTTCGCCCTCCAACCGCCTCCCCCCTCCCCCCCCCCCCGCCAGGACTGCCTCCTCTCGCCTTGTTAGAAGCCGGGTATTTGAGTTCTGAGCTGAGATTTAAGATCAAAGGAGCTTCGCTGGCTATTAGTTTCATGCCTGAGCATTGATCCCCCATTGATCGCGCGGAGTTTGCCCCAACGTGTGTGTGTATCGGGGCTGGTTTAGAACAGCCTCGGTGGAAAGGGAGGGAGGGGGGGGGAGAGAAACTTCCACCTCTGCCTTTTTTTTTCCGCCGGAGGTTATAGAACAATGAGGAGAGAAGGAAGAATCCCTTTTCATCCTCCAAACGCCGCCGCCAGATAGCCAAATCGATAACTAATGACAATGAATAATTTACGGCATTGATTTCTCCCCTCCCCCCCAAAAAAGAGGGGAGATGTTGGCAAACATACCCTTCAAGATTGAGAAGGAAGCAAAGGAAATTTGTACAAGCGCTCCGTTCCCACCCCTGCCCGTTTCCCCCAATTCAAAAGGGAACGTCCCTGGTGTGTGTGTGTGTGTGTGTGTGTGTTTTGTGTTTTGTTTTTTCTTTTCTTTTGGCAAGGGGGAAGAGTTAAGATGCAATTAGTATTTCTTACCCAAAGACGGGAGCGAGTCTGCGTCTGTTTGTTTTTCCTCCCGAGATGTTTGTGCAGGTTTCTGGAGGGGTGGGGGTGGGGGGTTTACAACTTGGCATAACAACCGTCTTCTCTCCCAGTAAAGGTTTGTGAAGAATCGGTGGGAACTCTCACACGCTAAGGCATAAACTTTCACTGGCCAGACGTGGGTGGTGGCTTAATTAGCTTGGTGCTTTAGTTGAGTCGTCGGCAGACAAAACGGAGAATCTGTGGACGCAAGTTAAGAACATCCTCGGTTTAATTTTTAGGCCACCAATGAAGGTGGCCTAAATTGGTAGCTCAGGGTTGACATGAAGGCGTCCTTGGTGCTCTTCTGAGCTGGGTTGTTTTCTTGCAGACGTTTCACGACCCTAACTAGGTAACATCATCAGTGCTAGAAGGGAGTGGGGGGGTTATGGAGAGGAGAAGGACTCCGGGGTCCTTGGCGCTCTCTGAGCTGGGTTGTTTTCTTGCAGACGTTTCACGACTAGGTAACATCATCTAGCACATACCTAGTTTGGGTCATGAAACCTCCGCAAGAAAACAAGCTCAGAGAGCACCAAGGTCCCCCCCCCCCACCCAACCAACATTTAGCCTGTTGCTTCCCTCTGTATGGGGTGGGTGGGTGGAGAAATGAGGATAAAGTGGCAGTTTTAAGTTTCTTGCCCACTTTTTCTTTAATGCCAAGACACACACCCCTCTCAGAATCTGTAAATCATTTTTTTTATTAGCTTTAGGGTTTAAAAGGCAGGTTAAGTGTTAACTAGACATTATTTAATCAGAACGCAGGTTCCACCACAGCAATCTAATTTCTGTTACCTATTTGGGATCAGTTTTCAATCCCTTTTTTTTGTATCCTTCAAACTATGGTCTTTAAACTTAGGTAACTCGGAGCCTCAGCAGAAGGCGCGCGTGAACGAGTGAATGGCTTCCTTCACCTAGGAGGAAGGTAGATCGTAGTTTCTGCAGCTTTCTAGCTTAAGGTAGGTTAAGGAATGCGAACTCGGACAACGGGGTTGAAAGCAAGGCTGGAAATTCTGCGGAGCCGAAGCAGAATGGCCCATTAGTATAGCCACCTGTAGTTGCAATAGGGCAGGGTGTACGGGTCTCCCCGCCCCACTTCTCCCCTTAATAAAGTTGATGTCTTGATTGTAGGTTGTTTTTTTTTAAAAAAAAATTAAAGAGGCGTTCAGAGAACACGACCTCTCTCCTAACGAGGAGGAAGACGTGGGAAATACGGGAGTGGAAACAAGCCAGGCGAGAAAGAACCGGCATAGGGTGTGTGTGTGTGGGGGGGAGCAGTGGATACGGAGTGCCTTGTCCCCCCCTTTCTCTCGACCTCTCTCTTTCCAGATCGGGGGTTCTGCGGCTCTCCTCTCGGCTTTAGGAATATGCAGAGATGAGAGGAGGCGAGAAGGCGAAAGGGGGGGGAGAGGGAGGGAGGGGGAGGGGGAGGTGGAGATGGGGGGGGGAGAAGCAAAGAAAGAAAATTCCCTCGGCTACTTGTTATAACATTTCTCCAGGAGGTTGGAGGGAAGTTGAAAGTCTGATAACCGAAATCAAAACTAACAAGGAAATGATCTGCGCCTCTCATCTGGGGGCCCCAGCTCCTGGGGGCCTGGAGGGGGAATCTGCCGGCTTCCTCTTTGATTTGTAAAAAATGCATTACCTCCCAAATCAAACGGAAAATTACTGCAAGCAAGGAGGGGCGGGTGAGAACGAGGGGAGGGGGGAGAGGGGAGGGCTGGGCCTTTGGGGACACCCGAGCAGCACGCACCGGGCTGGCGGGGGTGGGGGGGTGGGGGGTGGGGGGGAGTGGTACAGGATAGGATTTTTTTGTGGGGAAGGAAAAGGGGGGGCGAATTGAAAACTGGGTGGAACGCGAAGGTGGGGGCGCTCAGAAGGAGCGGCCGGAGCTGTCCCTGGTGCTGAAATCCGCCACCGGCAGCCGTGGGGTGGGGGGGGGGAACCTGCCAGGGCTTGTGTTGGTATTTGGCGCTCTCCAGCTACCCGTTTCCAATAACTAATCCAGTTAGTTAAACCAAGGCCTTCCGGTCTGATTTTTCTAAATTACCTGGCTTCCAAATTTCACCTCTAAAGACACAGGACCGAGGTTTTTTTGCTTTTGTTTTTTTTTTTAAATCCTTGTTTGGTTTCTCCTGTTCCTGTCTTTGACCCATTCCACTCCGGGGGGGGGGGTGGAAGTGGGGGGGGTTTGGGTTTTGTTATGCTCCCTGGCCCGCGTTCACACAACAGGATAAATAGAGGTAGAGTTTATTCAAGCTGAGTGCTAATCAAACAGGCTATTGAGTCTTTGCTTGAGGTGGGTAGATGTGTTGTGTGAACACGTTCAGGAGTCACCTTTCTAGGGGACAGGCGGGGGTGGGGTTGAAGGCTATTTTAATGTCTATTTTAAGGATAGAAAAATAAGAACCCTTTTTGTTTCCCCCGCACCCCGTCCAGTCTAGATTCCCCTATTTTAGTTCAGATTAACCATTTGGTGGCCTGTTCTTCGACGGCTTAGAATAGATCAGGGTTTGGGGGTACTTGCAACAATTCTCTTTCTTCCTCTTTCATTCAACTCTGAAATTTTCACGGGGGGGGGGTGGTAGTGGTGAAGAGACCGAGGGATTTTATCCTTGCCACCTTCTCCTCTTTCCACAGTTTTAAGGGGTGGAGGGGCTAAAGAAGACTTAAGTTGCCTTTCCTGAAAAGAAACTGCGGTGGATGGCCTTGCGACCCACCCACCCCCACCCCCACCTGTAATGCTAATCTTGACTTAGTGACAGGTCACGGGGTGGAAATCTACCAGCTTCATCGGGAACTGAGGGGCAAGCAAGCTTCTCTGGTTAAGGCCGGATCCGCTCCTGTTTGGGCTGCTCTCTTGATTCGCATTGCCGGGAGCGAAACTTCGCTCTTCCCATCCCGCAACTAACGCTGGCGGCGGGGAAAGTAAAACCATGAAAACCAAGAGGGGGAAATCAATTTTCTAGTCTACCGTCCCTTTTCAATTGCCCCTGTCCCCCAGGAACCGCTCTGCGGGATGCTCCTGGGGCATCGGGACCGCTTCCTCACCCGCTCCGCCGTTCCCCCGTGGTTTCTAGAGTGCCTGGGGAAGTAGAGGCGGAGGGCGGAGGAGAGGAAAGGGGGGGAGGGAAAAGGGGGGGGGAGAGTCGGCATGGAAATTGGTAGAAGGGAATAGGGCAGGGGGTCTTCAAACTTGGCCCTTTTATGACTTGTGGACTTCAACTCCCAGAATTCCTCAATCAGGCATGCTGGCTGAGGAATTCTGGGAGTTGAAGTCCACAAGTCATAAAAGGGCCAAGTTTGAAGACCCCTGGAATAGGGGAAGAAACCTTCCGGAGAGGTGCACGGAGGAGGGCCAGAAAAAGGGGGAGGGAGCGAAAAAAGGCAAAGCAGGAGAGGAGCGAGGGATCCGGAGGGAGAAGGAAAGAACGGGCTGCAGAGATTCGGACGGAGGGGAAGGTGGCATTCCAGGGCCTCATCCAGAAGGTGAATCGAGAAAGGAGGCGCCCTCTTTGGTCTGGCGTCCCCGCGAAAGCCTCCTGGAGCTCCGCTTCCGTCCGGCCCGGTCCACGGGTTGGCTTTAAGAGGACCAGGCCGCCGGAGCGGGAACTTTGAAGGACGAAGCTGGCAAGAAATCACAATCTCCTCCTTCCCCCCCCCCCACCGCCCCGGCCCTCGGTTTTTGGGGTCAAAATGATTCTCAGGGTTGGAAGACTGCGCAGAGAGGGACGGGAGAGCTCAAAAATTAATGCCAGGCGAAAACTTGGGGAGAAATCCCTGGAAGAAATTAAGGGAAATCCACCCACCCCACCCCCAAAAAAGGGGAGGGGGTTGGAGGTGAAAAAAGGCTTAGGTAGGAGAATGAGGGAACAAGACCGCGAAATAGAATAAAGCTTCCCGGAATGAGGAGACCACAGAATTGGGAGGCGAGGGGAATACCAAGACCCTCTCGTTTCCTTCCTCTTTTATTTAAGCCCAGGCTGCAAGACCCCCTTCCCTCCCCCCCCTCCCCCCCACAGAGAAACCTTCCATGTTCAACTTCTTTGGTTTCTACTCTTAAAGTAGAAGTAGAGCTAAAGAAGTAGAGCTAAAGAAGGAAGGATTGCTTTGGGTGGGTGGGTGGGTGGGTGGGGGGAAGGCGTGGTGGAGAGCTGCTGGGGTCGCCTCTAAGGTTGTCTTTCCATCTCGGGCCCCAGTCCCGGATTACATTCACACCGCATAACAGAGTGGGGAAGGGACCTTAGAGGTCTTCTAGTCCAACCCCTTCTTCAAGCAGGAGACCCTCCAGAACAGACAAATGGGTATCTTTTGTTCGCCACGGGGAAGAGCGGAGGATGTCAGGGTATTTCGTAGCAGAGAGCACTCTGGGGGGGTGCGGGGGGGGCGCGAAGGAGGGGAAGGGTTGCAGGGCTTCTTTCCGTGCCAAATCAGTTGCACCCATCTCCTTTTTTGCCAGCTCGTCGGGACTTGTATGCTGTAAGGCTCCATTATCCACAGCCAGTTACACACACACACACACACACACACACACACACACCCGGAGGGCCGATTTGGTGGGATTGCAGCTCTGCTTCTCACCCACACACACACACACTTTCCATATCTGGGTTTTAAGGGATTGGGGACCGTGATCCTGGTGTGTGTGTGTGTGTGGGGGGGTGTTGTCTCCCGAGTCCTCTTCCGGTATGTTTTTTTTTTCTTCTTTTCCTGGCAATGATGAGCAAAACGGGAGCTGACCGTTATAAAACAGCACCTCCACGCAGCTTTGCGGCGGTGGGCTTTGCGGAGGCCGGTTCTAATCCCGCCATTTCCAGACCCGTGAATTATAGCGCCGTCTAAGCATCGCTGGGCCGATCTGTCAGTAATGAAGGCAGCTTTAGATTGTCGGGATAACTGATAGCCGGGTGTCGGTGGAAAACATTTATGGCCGGAATATTTGAAAAGATCGAGATCAATTTTTCACCAGTGATTTAGAGAGCCTTCTACTAACGCTCAGCCCCGTTTGGGCGCAACCAAGTCTGCCTTTAACACGGGTTGGGTTGCTGTTGTTGTTGTGTGTTTTTTCCTTGACACACAGCAGGGATTGGATGGCGACGCTGGAAACCTCTCGTGTGGAAGCAGCTGAAAAAAATGTGGCTTACACTGAAATACACGCGCTGGAAACTGACTGAACGAAGCGTGCTCGCACGTGTTTTTTTTTAAATTATTACACTTACTGACCACGTTTTCGCCAACCCACACTCACACCGAGTTTCCTCATGCAAACACGCGACAGAGAAGAGCTTTGAATTAGAGAGCCAAACGCAGCTAACCCGACAGGACTGGGGGGGGGGGAGGAGGAGAAACAAAAAAAAACCGCCACAAAACGACTGAATTTATTTAGGAGCCGCTTGGAGAGTCCATCGGCGCCTTCAAGAGCGCAGGCTGAGATTTGCGCGGAATCCTGACCGTTCTGACAGGCGCGAACGCGGGTTGAAAGGCGCCGCGTTTCTCACGTTCTTAAGCAGAAGGAGGCTGGCGAAGGTTTTAACTGTAAGGGGAGAGTCGCTTCCAAAATGAGCTGCGCTCGGCGGGGTCCCGTCTTGGGGGGGGGTGTCGTCTTTCACCTGGCTCAGGGAGTGGGTCCGGCAAGCGGCAGCCCCCAACCCTTCTGCCACTCCCTCCAAAAACAGCCGCAAGAAACAAAAAGCCGCACAGATGCTTTTTGGCTTTTTTGCGTGGGTTTGCCTCCCTCCCCTTCCCCCTCCCCTCCGCTCCCAAGGCACAGAAGGTCCCGAGTGGGCTCTTCCCAGCCGCCAGACTGCGCGGCAGGACCTTTTGCGTGGAAGCCTCGGGTCCAACTCCTCCGGGCCAGGACTGAAGCTCCAGTTGGGGGCCTCCCTCCCTCCCACTCCCCCCACCCACCCACCCCCGCCAACTCAGCCATCTCTCCCAGACTCTCTTCCCCGCCACTGGGGAAGAAACACAGGAAAAAAAACCCACCCACCCACCCCCCATCCCGCGAAATCCGCAGCGCCTTCTCTTCCGCGCCCATCCCAAGCAGGTCGGGGGGGGGGGCGCATTCACACCGCTTTTTCCTTTCCTTTTTTTCTTCTTGTGTGTAATATCTCGCCGCAGGAGACCCTTCCTCAATGCGCTTTCTCTCTTTCTTTCTCTCTCTCTCCTGCGCCCCCCCCCCCGCCCTCCCCTTCCTGCAGATAGAAGCCTTCCTCGCTATGGACTGTAATTGCGTCTCCGATCTGCTCCTCACCTCTCCTGTGCCGGCTCTGTGGACACCAGGTAATCCTAATCTGGACCCTGGGGAGATATGACCGAAGCCCCCCCCCTCTCCCGTCCCCGACCCTGCACGACTGTGGGTTAATCCGTGAGCCAAGGACGCCGCCATGGTGGGTAGTGGACGTGGGTAGTGGACGCTTGTGCCAGGCATCACCTGGGTGTTCAAGCCGCTTGGCCTCTGCCTAGCTGCGCCTGGCCTGGCGTACTGGCGGGTTAGTAAACTGCCCTTCCAACACAGCCTGGCTGTCTTCACACAGCAGCTTGACCTGTTTACTGAATTAACTCCAAATCTGGGCCTGCGCAAGACTTTCAGCCAGGAACCAAAAGGCTTGGGTTCACAAACTGCTAAGCCGTGGCCCTTAAAAGCTAACCTGGTTCAAAGTGACCACGGTTAGAACGGCCCAGCGAGGGCAACTCCATTTGGTTAAGATGCAGCCAGAACCCATGTGAGACTGTCAGGGGTAGGCAACCTTGGCTCTTTTTATGACTCGTGGACTTCAACTCCCAGAATTCCCGTGCCAGCCATGCAGAGGTGAAAGGGAGAGGTTTCCAAGCTGAGCCATGCTGGCTCAGGAATTCTGGGAGTTGAAGTCCACGAGTCATAAAAGAGCCGAGGTTGCCTACCCCTGATTATTCTAGACACAAGGAGTCCCCAACTGACAACAGTTCGTTTACTGTTTGAGAAAAAAGACTTATGACCGTTTTTTCACAGTTGTGACCTTTGCAGCTTTCCCCAGGATCATGTGATCAAAATTCGGATGCTTGACGACGGGTTCATATTTACGACCGTCGCTGTGTCCCAAAGTCACGGGACCCCCTTTTGCAAGCTTCTCACAAGCAAAGACCATGGGGAAGCCAGATTCACACAACAACTGTGTTGCTAACTTAATAAGTGCAGTGATTCACTTAACCGCCGTGGCAAGGAAGGTCGTAAAAGGGAGCTAAACTCACTTAACAAACATCTCACTTAGCGACAGAAATTTTCAGCTCAGTTGTCGTAACTCGAGGACTACCTGTACTGGGTTAAAAACTACTGGTAGTGGGGCTTGTTTGGCCAGGATTGGCCCCATCCTATTCTCACCTGCAATGATTCATGCCATTAAGTGTCGGCTTGCTTGGCTATGAAATTTGGCTTGGCTTGGTTTTCCTCCTATGCTACACCATAAGCCATAAGTTGCAAGCTGCAATTTATGCTTTTTGTGTGTGACGCATGTGAAAACCTAGAGTAGATAAGCAGAGCTTTCACCTGGTTTTAGTCATTTTACATGTCAGGCTTTCAGTCCTGAAAAGATAAACTTGCAAGCATTCCTTAGCAAGGGAGAACATCTCCCAGGCAGAAAATTGAGGGTTTTTCCTGATCTGGACATCTTAAGACTTCTCTCTTTCTCCCTGGGTTCACTCAGTTAACCCATGGTTGATTTAATCGTGGTTTACAATACTCAATTAACCCTCTTTTTCTGAGTTTGCATGGCATTGCACACTGGCTGATTCGGACAACACGTTCAATGAGCAACAGGAGTTTTAACTGATCTGGTTATACGTGTTGCCTGAATCTCCCACAGGCACAGAAAACTTACCAGATCTGGTGCTTTGATGCACTTGTCTATCTAGTGCAGTGTTAAACTGGTTGAAATATATTGTTATTATGAATAATAATACAACTGAAAGATACACTCGGATATTTTTGAATTGTCATCCTGAAATTGAGAATGCAAAATTGCGTTTTGAGATTTCAGGTTTGAATATTGAAAAGAACTATTATCTGAATATAAAATCTATTTTATTACTATATATTCCTACAGGCAAACACACACACTTCTGAACACTTGGCATATCTTAATATTTTTAGGGATGAAATATGAAACCAAGCCAGCTATCAATTTTGTCCGAAACACCCAAAGCTGTTATGCCATCCCAGGCCAACTCTTCAAATGCCACTCTTTTTGAACATCAGTATTTGAAAACAGCAAATACAAAATAGATGCATAAAGTCCTGTTGTTTTCAAGGATCAGCTTGTATAACTAAATGCATAACTAAACCTAAATCCCATCCCGCACTTTTTATTCAATAATTTAGTGATTTAAAAGACAGGCCTCACTTTTCTTCACCAAAATTAAAGCCTTTCCAGGAAAAGGTGGCACTTAAACCAATATAATTAATAAGAAAAAGTCAGCAGACACACTTAGAAAAATATTACTTCTTTTTCTAATGCAGCAAAATAAAGCCATCTCTTTCCCCAAATTATCTAAAACATTATGATTTTAGTAAGCATAGGGGAAAAAATAAGTTTTCAAGGGGAAAACCTGGTATCGTATCGGGAGCATAATCTCTCCCACATTGGAGGAAACCCAGCCATGGTGACATTTTAAAAATTGGATTGGAGTGAAGGAGAAGAGAAAAAAAAATTACAAATTTGGCACCCAGATGGCTGTTGAATGGATGCCGGCTGCTAAGAGTTATTTCTTTAAAATATTTCTCTGCCACATTTTGCTTCTCAGGCTTGATGTCAAAGGCACGCATCAAATATCTACTGGCTCTTTAGCATCAAAAAATATTTCAACCGCCTGGGAACATTTAGCAAATGGAAAACTGTGCGGAAGATTCCAGAGCCCTTGCCTATCAATAAATACATAAATAAAATCGGCAAGTCTATCCTGGTGCTGATAAGAGAAGAGACGGCTGCAGAGATCGCAACTGGAGTGACTTGCTAGCAAGTGCCAGGCTGCTCTAGCCGATTGTGCGGTTTGCCTTCTGCCAGTTAGCAATAGACAAACATTTCCCACCCCCTCGTTCCAAACAGCGATTAATTGCACCCTTTCCCTCCAAGCGGTGGCTCCCCTAGGAACCCAGAGAGCTGTGAAGTTGATAGCTCCCAGCTGAAGGCTGGGGGCAATTGCGACAATCAAAGGGAACTGTTTTTAACCTCCGGGCTGCCTTTCCCTCACTTGGCCTCTGAGGAGCAAATCCTGTATGTTTCATTAGCCAGCTGCTTCAATCTTTCTTTTTTCTTTTTTCTCCCCCCCCCCCCGCCACCCTCGCAAAGACTGGAATAATAGCAGGGTAGTCAAAAGAAGACTCTTTGCAGTCTGGGTTGAAATAGGAAGGGAGACAAGGCTTCATTTGGTTGCCTTGGGCTGAGGATGTCTGCTAAAAGGGGGGGGGTCGAGAGAATCAAAATGGCAGCCACGGAAGCCCTGCCTGTCAGGATCAGGACCACGTGTTAAGTGGCAGTTCAGAAGATTTATTGCTCTAGCCTTTATACAAGAATCTAGTCGACTAAGGTTCAATACTAAACTGGCGCCAGATAAGGGGCTGCAGAATTCAGGAGAGGTTGGAGTTGTTTGTGGCAACATAAGGACTCTAGGCTCATGACTTACTTAACTCCATCACCAGTTCTATCTGCTCTTCTCCTACACTGTCCCCCACGTAAAAAGCTTTGATCACATAATTTTCACCGCCATCTTTTAAAAAAAAACCCTGACACTCCTTAGCACGGTATTTAACATTCTAGAATTGGAAGTAAAGAACATCTTTCTCTTGTTTATGCATTTCTGGGTTGTTCACGCACCTCCTAGTAATTCTGGGTTGTTTATCATACTATTGTAATAGTTACAACAACCCTGAAGAAATGACTTACAACCAATCCTTGCACTTACAGCTGTCACATGTCACGTGATTAAAATTTGGGCACCTGACAACCAGAAAAATAGAATAGAATAGAATAGAATAGAATGGAATGGAATGGAATGGAATGGAATGGAATGGAATAGAATAGAATAGAATAGAATAGAATAGAATAGAATAGAATAGAATAGAATAGAATAGAATAGAATAGAATAGAATAGAGAATGGGAATGGGAATAGAATAAAATGGAATGGAATGGAATGGAATGGAATGGAATGGAATGGAATAGAATAGAATAGAATAGAATAGAATAAACTTTATTGTCACTTTTAAATGTACACTAATCAGCATAATGTAGATTAAAATGAAACTTCGCTGCATTCAGCTCTCAAAGGGTCACCATCATACATTTACGATGTTGCAGCATGCCACAGTTTTATGATCGCCATTTGTGACAATCCCAGCTGGCTTACAACAAGCAAAGTCAGTTGGGGGGGTGTGGGTGGTTAAAGCTGGAGTCACCTAATGACAGCATGATCCACTTAACAACTGTAGTGCTATACTTAAGAACTGTGACAAAAAGGAATTTTAAAATCAGTCACTTAATAACCACCTTGCTTAGCGACAGAAATTCTGGTCCCACTTGTCACAAGTTGAAGACTCTCTGCATATTACTGGCTCCCCTTTGCAAATTGTAAGTCTAGACGCATAAGTGCTTGCACCTACATGCTATGTTTCCTTGCAGCATCTGCTCTGCTGTTCCATGGGGCATGCAGGTAGCCCTCAACTTACAGCGGTTCCTTTAGTGATCATTTGAAGATGCAATGGCACTTGAAAAAAGCGAATTATGACCGGTTTTCACACTTATGACCATTGCAGCATTTCCCCCTGGTCACATGATCAAAGGTGACTCATATTTATGACGGTTGCAGTGTCCTGGGGTCACGCGATCCCTTTTTGTGACTTTATGACAAGCAGAATCAATGGGGAAACCCGATTCATTTAACGACGGTGTTACTACACAACTGCAGTGATTCACTTGAAGAGACAGGTCATAAAAGGGGGCAAAACTCACTTAAGAACAAAGACATTTGGGCCTCTATTGTGGTGGTAAGGTGAGGACTAGCCGTATTGGTTCTGCTTGCTGCTTGAGTTGCAAAAGTGGATTACTTGACATCAAATTTAAATCAAGGCGGCTTTGGGTTTAACAGACCCAAACAGTTGGTGTGCAAATTAGTTCTTGTTAAAGCCAACGGATCTAGATAGTTAGGGTTAATTAAGACAAAACCTAAATGAAATCAAGAGTGATTAACAGGGGAAAGCAGGGTTTCTCAGCCTTAGCAACTTTTAAGATGGGTGAACGTCAATTCCCAGAATTCCCATTCAGACGTTTACAAAGAACGCCCTGCCTGTTGGAGTTAGCCCTTGAATTTTGATCATGCGACCACGGAATAGTTGTTCAGTGCACTTGCCAAGAAAACTAAGGGACCTATTGATAAAGATTCCAGTGTTGGGCTATACTAGAGTAGACGTGATTTGTGTGGAGGCAAAAATCCAAATTTTTGCGGCGTGTTGATGGGAAATGGAAGAAAGAGTATCTCAGAGCTTAATTAAAACCATTTACACATCATACAGCAGCTGTAGAAAAAGTGGATTTCCCCCCTCAGGCATCATTTGGAAAGAAGCCCCAAATAAAACAGCTGATATCATCAAGTTTTTAATGCAAGACTAGAGCTAGAATTGGAGCATTGCTACAGATCTGCTCAAGTAGGTTGGCTTAGGGCAGGGGTAGGCAACCTCGGCTCTTTTATGACTCATGGACTTCAACTCCCAGAATTCCTGAGCCAGCATGGCTCAGCATGGAAACCTCTCCCTTTCCCCTCAGCATGGCTGGCTCAGGAATTCTGGGAGCTGAAGTCCACCAGTCATAAAGCGGCCTAGGCCTAGGTCAGGGGTAGACAACCTTGGCCCTTTTATGACTGGTGGACTTCAACTCCCAGAATTCCTGAGCCAGCATGGCTCAGCTTGGAAACCTCTCCCTTTCCCCTCAGCATGGCTGGCTCAGGAATTCTGGGAGTTGAAGTCCATGAGTCATAAAAGAGCCGAGGTTGCCTACCCCTGGCTTAGGGTTAGAAAAAGTGTTCAAGGCAATGAAAATGTGTGGGATCTTAGGTCAGCGGCCCAAGGAAAAGTTACGATATTTGGTGTGGTAGTTAATGGCGCCATGGCTCAGCGGTTAAAGATGCTGAGCTTGTCAGCTGGAGAGCTGACAGCCCGGGTTCGAGATCCGAGCGCCACGTGACAGGCTGAGCTCCTGTTATTCGCTCAGCACCTATCCACCTAGCAGTTTGAAAGCATGCAACCGCAAGTAGATAAATAGGTACCATTTGGGTGGGAAGGTAACAGCAGTCCCTGCACCTCAGTGTATACAGGTAGTCCTCGGCTTACAACAGTTTATTTACTGACCAGTGAAAGTTACAACGGCACTGAAGAAAGTGACTTATGACCACAAAGAAGATGGGGTCAAGCTATTCTCCAAAGCGCCTGAAGGCAGGACAAGAAGCAACGGATGGAAACTAATCAAGGAGAGAAGCAACCTGGAACTAAGGAGAAATTTCCTGACAGTTAGAACAATTAACCCGTGGAACAGCCTGCCTACAGAAGCGGTGAATGCTCCAACACCGGAAGTATTTAAGAAGAGACTGGACAGCCATTTGCCTGAAATGGTATAGGGTTTCCTGCCTGAGCAGGGGGTTGGACTAGATGACCTCCAAGGTCCCTTCCAACTTTATTATTATTAGTATTATTGAAACTCACTGAACAAAGGTCTCACTTAACCACAGAAACCTTTGGGCTCCATTGCGTCGCACGTCGAGCACTGTGTATTGCTGTTCTACCCGCAGAGCCTCTGATGCCTGAGCTAGGCATAAAAGCCCGAACAAGGGAGGGATTGGGATTTTCCAAATAGCAAGATACCTCTCTGGAGAAAGACTCATCTGACACTTGGCGAGCCATGGCATTTGCGTGATGTATAGGGAGGCCTTGGGGAAGGTGAATGTAATTTACTGCAGGGGTGCCAAAGGTGCAGTGTGTAACTGAAAAATCAAGGCATCGATCAGCAGTTCATTAGGCCTGCTAATGACAGATTCCTAGATAGAGGCACAGATCGGAGGAGGCTGGCTTGACCTAGCCCTAGAGAGAGATGGGGCACCTTCTGCCTTGAAAGTCCGTCCTCTCTTCTGAGCTGGAGCCGTGATTAATTGGGATGGAGGGTGGAAGTGGAGGTGGCTGAATTGGACAGCCCAAGACTGGGTCGGTCGGTTTATTAAAGCCCAGGGCAGAATTAAGATCTGAATGTGGAAATAACCGCAAGGAGGAGAACATCTCAACTTCTGGGGAATGTCTCCAAGGATTTGGGGGGGGGGCATTTTCAAAGCACATGGAGAAGAGGTCTTTGAACGATGTCTGCCACTGGTCACGCGCGATGCCGAGCAATGCAGGAAGTCCTCGACTTACAATCGCAATTGAGCCTAACATTTCTTTGGTTGAGTTGAGTATGGCTTCATTTTCTTGCCACACTTGTCAGGTGAATCATCACCATTGTTAGGTGAATCGTCACCTCCTCCTTGTTCCTCACTCCGCAAACCCCACTCCCTTCTAGCACTGATGATGTTACCTAGCTGGGTAATGAAATGTCTATAAGACAACAACCAAGCTCAGAGAGCTCCAAGGACTTCATAGTCCTCCTCCTCCTCCTCCTCCTCCACTCCACTAACCCCACTCCCTCCTAGCACTGATGATGTTCCCTAGTTGGGTCATGAAACGCCTGCAAGAGAACAACCAAACTCAGAGAGCACCAAGGACCCCACAGTTCAACCTGAGCTACAAATATTCTCCCCTACTGAAACTTACACTCTATAAGAGCATCGTGCAGGTTAAAGCAAGCAGGAGAACCTAAAAATGATTTTTTAAAGTCTTTCTATATGGAATAATAGGATTTATTAAAGATAAATGGAGGATAACTAGCTAGTTAGAACTTGTGACCTGCAATCAGCTAATTCTTTTTCTTTCTTTCTTTTTTTTCACTGACAGGTTTTGCTTTCCCAGACTGGGCCTATAAACCCGAGTCGAGTCCCGGTTCCCGTCAGATCCAGCTCTGGCACTTTATCCTGGAACTGCTGCAGAAGGAAGAGTACCAGAATGTCATCGCCTGGCAAGGAGATTATGGTGAATTTGTCATCAAGGACCCCGACGAAGTGGCCCGCCTCTGGGGTATTCGTAAATGCAAGCCCCATATGAACTACGACAAGTTGAGCCGGGCTTTAAGGTGAGAGACGGGGAAGGCAGAGATTTTGGCTCATTTTAGCATCTGGGGATGAGGGGAAGTGGGTCGAATGTTTCTCAGCCTCGGCAACTTTAAGAGCTGCGGACTTCAATTCCCAGAATTCCCCAGGCAGCGTAGAATCCTGGGAGTCGGTCCACAGATCTTAAAGCTGCTACAGTTGGGGAACACCGTTCTTATGTAAGGAAGGATGCTAAAGCTTGAGGTCAGGTCTTCAGAGTTCCCATCTAGACTGCATTACAAATTTGCACCCAATTCTCATTAACAGTGGGAATCAGGATTGTCCAAGGCTTGAAGTGCACCTATTTGGGTTTCGGGTTTTTTTTGGAAAAACTCATGTGTTGATTAGATTTCCGTGGATGTACGTGATGTAACACTCGAAGATCCAGGTTAGGGATTGTTCATTATGGATAAAAATCTGTCTGTGTGGTGGCTGGAAATTGACACTAACTTTATAACACATCATCACTCTCGTGGGATAAATCTAGTTGTAATCTAGCAGTTTTGAAAAACCTGAAAGTGAGTTTTAGTCAAGTGCAAGATCGCGCGTAAACGGTTAGGTGTATTTCTTACACTCAATTGCTTCCGGGATTATACAGGTCGTCCTCGACTTACAAGAGTTCATATAGTGACCGTTCAAAGTTACAATGGCACTGAAAAAAGTTTTTTCACACTGACAACCGTTGCAGCATCCCCATGGTCATGTGACCAAAATTCAGACTCTTTGACAATTGACTCATATTTATGACGGTTGCAGTATCCCGGGATCGTGTGATCCCCTTTTATGGCCTTTTGACAGTCAGATTCACTTAACTTAACAACTGTGTTACTAACTTAACAACTGCAGTAATTCACTTTAACAACTGTGACAAGAATTGGGACAAAACTCACTTAACAACTATCTCGCTTAGCAACAAAAATCTGGCACTCGATTGTGGTCGTAAGTCAAGGACTACCTGTAATGGGGTTAAGATCTTGTTTGGAGATCAAAATTTTCAATCATACAGAGCTGCTATTCACACAGTATATATTAAGTGTATGACCAGGGAAAGAATAACAGAATGATTTAATTTATCCCAAACTGCACATCATTCCTGAAGAAACCACTTGTTGAGAATGTCCTGTGTTTCAAGATTTGTCTGAGCAAACTCGAAACTATTTAAACTGCATTCCACATTTTAATGCAGCATGAAAAATATAATTATTACATGGTTTGAGGCTCTCTTTTTTGAGATAAAATACAGCTAAGAAGAGCAATTGGAAAGTAATATGATTTAAGTTTCCCTTGCCTTAAATTTGCTTCTATAAAAAACAAAGTGAGTAAGAAAGGTTGGGATAATACTAATTTATTAACTTGTATGCCGCATCTCAACTATTCTGTGCAGCTTACAATAATCACAGAAAGAAATTAGAAGAATGCAGCTACATTGCTTTGAGCACCCAAAAATGTACTATATTAATGCCAACTTCCAGTGCTTGAATGTTTAACCAATTATTTTTTTAAAAAAAAGTCTTTGAAAAGTGTTTTAACGAATGGACAGTAATTCATTTTCCAGCATAAGGACTCAAAAAAAGTTTAGACAGTGACTGCCATCTTCAAAAGAGGAATTTTCTCTGTATGAAGGATGATCGGTTGCATTTTAAAGGGGTTTGCATAAGGCTCGTTCATCATCTAACTCCAAAGAAGCCCTAGAATTATTATTTTTTGCTTCGGAGAACGGTTGGCGTATTTATAAGCACTTTTGATTAATTAAGTGGCCTACCAAAACTCTTATGATTAATTAGTAAAACTTCCGTGATGTAGCAGTAACCCTATTAAATATTACTGTTACCTGTAATATAAGTTTATCATCCTGTCATGTCATGAACAGTACATTCCTTTTCAGGTTTCGGGAAAAAAAAACCTCGACTTTCTTCCACCTCTTCAAAGTGCATGATAAAACCCACAAGTGCTCCACGGTTACCTTCTCCGTAATTGATCGACAGCAATATTTGTTATCGCCTATTAATTAACTGCATCTCTCCGGCCACTCGAGATTCCTCTTTCCTAATTAATATTTATGAGGAGCTAAACGCTATTGACACTTCCTATTAACTCAGCCTGGGAATTCAGCATGGCTTTGCCCAGTAAATAAATTCTGAAGACGCCCTGGTAACCCCACAGGAGAAAGAGATGTATTGCTGGCACAGACTAAACTAAAGGGAACTTGGAGGCAATACACGTGATGGCTTGCTAGGGGGCGCTTTATTTGAAACTGTGTTGATTTCTCCAACTACACCATTAGGGGGCACTGCACTGCAAGAAAGAAAGAAAGGGTGATTTAATCTCCTTTCCAAAAAATGCGAAATAGTTCTATTTAGTTGGTATTTTCCCCCATGGGGCTAAATCATTGCTGAAAGGAAAAAAAGGATCTAAGGTTCTATGGTTGATTTAGCTATAATCTCTATAGAATTTAAATAGAACATTCTATGGGAGTTTTTTTTTTTTTGGAAAAGCAGCTGTTATACCGTTGTTATATATGTGCAAATAAGGATCGAATCATTTTAAGTCAATGCAGTGCTTTGGTGATTGATATTAGAAAAAAGTTTCTATCTTTTGGATTTTGCCTTTCTTCTGCCCCAAACTCTCAGCCTGAGTCAGGTTTCAATGATTTTTTTTTTGAGGATGAGGGAGAGGGAAGTGAATATGAGTCTCCCATCGCTCCACAAGGTGGAATACTTTGAACCAGCTTTAGAAGTGATTGTCAAGACTTCAGATCAATTGCCTAACATATTTTGAAATCTGCTGTTGGACAACGCAGAATTAAGTTCTTCTTCTTCTTCTTCTTCTTCTTCTTCTTCTTCTTCTTCTTCTTCTTCTTCTTCCTCCACCTCCTCATCTCTTCTTCTTCTCCTCCTTCTTCATCTCTTCTTCTTCTTCCTCCACCTCCTCATCTCTTCTTCTTCTCCTCCTTCTTCATCTCTTCTTCTTCTTCTTCTTCCTCCACCTCATCTCTTCTTCTTCTCCTCCTTCTTCATCTCTTCTTCTTCTTCTTCTTCCTCCACCTCATCTCTTCTTCTTCTCCTCCTTCTTCATCTCTTCTTCTTCTTCTTCTTCTTCTTCTTCCTCCACCTCCTCATCTCTTCTTCTTCTCCTCCTTCTTCATCTCTTCTTCTTCTTCCTCCACCTCCTCATCTCTTCTTCTCCTCCTTCTTCATCTCTTCTTCTTCTTCTTCTTCCTCCACCTCATCTCTTCTTCTTCTCCTCCTTCTTCATCTCTTCTTCTTCTTCTTCTTCTTCCTCTTCTTCTTCTTCTTCTTCTTCTTCTTCCTCCACCTCCTCATCTCTTCTTCTTCTCCTCCTTCTTCATCTCTTCTTCTTCCTTCTTCTTCTTCTTCTTCTTCTTCTTCTTCTTCTTCTTCTTCTTCTTCTTCTTCTTCTTCTTCTTCTTCTTCTTCTTCTTCTTCTTCTTCTTCCTCCACCTCATCTCTTCTTCTTCTCCTTCTTCATCTCTTCTTCTTCTTCTTCTTCTTCTTCTTCTTCTTCTTCTTCTTCCTCCACCTCCTCATCTCTTCTTCTTCTCCTCCTTCTTCATCTCTTCTTGTTGTTGTTCCTCCTCCTCCTTCTCTTCTTCTTCTTCCTTCTCCTCCTCCTCCTTCTTCCTCCTCCTCCTCCCTTCCCCCTTCTTTCTTCTTTTCTTTCCTGACAGTGGCTAAGAAAAAGGTTAAACGTGGGGTGTGATTGTGATTTGAGAACTTCTGCCTTCCTTTTGCACTCCTGATTAAATGCAGGATGGACGATGCAAAATAAATGTAAGCCCACTGACTTTTTCTGGCGTGTTGTTTTAACCACAGAACTGACCTGTTCTGAAGAAGCAGTTCCCATCTGGTGCCTCCTTGATGCATAGCATACTCTGCTATTATTTTTGGAATGAGGAATTTATATCTGTCCGCCGACGGATAGCTCAGCTTGTCCACTCTTTCCTGCAGATATTACTACAACAAGCGGATCCTCCATAAGACCAAGGGGAAACGCTTCACCTACAAGTTTAACTTCAGCAAAGTGGTCTTGGTCAATTACCCTCTCCTGGACATGGCTGCCAACTCCCCGTTTCTTCTCACTCAGAATCCTTTCAACGGGAGCAACCATGGAGCTGACTGCACCCCACTGACCACCGAGGTATGACAAGCCAGGGAGGGAACAGAGCTAGAATGTAACGGTATGTGCAAAAGACCTTGGGAGGTGGGGAGAGAAGTGGCCTAGGGCAGGGCTCTCCAATCTTGGCAACCTTAAGACTTGTGGACTTCAACTCCCAGAATTCCTCTTCCATGGCTGGCTGAGGAATTCTGGGAGTTGAAGTCCACAAATCTCAAAGTTGCCAAGGTTGAAGATCCTGGCCTAGGGAATGGTCAGAGAAGGCACAGCCTGTGGCTGCGTAATGACACAGAAAGGACCCCGCCTAACTTCTCAGCTTATAAAAGAGACCAGACAGATTTGTCCTATCAGACGTACACAACCAGATTTGCTCATTCTACTTTATTGTTAAGATTATCTTAACTGAATCTAATGACCATGGAATTCACTTAGCAGCTGCAGCGGTCAGTTTAACAACCCTGGCGGAAAAGCCTTGTCAAATCAGGCACGCCTCCTTTAACAAGCACTCTGCTCAGCAAGGGAAATTCCCGCCCCAGTTGTGATCCTAACTCAAGGATTACCAGTACTAATTTTCAAGTGAAGCACCAGCTTGGTGTTGACCAAGGCGACCGGCAAGCTTCTCTGGCTGTTGCCACTCCTTCCCTCTCCACTTTGCTGAGATCTCTCACCTGTTGGATTTGCTCTCTGCAGGCCTTGCAAAGTCTCTTCTCAAGCCCTCGCTTGGGGGATGCCTCCAGCCGCACCCCACTCTTTGAACGTCAGCCAGAGCCAGAGAAGCTGAGGCTGGATGCAGCCTTCCCATTCTTGGGATCAGGTGAGTGTGTCTGGGTGAGTGTAGGCTGGAGAGCAAAAGGGCTAAAGGCATAATAAAAGGCATCTTCCTTCCTTCCTTCCTTCCTTCCTTCCTTCCTTCCTTCCTTCCTTCCTTCCTTTTATATCCTGCCTGTCTTTATTATTTTTACAAATAACTCAAGGTGGCAAACTTATCCAACGCAACGTCCACCTCCAATTTTCCCCACAACAACCCTCCGAGGTGGGTTGGGTTCAGAGAGAGGGACTGGCCCAAATTCACCTAGCTGGCGTTCATGCCTAAGGTGGGACTAGAACTCCCAGATTCCTGTTCATTGGCCCAAAGTCACCTAACTGGCTTTCATGCCTAAGACAGGCTAGAACTCCCGGTCTCCTGCCGATTGGTCCAAAGTCACCCAACTAACTTTCATGGCTAAGGCGGGAGTAGAACTCAGGGCCTCTGGTTTTCTAGTCTAGAGCCTTGACCAGGGGTAGGCAACCTTGGCTCTTTTATGACTTGTGGACTTCAACTCCCAGGATTCCTGAGCCAGCATGGCTCAGCATGGAAACCTCTCCCTTTCCCCTCAACATGGCTGGCTCAGGAATTGTGGGAGTTGAAGTCCACGAGTCATAAAAGAGCCAAGGTTGCCTACCCCTGGCCTTGACCATGAGGCCAAACTGGCTTTCAAAAGATAATGATATTGTATTGGAAATTATGCTATCTCAAACACGTTTATCCAATTCTTGGTCTCAGCATGGAGTGTCTGCTCACCTCTCTTTCCTTCTCCCCAACAGGTATGGCTGGGTACACCAAGCCCCCCAGTTTGCTGACTCCATATGGCCGGAATACCTCCTTTCCCGAATATCCTTGGAGTTTTAACCCTTACCTGTCCAGCACTTTCCCTCTGAACAGCTCCAAGCTACCCACCTCTCTGTATTCCCCTCACTTCTACCCCAACCCTTTGTCTGGCTCCCTGGCCCAGCTTCCCACGCCCATCTCCCTCCTGCCCAACGAAAACCCCGAGAGAACTACAGCCCTGGGGGGTAGCTCTGTGCCCCGACTCTGCCTCCCGCCCCATAGCACAACTCTGCCCCTCCGCGGGGATGTCCACGGACCGAGCACTCGCAATAAGGAACTGCTGGGCACCAGGCCGCCCAGTCCTTCCGGGGGTCGAGGGGCTAAAGAGGACCCGGCCTCCGATTTTGAGTTGGAAATCACAGATTTGAGTGAATGCAGTTCGGAAAACGAAGGTGGTGACTTCAGCCCCGACAGCCTGGAGGCGTTAGAGAGCCAGGTGCCAAATTACAAACGGCCGGAGGGCGAGCGGACGGCCAGAGCGAGGCCTGGTCAGCTAGATGGGGAGGTGGGAGTGGGTCTGGCCCTTATCAAGCAGCGGAAGCCTCTCGCAAGCAGTTGAAACCGAGCCCCAAGGAGCTTGATAAGATGGTGCTTCTCTCTGGTCCCGATTCGAAATCAAGGTTAAAAGAAAGAAACGAAAAAAAAGGAAAAAAAAACCCACCCCTCTCTGTTTATTTGATGTCTATTTTTATAGGAAAGTTCTATTCAAGAAATATACTGAGTCTAATCCCCGTCCTGACCCCAAATCCCCCTACAATCACCCCTTCTCTCAGTCCTTCAGAGAAGGCTGGGATTCTCTCCTCACAAAACGATCAATGATGCCAGGACATAAAAAGGACCCTCTCTTGGAGATGGGGCTGGTTGATGGTCGTGGTGGTTGAAGAGAGAGAGCCAGATGCCACCCGCCTGGCTGACCGATCTGGGTTTCCTGGTCACACCTTTCCCTCCACCACCCCCTCCGTCTCCAATTTATTTCCCCCGAGAGGCTGATAATCTGTTCAAAGGCCTGTTGCCACCACCGTCCGCCCCAAGTCTTCTGCACAATCGACCTCCATGCTAAAAACGTTTCGAGGAAATCCCTATCCTAAGGGTGAAATGTGCAATAGCTTTTTTTTTTAAAGACCTGTAGAGAGAACCAGTTTACTTGCTTCTGGGGGCCGAGGGAGAACCCCCCCCCACGTTTCTCTGCCTTCACCCCCAAAGTAGTTTCAACCAGCTCGGTCCACCGGCTCCAAATCAGGCATTTACCAGAGTTGAATAGAGATCAACATCTATCCAAGGTCCTATCAGGACCTTTTCCCGACTAACCACGTTTATTTAAAAGGCTATGCCTTTTTGTTGCCCCCATAGATGTAACACGGCTCTCCTCCTATTGAATTCATCAAAATCTCTCCCAGGCAACTTTGTTGGACGTGCAGGAGAATTCGCTTAACTCCGTTTTCCTCCTTTGCAGGTGTCCTTACAGAAATTTAAGAAAGGTAGCAGTTCCCTTGGTCCCAGCAGAGGCTTCAAGGCTGCCCTCTTTTGAAAATGTGTTACCTCCTGTCCTTCAAAGGATCAGTTGCTAGAACACATATTGAGGTTTATAAATCAGGATTCAAATACAGGAAACCCTCAACTTTTTTACGATCACAATTGGGATTTTCTGATGCTAAGCAAAGCAGTTAAGTCAGCCACACCCAATTTTACCTCTCTCTCTCTCTCTCCCCCCCCCAAGGTTGTTAAGTGAATCCTTGTGCTTAAGTGACTCATGCAGTCATTAAATGAATCTAGCTTCCTCCAGCTGGAAAGGTTGCAAATGGCCATCGCACGATCCCTCATGAATACATTGTCGGTTGCCCACTGTCTCAATTTTGATCATGTGATCGTGGAGATGCTGCGATGGCCCTGTGTGCGAGGACCAATAATCATTAAGTCAATTTTTCCAGTGCCATTGCAACTTTCAACAGCCACTAAAGGAATGGGTGTGTAAGTCGGGGGGGGGGGGTTATCTCTACGGGCCCCCAAATGCCAACTGTTGCTGGGAGTAAGTGTTCTTTACATTTTGCATTTTTTCAGAGCGCAACTGAGTTGTTGCATGGCAAGTGTGGCCTCTTTAGGAAATGTACCTCTTCAGGCAACATCTGCAGATGGTGCCGGACGGCCCTAATGAAGCTATGAGCTTGGTTAATGGCTAGAAAGAGCTGGCACTTCAGAATTAGGACGCTGGAATTAGGGGAAGAAGAGGGCCAAGTTGATTGCTTCATTCCATATCCCCATCCTGAGCTTTTTGAAGTGCAATATCGTCTCGTCTGGTGTGACCTTTCTGTAAACATGCTCACCCCACCCCAACCCCACTTCTCCAAAGCGAGCAAACACACGTTTCACCCCATCGCTGTGCTTGTGACTCCGTGTTTTAAACAAGAGAAAAGAAACTGTACTTGTGTGGTGGATATGAAGAAGTTGTTATAAGTCCCGTTCCTTTTCCACCTTTGTTTTTGTTTGTTTGTTTGTAAATATTGCATTAATTTATGGAGTGTAAAAAAAAAAAGAGATGGAAGATTTTACACCAGCTGCTCCCGCTGGCCTCAAAAGCAATAAAATATCTATTCGCTGCATCATCTCTACTCACAGGTGAAAGGCAGAAAAGGCAGGACAGGGGTGTGTGTGTGTGTGTGTGTGTGTGAGAGAGAGAGAGAGAGAGAGAGAGAATGAGAATGTCTCAAAGGATTTATATTTCTTTCTCTAAAGAGCAAATAAATTGACAACATTGAGCATCAGGAGGTCCCATTCAGTTCAATGGCACCTATTTTCCCACAGGTACAGGCCAGCAAGACTATTTGAAAGACACACACACACACACACACACACACACACACATACAAACAGTTCCAGAATTTCAGCATTGCAATCGTCCTCAGGTTGAACTAATTAGCAGAATAATCGCTGAAAATCTAGCATTATGAGGGTAGCGGGAGGAATCTTAATCTCACCGAACGGTGGAGTGATTCTAGCTACATCTTGTTCTTCTGGAATAGAACCCCAAGCTGCTTGAATAGTTTTATTTCATTTTGCCCAAAGAATCCTGGGAAATGTAGTTACAGGAGTTACTGAAAAGTCTATTAAGGACCAGAAGCGGAGACTACTTTTTCCCCCTCCTCCTCCTTCTCCTGCTTTTCTCCTTTCTCCTTTTTCTGCTTCCTCCTCCTCCTCCTCTTCTCCTCCCCTTCTCCATTTCCTCCTCCACTACACTACCAGACATTCACTTCCCAGAAGGATTAAAGGTAAAGCTAAAGGTTCCCCTGCACATGCGTTTCCAACTCTAGGGGCCGGTGCTCATCTCCGTTTCAAAGCCGAAGAGCCAGCACTTGTCTGAGGACGTCTCCATGGTCATGTGGCCGGCATGACTAGACGCCAAAGGCGCACGGAACGCTGTTACCTTCCCACCGTAGCGGTCCCTATTTTTCTACTTGCATTTTTACGTGCTTTCGAACTGCTAGGTTGGCAGAAGCTGGGACGAGTAACAGGCGCTCACTCTGTTACGCGGCACTCAGGATTCGACCCACCAAACTGCTGACCTTCTGATCGACAAGCTCAGCGTCCTAACCCACTGAGCCACCGCGTCCCTCCAGAAGGATTAGACTTGGTTTAAATACTCAGAAAGGGCCCTCTTCCTTTCCCCTCATCTCCCTTGCCTCCCTTAGGGCAAGGCAAGGTATTGGTTTAAAATCCATATATTAACGGAGACCCCCTGTCCGTGGACTTTCCCGCTCAACCTATTAAGAGGCAGAACAGCTTACAAGGACAACTGTGCTGTTTAGCTTTTCAACATGAATGCCTTTTCAGGCTGCAGAGCACAAGAGGTGAAGACTCGTGGCAATCCTACTATCACAGCACCAAAGAGGTACCAAACATAAAGAAATAAATAACCAAATACATGAGAAGGACAAAGGAAATGGAAAGATAAGGTTTATTTTTTTTTATCATTCATATATATATATATATATATATATATATATATATATATATATATATATATATATATATATATATATATATATATATATATATATATATATATATATAGACACACATGAATATTATTCATATATATATCTTTTTACACGATTGTCTTTGGTTTACTCTCTGCTCACTTTCATGTCTTTACCCCTTTTGCAACGTATGTTAAGACTTTCAAATCTTTTCTACCTTAGATAGTGGAGTATCTAGCATTTTGCTAGATGGAATTCTGGATGTTGTAGGTCCAGCAGATCTAGCAAGGCTGAGACCAAGGATGGGATGCAAGCAAACAGGAGTCTCAACCCCTATGCTCCTAAGGAAGAACAGGAAATGTTGCAATATCCCGTAATACCTACCCTTCTTTTTCACCCCATCATTAAACAGATGACAAAATTATTGGACTTCACTCTTAAGAGGACCCCTCCCCCCCCTTTCTACCACTCCCATGATGCTTACAATCAAAAATTGCCAACCTATTTTCTGCCTTATGTGTGAACTGAAATCCAAAACTAAACATTCAACTGAGCATAACCTACCATGGTGCCATTATGAAAGCATTCTCAAGACCATTTACCATAAAACTCCAAAAAAGTAGGAATAGGTGAACTTTGTGGCACTTGTCCAGAATGGGGTTTAAAGAACAAAAATTGCACACCCGTTTTAGAGATACATTTCCCAGGTCAGAACATCTCAAACTCAAATATAAAAAGAGATTGGTATAGAATTGAGAGAATGGGTACAAATAAATATTTAAGAATCTTTAAGCTGCCTGGCTCAGCTTGGAAAAAAGAGTAGTTGTCTAAATATTTTGGTCCCAAATGGTATTTACAATTTTAAAATTCCTGTTATTTTCGGGTGGACGTGTGATAAGAGCAAAATAAAACCATGGCAAATTATTCAAGCAGGTTAAAATATCCCAGCATCAAGGTTCTCAGGAAGTTACGAGCTAATGCATGGTGTAGCAAGTAAAATATAGCTAAAACAGCCCATCCCTATAAGGATCTTCATTAATATAATGTATATTTATCACCAAACCACTGGATTATGCACTTCGGTTAAGAATATTGAATTTGGCAAATGGATGATTTCAAATCACTGGTTAGGCTTCGAAATTCCCAAGAATTTGGAACTGGAGACTGTGATCCAGCCACCAAGTGAGCAGATTAAAAAATAAAGTTATGTGCCCAAAGTGCCCTGCCAGGAATCCTGAATGTGTGCTAACACCAACATTTTTCTCCACTTTGATCAAACCTGGGAAACGGCTTTTTGTGTCTATTTTGAGGCTTAAAATATAAAGTGATGTTCTGATCACATCATGTTTTCTTCTATGATGCATAGAAACACAGGGCAGGCTACAGCCCGTTTACAGAAATGGAAAAGAAAAAAACGTATTCTCCTTTAATTTCTGCCTGGGGGGAAAAAAGTGGGGGGGGGGAGACC
Source organism: Vipera berus (assembly GCF_964194415.1). Taxonomy (NCBI): domain Eukaryota; kingdom Metazoa; phylum Chordata; class Lepidosauria; order Squamata; family Viperidae; genus Vipera; species Vipera berus. Next base: position 4,273,941 of record NC_138212.1, on the reverse strand, counting down.
AGAAACATAGTTGTCTGTAGGAAAAAGAGAGTTCTAGGGACGATCTTGAGAATATTTTTTAACACTGCAAAAGGCATCAGCCATGAAAACAAGTCTTTAGGACCAACATCCTCTTCTCCACCCCTTTAACATTATATACTTCATAATACTGGGAGGTTAAAGAAAAAAAAGTCTCATTGAATATATTGGTTTACACGCTTTGTACAACAATAGATTAAAAAAATAGACACAACTAAACATGATCTCACTCTACATAAAACAGCCTTGGATTCCCCATCGTTCCCTTAACATTGGGATTGGTTTCCCAGCTAATAAAAAAAAATTTCTTAAAATACTAGCACATTATCAAGACAGTATAAAGACACTTGGAAGCAATTGAATAAAGGTCTGTCTCTGAAAAAACGCTGGTGGATTGGCCCCCTCATCTCTACCCCATGCCCTATATTCCCTCTGGGGCACACCCCATCCCTTTTCTCCTTCCCACATCCAAACATTTTTTTCTCTCCTCTTGGCTGGATTCAGCTTCTTTCCCAGAAACTTCCCAGTTTTTCCCCCCAATTAACCCATCATTTTCCATTCTGTCACCAGCAAGGCTTTTTTTTCCCCCCCAAGAGAAGAAGGAAGCTTAACAACAGGCTAATCCCTCAATCCTGATTGAACTAAAGGCCCAATTAATTGGGAGGCAGAAAAAGTGAAAGGAAGGGATTGGATGCTGTGTGGATATAGCAAAGCCAAATCCTCCCTGAACTTTTAAAACTTTTCTACTTCCTGGGACCAACTGGGACCAACGACAGCTTGCAGACTTATGCAACCGCTGCAGAGGGATTCAGCAAAGAGGTTGAGAAATTCTTCCAGGATTTCAGTAACTTCTCAACTCTTTAGAAGCTCCAAGAAGTAGCACCATGTGTGTATGCGTGTGTGTGTGTGTGTGTGTGCGCGCGTGCGCAGGCATCTATACATTACACAAGCACACACGTAGCTGTGGCACCACCTGCTGAACAGAGTGCAGAACAGCAGATCATCAAAAGCAGTGAGGTATCCGTGCATTGCATTATGTGAGGGTTCAAAAGAGGCCTGTCTCTGCACCCCCAAAAATGTACTGCTTGTGTGTGGCTCGTGATCAACAACTCGTGGCACTATTGGCAGAGAAAGAAGAGCAGGACAGGATGGCCCAAGGTCGAACAGAATGAGCGCTAAGTGCAGATTTCTGCAACGGGCTCGCGGTCAGATCCGCGATTCAGAATGCACTTAGCATGCATGATATTCGGACTCCGAGAAGAGATGGGTTGCTTTTTTTCCTAGTGAAAAGATAATAGATGATTGAAGGGGGGGGGGAGGAACGTAAGGGGTATGTAAACAGGAAAGGTCTAATAGGAATGAAGCTTCAGGAATGGTTGACTTCTCAAAGGAGGAACCTTTTTCTTGCTCAGCACCCCAGAAAAAAGCTTTGAGGGGATGGGATCCCTTGCACAGAGCCAAGGACTCAAGATGACGTTGTATTCAGGGTGCAGTTATCCCCATTTGTACCCAAGGGAAGACTGGCAGCATGAAGCAAACTAGGCTTCTGGGAAGCATGTTGGTTGTTACCTTTTTCCCAGTGGGAAGTTCTCAAGACTTCTAAAGGCACTGCCTTCAATTCTAGGACCACGCCAACTTCTCACCCAACCTTAAACGTAGGACCTATTCCTCCTCGCTTGTTCTCTACTTCTCTTTGTATTTGGAATGTAAGTTCTTTAGAACTGTAGCCTAGTTGATAAAAACTGCCTTCCCTAACCTTGGAAGCCCTCAACATAAATGGAAAGGACCATTTCCTGAAGTCCCCAGCTAACATGGTTTTTGGTTGGTCATTCAGGAAAGTGTAGACCCAACATTTCTACGAAGTATGGGGACTGGGAAGTTAGCAGTTCAGGACTGCCCTCTTGAGATGTGTCACGGAGAAAGTACCAACCTAGGTTTTCAACTCCCTCATTCTGTTTTGTAAGAATTTCACGCTTCCGGTGGTGATGGGAGAGTTGGGTCTGGGTTGGCAGGCTGGAGGAAAAGCATGATGGGGCAAGGAGAATTGGGGGAAAACATGGGCCTGATTAAATGAGTTCAGAGAGTTATAAGACCAAGACTGGTAGAAAAATAGGAATGTCTGCAGGGTTCACCTATGTGTATCTATGCAAGGATAAAATATTAAACCAAGAAGATAAACAGGAAAGCTTGTAGAAGTGAGCTGGTTTCTCCTTCCTATGGAAGCTTGGCTGCAATTGCATATTTTTTTTTAAAAAACAAGAACAGTGATACGTGTCTGGAAGATAATACGTTAACGGGTGAGTTACACCCCTGGGAGCTGAGGATAAACTTTTGAGGGAAGGCACAACAGCTACTAGTTCATGTCTTAATTACACACCCTCTTTGAGGTATCTTCGGAGCCTCTTAGTAAACAGGCCATTGAATTATGGGCTCTGATCTCAGGCACCTGAGTTCTTGGTCAGCCCGCCACCTATTCTGGCCAACAGAGAAGATCATCAGATCCCAGTTTTGTAATATGTCACCCCTGAGAACCAGCACTGTAAACTATTCCCCTGGCTTACAGGTGAAGCTGACCTAAGAAAGCCTCTTTCTTTCTGACCTAATGTGAGCTTTCTTCTCCACACACCCGAAAAGTTTGCTGGACTTTTCTAAATAAGACGCTTTGACCTCTAAATCAGGGGTGTCCAACCTTGGCAACTTGAAGACGTGTGGACGTCAACTCCATGAATTTCCCAGCCTTCCCAGCATGGCTGGCTGAAGAATTCTGGGAGTTTTAAGCCCACAGGACTTCACAAGTTGTCAAAATTGGATACCCCTGCTCTAAATATTTCCCCTTATACTGTGATCTAGGCAGAAAATTCTATGTACAAAATCCACAGCATTGCTCCCTATACAAATCAAGCAGCAGCTTAAATCCCCGTGAGGTTGCCTCATGCTGGGAGAGAACCGCCTGGCAGGATAAATGCGTTTAGCCCACAGCCTCTTCCTTCGTTTTCGAACAGGCCTGGAAAAAGAAGAACCACCGAGATATGAAAGCCGTTATCGCTTAGAGCGACAAAGAGATCAATCGTTAGCACAGAAAAACAGGAAAGTGGAGGGACATTTCTAAGCAACCCTTCCTCGAAGTTATGAGCGTCACACCACCCCCGCAGTCCCTGGGGGCTTGGCAACTGACTCACATTTACGACGGCTCCTGTGCTCACGATTGCAATTTGGGACCTTCCCAGCTGGCTTCTGACCAGAAAGGTCAAGGAGGTGGGGGTGGGGGGAGCTGGATTTGCTTAACAACACCCCCCCCCACAATTCATTTAACCAGGTGCTTTGCTTAACCGCAAAAACAACCCCCTTATGGGCTGCAGTAAAAATGGTCATAAAATCAGGCCTGGTTAAGCAATGACTCGTTTAATGACCACACTGCTTAGTGACCAAAATTCTCATCTCAACTATGGTCGAGGACTCCAAAAAGCAGGGATTTCTGAGACTTTTCAACACAAGGCCCTATTTCCTCTGGACTAAAACTGGGGCCACATTTTACTTTTCCCTTGCAAAAGTGTTTGTTTCAAATGTCCAAACAAACAGACAAACATCTGCCAGTTGTGATCAATCAGCCTCATCTATCATCCTTGATAGTTGTGGGTCCATGGGATGGGAGGGAAGCGGGATCAAAGAACCAAATGGCTGGCATCTCAACCCTTGCCTGCTTTGTCCCACTGCCTACCTTGCTTGGCCAAGTCTCATGTGGAACCAGATTGCTGAGATGATGTAAACTTCCCCATCAGCTGCTGAAGCCTCCAATATTCTGTTTCTATATCCTAGTAGAACAGACAGACTGTGTCACACTAAGGAAAATTGCAAGGAATATGGCCTCTCATTTGTTAGGTGCAAAAGGATCAAAACCATGCATTGTTGCAGTTCAAAGCTTTAATGCTCAAGCCCATACTCAAGGATCTATTGAACTGAAGTTCAATATTAAATTGATAGATAGATAGATAAATTGATTGGACAGATAAGGCTCAATGGAATTTAAGAGGGGCTGGACTTGGACCATTTGTGACAAGGTAAGGATTCTAGGCTGATGACTCATTTAACTCTGTCCCCAGCTGTGCCTGCTCTTCTCCTACATTATCCATCTCAGTCTGCATGAAGTTTCAGTCTGCGGAAATATTGTCTTGCTTTTCGTTTTCATCAAAAAGCTTCAAAACTCAAAGAGAACCATGGATGAAGATTGCAAGTAGCCCTGGAGGTGCAGTAGTTGGAATGTAGTATTGCCCGCTAACTCTGCCCACAGTCTGGAGTTCAGTCCTGATGGACTCAAGGTGGACTCAGCCTTCTATCCTTCCAAGGCCAGTAAAATGAGGGCCCAGATTGTTGTGGGCGATATACTAACATTGTAAACCACTTAAGAGAGTGCTGTAAAGCACTGTGGAGTGATATATAAATCTAAGTTCTATTGTTATTACTAAGAAGAAAATCATCAATCTCTAGGCTTTTCTTAGGTCAAATTCCCACGCCTGCTTCCATCTTCTCCCGTCTCCACCAGGAACTTTCCAAATATTTTAATGTCTGGGAAAGCCAAATTCCTCAAGGGAAATGTTCCACCATCCATCTGGGCCAGGTGAGGAACTCAGGAAGAAGGATGAGATGGAACTAGAGGAAAAATCCATGCTCACCTTCAGACCCTGAATTGCATCTTCTAGAAGCCTTAAGTGATGCTTCACCCCGTCAGATTGCTGGAGGGACAGAACGATGGGGAAACGGGGACTTTCTTTATCCAGATGCTCAGAGCCCCACTCTGGATCTGGAGGGCCATTCAAAGAATTTGCTGTGGAGATAAAAAAAATTTTTACAGCGTAACGGTTGAGGTAGTCAAAATGGGCCAAGTGTCCCGATTAGGAACTGAAATTTTGGGCTTAATTTAATTTAATTTAATTTAATTTAATTTAATTTAATTTAATTTAATTTAATTTAATTTAATTATGGGACTTATATGCCGCCCTATCTCCCGAAGGACTCAGGGCGGCTAACAACAATAAAAACAATAAATACAAATATTAAAAGAATTTAAATTTTACAAAGCCCCACTAAAAACCAGTAAAAATTAAAAACATAATTAAAACCCACAACGTCAGTCCAAGTCAGCCAGTTGGAAAAGGTATGTCTTTAGGTCGCGATGAAAGGACCGGAGATCTGGGGCCATCCGAAGTTCTCGGGGGAGCTGATTCCAAAGGGCAGGCGCCCCGACAGAAAAGGCCCTCCCCCTGGGGGTCGCCAGCCGACATTGTCTGGCCGACGGCACCCTGAGGAGGCCCTCTCTGTGTGAGCGCACAGGGTGATGGGAAAATGTTCCTGGCAGCAGATGGTCCTGCAAGTAACCCGGGCCTAAGCCATGTAGGGCTTTATAAGTAAGAATCAGCACCTTGAATCTCACCCGGAGGGCAACCGGCAACCAATGCAGCTCACGCAGGAGGGGTGTAATATGGGAGTATCGGGATGCTCCCATCACAACCCGTGCGGCCGCATTCTGCACCAGCTGAAGCCTCTGGGTGGCCTTCCAAGGGCAGCCCCATGTAGAGAGCATTGCAGTAATCTACACGGGAGGTAACGAGTGCATGAGTGACCGTACGTAAGGCATCACGGTCCAGATAGGGGCGCAACTGGCGCACCAGGCGAACCTGGGCAAATGCTTAATTGTGGTCTTAAGTCAAGGAAAACCTGTATGCCATGATACTCACCTGGAAGCCTCCTGCTATTGTCTCCTTCAATCCTGAAACTCCCGTCCCATTCCTCTTCTCCCTCCCGTGGGTCTCCATTCTCGGGAGAAAGATCTGTAGGTTCTGCGGGAAAGAGGGCCTCTCCTTCGTCTGGTATCTGAAGTAGCCTCTTCAGGGCCAAAACTGGAAGGAGACAAGATTGTCCCCTTACATCCTCTGTGGGCAACAGAGACTTGATCAACAGAGAAGAAGGAAAAAGGTGTTTATTAAGTACCTCGGTCCTGGGCAGCAGAAGCTAGATAGACCTGGCTAGGAGGTTCAGATCTGCAGAAAGTCTGTAGGTCAGCCATGAAGGCCTCCACCGCCTTGTCCACCTTTGCTCCACCAGCAGGATTCCGTTCCTCAAACTCTGCGCCTTCCAGCATTCCATCTTTTTCTTGTTCTGAGTTGGGATAGCAAAAGCAAAAAACAATCAGATCCCCGCTGTTGTCCCTCAAACTCAAGAGGGCAGTAAAAGCCGCGCAAACATTTTTTCAGTCTGTCTCTAAAATATTTAGAGATTTGGTTCGAAGATGATATTGCAGAACCTCCAGATCAAACTGAAAACTCGATTTATTAAACCCGGATGTTTATAAATCAGATGCTCCTGGGCCTCCCCAAAAATACCTTTTCTGGAATCGATTCAGAAATCTAGCTCAGGTCTACCTGTTCTGAATTTAAACCTGAAAGTGTAAATCAGAAGTGTCCAATCTTGGCTACTTTTAAACTTGTGGACCAGCTCCCAGAATTCCTTAGCCAGCTTGGCTGGCTGAGGAATTCTGGGAGTTGAAGTCCACCAAGTCTTAAAAGTGGCCAAGGTTGGTCACCCCTGGTGTAAATCATACCACACTGATTTTTCTCAAAGGACAATCCCAAGAGAGTGATTTTCATGGGCGAGGTAAGAATGCAGGTTATCTGCCCCACCTTTTCCTTTTTCCCTCCTCCAAACTTCCTCCTTACCCTCTGACTGGAGTGCCTCCTTAAGGGGGTTGCCATTTTCTGCTCCACCCGAAAGGGTCTCTGAGTAGCTGCCAAGAAAAAAAATGAGAGATGTCAGCAGTGCTTTTTTTGTAAAACAAAAAGGTGCCGGAACTCACACATGTCATTCAACCTGCCTTGCCTACCCTACAAGGTTCCATCCAAAAAAGGTGCTGAAACTCCGTTCTGAGCGTTCTATGAGAAAAAAAGCCCTGGATGTCAATCTTGGTCACATACCTGCCTACCTTTCTGACTTGATCACAAGTGTCTGTCTTCCCATCCGAAGAACGAGTTTCCTGCTCTCTTTTTTGGGCCATTGCAGGATTTGTGGTTCTCAGCCTGCAGTTCTGGCCCCGTTTTGCTAAGAACCCAAGGTTTGTACATTCTACAGATAAGTCCTCGACCTACGACCACAATTGTGGACTGGAAAATTAAGCGGTGCAGTGATTAAGAGGCATCACATGACTGCACCTGATTTTTGCATCCTTTTTTCCGCTGCGGTCGTTAAGTGAGACGTCAAATGGTTGTGATTTGTGACCTTTCCTGCCAGCTTCTCCATTGACACTGCTTGTCAGAAGCTGGCTGGAAAGGCTGGTCATAACCATGGGACGCTGCAACCGTTTGGACTACTGTAACGCTCTCTACATGGGGCTGCCCTTGAAGACCATTCGGAGGCTTCAACTGGTGCAGAATGCGGCCGCGCGAGTTGTAATGGGGGTTTCCCGATACTCCCATGTAACACCTCTACTCCGCGAGCTGCATTGGCTTCCGGTTGCCCTCCGGGTGAAATTCAAGGTGCTGGTTATTACCTATAAAGCCCTACATGGCCTGGGTCCGGGTTATTTGAGGGAACACCTGCTGCCGGCATCAAACGCCCTTTGCCCAGTGCGCTCCCACAGGGAGGGTCTGCTCAGGGTGCCGCCGGTGAGAGATTGCCGGCGGGTGACACCCAGGGATAGGGCCTTCTCAGTGGGGGCGCCTGCCCTCTGGAACCAGCTGCCGGTGGAGCTGAGGACTGCTCCCAACCTCCGATCATTCCGCCGGGGCCTGAAGACCTGGCTCTTTGAGCTCTCAGGCCCAGGCTGAGGAGAAAATTTTAACTGGGGTTTTTAGTGTACAGGGTAAATTTAATGCTTTTTAACTGGTTTTAACTTTTGTATGTTTTGATTTTTAATTCCCTGTAAACCGCCCTGAGTCCTCAGGGAAAGGGCGGTATACAAATGCAACTAAATAAATAAATAAATAAATAAATAAATGTGAACTGGTTGCCAAGCACCCAGATCATGATTACGTGACCGCAGGGATGCTGTGACTGTCCTAAATTGCAACTTGCAAGTCATTTTTCTTCAGCGCCATTATAACTTTGAACAGTCACTGAACAAAATAGTTATATGTCAACGCTACCTGTATTGATCAGCAGATAGAACACAAGAACTATTTCTACAGCTTGTTAGGTCTGACGTGCTGCCTTTTTGTCTAGATCAGTGGCTCTTTAACCTTTTGTGCTCTGGATCCCTTTGAGAGTCTGTTGAAAACTAAAGATTCATTCTTGTAAAATTTTATTTAAATGCATAAAATATAATATGGAGTTACAGATGAGCAAAGGAAGCCAATTATGCTCAAATACAGTAGCTAAAATATTGAATAACTATGATATAATATAGCAACATATGGACTTCTTCGCTAATCTAATGAAATCAATAACCAGGCAATATCCTTTCAGGATATAACAATCTGATACAGTGAGATTGATGGAACTTACCAAATATCTTTGGAGTCCCTAAGCCATCCATTACTTTGTCCCTACATACCTTATTGGAAAACTAAATTTCAGTTAGTCAACAGAAACAAGAGTTGTAACTTTTTTTCCATACAAGATCGTGGAATCTATTGATGGACCCCCAAAGGGATTTTATCTATGGACCGCAGGTTAAGAATCTTAGATCAAATTAATACTTTATTCTTTCTGCATCCCTTAGGGCAAAATTCGGATTAGCTGTTTTGACCTCCTGGGAGTTTAGAAAAGGACTCAGATCCACTCAGATCTCTTTTATCTGAAGAAAAGGTCACAAATGCAACTTTCAATCTCTGCATTATAGTCTCCATTATCCCTTTCCTCGCCACCCCCCACCTCTCCTCCCCTTCCTCCTTACAACATTACTTACTAGCTGGGACTATGTGGTGAAGTTCGGTTTGTGACCGAAAGCCGAGGTTTGTTATTGGAAGTGGGCAGCTTCAGTGAACCAGCAGTATCGCTAATTAAGTTGCACCAGCTAGGATGGAAAAAGAAAAGAAAAGAGAGAATCAGGGGTACCATCTCTCCCAAGCCAGTGTCCACCCAAAATTTTGGGACAGCAAATACCTCCCTTGCCCCAGAATTTCCCACCAAAACACAAAGGTTTTCTATTATGATGAGATTTGGTACAACCGCAGCAGCATCTTTTTGTCACAATTTTGCATGAACGGAGCTCAACTATTTAAAGTGGTGCTTTAAATAAAGACAGAAGACTCCGTTCAATCTTCCCAATTGAGGCCGGGGGGGGGGGGGAGAGAGAGAGAGAGATGCTTCTTCATCCAAACTAAGTAGCCAATCCATCTCTCACCCCGGTCAGTACCGGTAGTCCTTGACTTACGACCGCAATTTCTGTTGCTAAGCAAGACAGTTGTTAAGTGGCTTTTGCCCCACTTTACGACCTTTCTAGCCACAGTTGTTAAGGGAATCACTGCAGCTGTTAAGTTACTGACCCGGTCGTTAAGCGAATCTGGCTTCCCCATGGACTTTGCTTCTGCGAAGGTCGTAAAAGGGGATTATGTGACCCCACCCGGGGGACGCTGCGACCGTCATAAATATGAACTAGTTGCCAAGCATCCGAATTCTCATCACGTGACCCTGGGGACGCTACAACGGTTGTAACTGTGAAAAACGGTCATAAGTTGCTTTTTTTTTGTAACTTTGAAAGGTCAACTAAATGAACGGCTGTAAGTCAAGGACTACCTGTAATCTGGGCAAGTAAGTCTCTCTCTTCCCACCCCAATTTCTTACTTCTTCCTTTCCGACACTGTCTGAGCCACCAGTTCGTAGATCTGAGCCCCGTTCTCCCAGCTGAAGATCACGTAGAAAGCCTTGATATCTACAAGAAAGAGGAGACGGTGAATCGTCCTTGGACTCGGCTCTCAAAGGAAACAACCTTTATTTCAAGCCTTGACCACATCCAACCTGGGATGAGAATTTGGGCAGAGGCCCAAACCCACGAACACCCAAGGCCAAAGTCTTCTGCATCTGCTTTCCACCTCCCGCTGACCTTCTCCTGCACCCACCTGTGGCCACTTCACGGGTCATGGCAGAATTGAGCTTGATGATGGGGGACAGCATTTGTTTCCCATCGGGGGCTGGGGTGATGGTGCGACTATGACACTTGAGCACCAGGCGTTCTTCCTGCTTCTGGAGAAGAACCAAGATGTCATCCAGCAAGAGGACGTGAACATCTGGAAGGGATCAAGGCATGAGAAGTATGAAACCAAGGGTGCTGGGGAAGAGCAAGTGAGGGTGAAGGAGGGGAGGAGAGGGGAGGCCTAAAATAGGTCTCTGAGCCAGGCTGGGACCCCCAGCTTGTCTTCCTTAGCTGGTCTAATGCACAGCGCTCTAGTTCCTATAATTTGGTGGCAAGGTTGGTTTAGATCAGGGGTAGGCAACCTCGGCTCTTTTATGACTCATGGACTTCAACTCCCAGAATTCCTGAGTATGCTGACTCAGGAATTCTGGGAGTTGAAGTCCATGAGTCATAAAAGAGCCGAGGTTGCCTACCCCTGGTTTAGATGATATAATCTACTCTCTAGATTACCGGCCTGTATTTGTGACAATTGGAGCGTCCCGGGGGGTCACGTGATCAACTTTGGGGACTTTCTGACAAGCAAGGTCAACGGGGAAGCCAGATTCATTCACCAACCATGCTACCAGCTTGACAACTGCAGTGATTCGCTTAACGGTGGCAAAAAAGGTCGTAAAGTGGGGCCAAACTCGCTTAACAAATTTCTTGCTTATCCATGGAAAATTTGGGCTCAGCTGTAGCAAAAAGTCGAGGACTATCTGCACTCCAGAAGTCCTGCTCAATAATACAGGCAAGCAATATCGAGCAAGACAGGCAGAAAAAAGTAGGGAATAGCAGATAGACCGTCTTATTCCCAGAGCTCCAGATGGTCCCACTCACCAACTGATTTATCCTTGGTAACACGCCACGTCAGGGGTCCCTCGTACACAAGGTTGCGCTTGGTGATATCCGTGTTCTGTGGAAAAGAGCTGGTTAGACTCTGCGCCTTAAGCCAACGTTTTCCATTTGTGACAAACGCCCCCCCCAGCAACACATAACCGCCGTTTTAGGGCACTTCCGGGTTGAAAGGATTAGTCAGTGACTTCACCGTTGCCCAGGGGATGCCTGTGGGGGCTCCTTTCATGTCCCCGTGAAGGAGCTGGAGCAAATGATGGGAGCTCACCATGTCACGTACAAGGTCTTGAACACAAGTTTGCTAAACACCGATCTGACATTCATTCATTCATTCATTCATTCATTCATTTATTTATTTATTTATGGGACTTATATGCCGCCCTATCTCCCGAAGGACTCAGGGCGGCTAACAACAATAAAAAACTACAATACAAAAATTAAAAAAGAATTAAATAACAGCCCCAAAATAAATTAACTACACAGTTAAAAATTAAAACATATTTAAAAACCCATCATCAATCCAGGTCAGCCTGATGGAAGAAGAAAGTTTTGAGGTCGCGGCGAAAGGACCGGAGGTCCGGGGCCATCCGAAGCTCAAGGGGGAGTTGGTTCCAAAGGGCTGGTGCTCCCACAAAGAAGGCCCTCCCCCTGGGGGTCGCCAGCCGACATTGTCTGGCCGACGGCACCCTGAGGAGGCCCTCTCTGTGTGAGCGCACTGGGCGTTAGGAAGTCCATCCTAACCAGGCGAGCCACTGGGCTCCTTACCATGGAGGTAATGACTCAGAAAAGACAATCTCAGAAGCTTGCCCTGACTACGTTACAGGTAGTCCTCGACTTATGACCGTCACTCACCGACCATTCAAAGATACAACAGATCCCCAAAAGCTATTTCTGACCCAATTCGGAAGCTCCAGGCCTCCTTCCCACAGTCATGTGACCTGCATTTTAGGCACTTAGCAACAGACCTGCATTTATGGTCATTTGCACTGCCTCAGGATCACATGACTGTAATTTACTTTTTTTCTGGAAACTGTTGTTTATTTCTGGTTTCCAGAAAAGGAAAAAGTACCGTAGTAGACAATGCGTTCTCTTCATTCCCCCTTTCAAAAGGTCATAAAATCAGGTCCAGTCCCACGATGACCTGCTTTATGACTGTAATCGCTAGGCTCAATTATGGTTGTAAGTCAAGGACTACCTCTACAGAGATTTAAGGACAATTCATTTACTGTTATGGCTTCCTCTGTCCCCACTTGGGTTGAATGCTCTGTTGGGACTCACCCGAAATTCACTCAGCAGAGGATCAGTGCTTTGTTTAAGGTTGGACAGGTCCAAACGCCGCTGGTAATCTTTGAGTTTCTGAAAAACATTAGGATGTGCATTTTTTTTAACCAACGCTGAAGTTGCGAAGAGCAAGGGAAGGACTTTTTAAAAGGAGAAATGATTGCTCGAGGAAGGATCCTTACCAGTAAATTCTCCATAACACGCACTTCTTGGTTGACGTGGTTGAGGATCTGACGACAGCACTCAGCTGCCCTCTCCACCTTCTGACGTTCCTCAGCCTCCTCTGAGCCAGGGACAAGAAAAAGGAAAGGTCTGTGAAGATACGTTTCTTTAGGCTGATCTTTCCGCTGAAATTAAGCTAGGTCTATTTTCCATGAAACCGGACCTCAGGAAAGACTGAAGGCAAAAGGAGAAGGGGATGGCAGAGGATGGAGATGGTTAGATAGGGTTATCGAGGCAATGAACATGAATTTGGGCCAACTCTGGGAGACGGTGCAGGATTGGGGGGGGGGGTCTGGCATCCTGTGGTCCCCTCTCTGCTCACCAGTGCATTTGGCAATAGAGTGGAGCAACAGTGGATACTTGGTTAGCCTCTGCATCTCAATAGGAATGATGTCCTTCAATTGTAATCGCCGGCATCGAGGTTTACTTTCTGCTTCCTATGGAAAAAAGGAGGAGAACCATTCACCAACCAGTGAAAAGGTGCCTGGAAAAGGTATTATGGAAAGGCCCTCTCTGGGGTTGCCTTTCAGATCCGTGTAGCTGGTCTTCCTATGAAGACGATGCTCTCAAAACTATTTATCCATCCAGTCTGTCTATCATCCATCCATCCATCCATCCAATCAATCAATCTATCTATCTACCCATCCTTCCTATTTATCTATCCATCCCTCAATCCATCCATCATCTCTCTACTTACCTACCTACTGCATCCATCCATCCATCCATCCATCCATCCATCCATCATCTATCTATCTATCTATCTATCTATCTATCTATCTATCTATCTATCTATCTATCTATCTATCTATCTATCTATCTATCTATCTATCTACCCATCCTTCCTATTTATCTATCCATCCCTCAATCCATCCATCATTTACCTACCTACCTACCTACCTACTGCATCCATCCATCCACCCATCTCAGTCCTGTCCCAGGAATGCCGGATTCCTCTCCTCTCTCAGCACTTACCTGAATGAACTGGTTGAAACGTGCTTCTTTCTTCTGCTTGGCCTTCAGCTGTTCTAATGCAAAAGATTGGCGGCTACAAAACCGGGAGGAGATCTTCTGAAACCAGTTTCCTTCAGACCCATCAAACTAGGGAAAAGTTAGCAAGAAGGTCAACTATGGAAAGGTCTCCTCTGCCCTGACCTCAGAAATACCCTCCTTGCCCCTATCGTTCCCAGCCCTGGGGTTGAAATCTCAAATTTTCCCCTCCCACTGTCCAGGGTAAGTGGACATTCGTCTGATCTTTAGCTGCTTTTGAGAATGAGAGATGGCACTCAATGGTAGTGTTGTGATTCCTCGCCAGCCAGTGGATCCGGCAGCTGAGTCTGAGGACTCAGAGGAGGAGGAGGGGCCTGGAGTGACATTAGAGGAAGGCTCTGAGGATCTCCAAGACGTACAATTGGACGAGGAGCCTGGCCCCTCTACTCGCGCTCAGGCTGAGACACAGCTGTGCTGGGAGCCTGAGGTGGACAGTGATCAAGCACAGTTGGGACAAATCCAGGATGCACGAAAGCGCCGGCAAGAGAAGCGAGTAGGACAGAGGAATGCAATGGGGTGGCTCCTGTTGTGACTCAGGGCCAGCCGGTGGGTCCGACAGCCGGGTCCGATGTATCGGAGGACTCAGATGTGGGGGAGGAGGGAAACGAACCGGCTGATGATGATTTGGAGGCTTTGCAGAGTCCTCAGCCGGGGACCTCTTCTCAGCTGTGTGAGCCCGAGAGTGCGGAGGATGATGACCCACAGCTGGCCCTGTTCAAGGACGCCCGACGTAGGAGGCAGACGAGCAGGGACAAACAAAGAAAGACTATGGGACTCCTCGGGAGGAGGCACAGGGAGACCACGCCCTGAGCTCTCTATAAAAGAAGTGTTTGGGGAGGGGCTAGTTGCTGAAAGCAACTTTTTCGTTTGAGAAGACAAGCTCTTGTGTTTTGTTATCTGCGTAATTAAACCTTGGCAGAAGCCTTTTAGCCTTGGACGCTTTCCAGACTCGTCTCTTAATTAGGGGTTGGGAGAAGAGGGCTGGTTCAGAACAGCTCCAAAGGCAAAGGAGAAGGCATTAGGAATCCACGCCTGGGCTGAATTATTAAAGGGAAGGTGTGGGAAATGCTGGTTGCCAAAGGCAAACGTTGGTGTTGAGGATCAAGTTTCTGTGGACTGTGTTTGTCTGCCTTGGACATTGACTCAGGTCTGTGAGAATCAAAGGGGTTGGTTTTTTCTTGCGGTTCCTGCCTGTTTCTTGGAAGAGGGGTTTCTCCTTGTGAGCAGAACAAGGACTCACGTAGGCTGGGACAGAACAGGTGGTGTCTGGCGGAAGCATCATAAGAATCTGCCTTACCAGCTTTGCCCCTTCTAGTTGCTTCCACACAAAGTACTAAACCCAGGTTAAACCCTTCTCTTACTCTAGCCAGCAGAGTGCTTCCAATTTCGGAGACAATCAAATTATTTTCCTCCCTCAGCTTCTTCAGGTTGTCCAGAAACAGTTCTGAAAAAAGATGAGACAGCGACAAGCCATGAGACAGAGAAGCAAAAATGACAACGGTCCAACCAACCGCAGCAATTCCCATTATTCCTGCTAAATACAGTAAATTTAGCTTGGAAGCCTTGGATCAGCTGCCCTGCTTCCACTCCACCCCGTTTGCTCCTGTGTTCTCACTGTGTTCGTCGATCAAATCTTCCAGACTGGGGAAAATGTTCACCAGTTCGCTGTCCGTGAAATATCCCTCGGTCAACAACGGTTGATAGAAAACCTCGAGCAACACGCGGAGCATCCGCATATGGGCGTGCTCTGTGATAAACAGTTCTAAAGTAGGAAAGATGAAGGAAAATCAGCCTTTATGCAATTTCTAACTGCAATTAGAATTTTTGCATGCACAGAGGTGGAAAGACATTAAACTTAAATCTTAAATTAAGTCTTAAATTTAAATTTAAGTCTTAATTAAGGGAAGGAATTTATCTACTTTTGTTTCCACTTGGAAACCGCTTTTGAGATTTTATGCTTGAAACGGACAAAAAGGAAGCTTTGCTTTTA
This sequence comes from Vipera berus, assembly GCF_964194415.1. Classification (NCBI taxonomy): domain Eukaryota; kingdom Metazoa; phylum Chordata; class Lepidosauria; order Squamata; family Viperidae; genus Vipera; species Vipera berus. The sequence continues at coordinate 4,258,432 of NC_138212.1, read as the reverse complement.
TGTTTTGATTTAACTTTGGTGTTACAGAAGTGGTCTGAAATAATTAGAAATGTAGAGCAAAAGTTTGAGGTTCTAATTTTTCTTGTACTCTGATTTACTGGGGGAAAAATCAGAAGTCACTACCTTTTCGTTTTCTTTTTCCTTATCTTTTACGCTCTTCCTTTTTTTAACTTGCTTGACTTTTGCTTCTATTTGCACTAGATCTCAACATAAACTTTAATAAGATTTTTTTTAAAAAAAAGGTTGCAAATCTAAAACTTCCATGACGTTTACAAAGTCCTTGCTTTCTTAATTTGTGTCTTTTATCTGTTTCCCGTCTCTTTGACTTGTTGGTTTGCAAAATATTTTTACCTGGTCCTTTTTTTTTAATGGTTGTAATAGCAACAAACATGCTAGCTAGAGAATTCTGGGAGTTGAAGTCCACACAGCTTAAAGTTGCTGAGGTTAACCCAAAAGGCAACTGGACTTCTGTTTTTTTCTTTGAAAATGTTTCGATTCTCATCCAAGAATCTTCTTCAGCTCTTCAGTTAGAACTGAAGGAGCTTCTTGGATGAGAAGCAAAATGTTTTCAAGGGGGAAAAAACCCCCCCAAAAAGTTCAGTTGCCTTTTAGGGGGAAAACAAAAAGCATCTTTGGGATAACCATGATCTGGATGATTGAGAATATCCACAGACATTTGATGAGGTTAAGAAACCCTGAGTTCTAGGTGCCACAACAGATGTTCTAGATGCCACAGTAACACTCAACCTGACTTCCATTGAGTTTCTGGGTCTGGCCTACCTAGTAGGGCTGACGGAAATTCCTCACATACCGTTGATCACTTCTTGCCGCTTCACTTCACTTTTCTTCAGCCTGAGGAGGGTGTCGGGGGGGACAAGCTCCCGCCAGTTTGGCGGGTCCTGTTCCAGTTCCGAAACACGCGGCTCAAACTCCTCAGACTGGGGAAGCAGAAAGGACGGCGGGGGCTCCCCTCCCCCGGCCCCTCCAGGCTCCAAACTGTAGGAGTCAAAGTGACAGACAAAAGATCCAGTGAGGACAATCCTATGTTTACCTGTCCGTCTGTTCCTCCCTCCTTCAACATTCTGGCGATCTTGATTGCTCTGCTCCAGGTCCCACTGTGGTAGCAACATCTAGTCAACTAGGGTTGATCTAGAACAGGGGTAGGCAACCTTGGCTCTTTTATGACTCGTGGACTTCAACTCCCAGAATTCCTGAGCCAGCCGTGCAGAAGGGAAAGGGAGGTTTCCAAGCTGAGCCATGCTGGCTCAGGAATTCTGGGAGTTGAAGTCCACAAGTCATAAAAGAGCCAAGGTTGCCTATCCCTGATCTAGAAAAAGGTAAGCAGAGTTGTAACTGGATAAGAGACCACTAGGAAATCCCAAGATTGCACAAGCTAAACTGGGATAGAAGAATCACCGGAAAAGACGTCAAACCACCTCCAAAGTCTTGCCAAGAAAAAAAAACAATACAGGTAGCCCTCAACTTGTGTCCATTGCTTACTGATGAGTTTCAACAGCTTCAGAAAAAGTGACTTACAGCTGTACTCACACTCACAACTGTTGCACCACCCTGGTGATTATGTGATCGCAACTTGGGCGCTTGGCTCACATGTTTGACCAGTTGTGAGATCCTATGATCAAGTGGCTGCAATTTGAGACCATTTTTGCTGATTTCTGGCAGAAGACTCCCACTGGGGTAGCTGGATTCATTGAGCCACCATGTGATTCGCCTGCTAACTGTGATGATTTGCTTAATGACTGCCAAAAAAATTATGGAAAAATTGTACTTACTCGACCAATTTGATTTACAACCACAATGACTAATGTTGGAAATTCAGGTCCCCAGTGTGGTCATAAGTTGAGGGCTACCTGTATAGATGTGTTCATTAATTCGTCAGGAGATTGGGTTCAATGCAAAGGATCTCCTGGTTTCCAGGCCAAATCCATCTCATTAAACCAGTGCAATCCAATTCCAGATTGGCAACAGAGATCAGTTCCAAGTGCCAAAAGCACTGCTGCAGCATATGCTCTCGGCAGATCATCTTAAGAAAATGCTATTGACCATCTACCATAATTATCTTCAACTCGTCCCAGAAGCCTTTTTTTCCCCTAGGATTTTACAAGGGGGCAAATTCAGGAAAATCTATGAGATGCTGCTGGCTTTTTGTGAAGAGTTCAGGACAGATTTTCACCATTTTGTCGGTGCACAGCTCCCAATTCAACAGAAGCCTTTCTCCCAGTCATAGTTGTAGAAAGGAAAAAAAATAGTGGCTGAATTTAACTTAACTCTCCTATACTTCAACATCTACTGAAATTTATATTTAGACATAAACAAGCTGGCATAGGTGATTCAGGAGCTGTGCTGGACTATTTTTTTTCCTCCACTCCAGATGCCTAAGAGTGGTTCTTTTAAAGGCTGCGTCCTTCCTACTCTCATGTTTTAGAGCAAGGGTGTCCAAACTGGGCAACTTTAAGACCTCTGGACTTCAACTCCCAGAAGACCCCAGCTGACTGGGGAATTCTGGGAGCTGAAGTCCTCAAGCCTTAAAAGTTGCCAAAATTGGACAGCCTTGTGTTAAGAGGAAGAAATTTGAGAGAGAGAGACATCTTCTCTTTCATTTATTTATTAATTAAATTTTGTTTGTCATTCATCTTGCTGCAAACTCTTTTAGCGTCCAGGATAATGGAGCAATTGTTTAAGCTCTTTTGCAGACAGATAGGACCTTCCCTGCTCCCATCCTTGGAGACGATCCCTGGGAAAGCATCCATGGTTTATGCTACTCAAGATCTCCAGGGGGATCTGCCAAGATTGATGATCCTCTGTGACATAGGGTCTCCTGCCTGAGCAGGGGATTGGGCCTCAAAAGGTCCCCTTCCGTCTCTGCAATTCTTTTGACAATGCGCCCATCTCTGCCCAGGTTGGGGCAGCTGAGATGGCGGCCTCTTCACCTACTTGCGGCTTCCCTGCTTCTGCCGAGCCTGTTCTAGAGTTGGTTTTTCTTCCAGCTCGTTGGCCCGGGCCGCGGCTTCAATGTCCACATCGCTCCGCGAACGCGGCTGTTTGCTTTTGGCCGAGCCTCGCTGAGACCGCTTCCGCTCATAAACTCGCAAGCTCTCCGAGCGGCCCAACTTCCCTGTCAGCCTGGCAAGGGGTGGGGATAGGCACAGCCAGGCCACAGACAAAAAAAATAATAACCAAAACAAAAACAAAACCAACGCGAGACCAAGGGAGGTTGGGGGTTGACAAGCCAACGTGACACGAGGGGGGATGAAATGAATCACAAGAGGTGGACGGGCCACAGATGATACAGTGAGCGACACGGAGAGGGGTCACAAAGACGTTTGGCACCACGAAGGTGGCAGGGATCACAACCGGAGAACAGGAGGGGAAGATGGGGGGGGGAGGAGGAGGAGGACAAATTTGCCACATGCAGCGGTGGAAAGAGAAAGGAAGAGAGAGAGATGTGAGAACCCCACCCCCCAAGAATAAACTGAGATATCCGTGCACCAGAAAAAGGGAGGGTGGAACTGCGAGGCAGACACACACTCCTGACAAGCTGGATCCAACGCGTGGCTGGGCCCAACCGTAGCTACACCCCCCCAAAAGGTCTTGTTTCTTGGGGGGGGGAAGTTGACAATACCCCCCCTGGCCACCTCCTGCCCCTTGTCAATGCTCAAAATAAGGTCTGCCAGAGTAAGGAGCTGCATGCAAAGAAAAGGCGCGCCCAAGCCAGATGGGACCTGGAGTTAAAAGGTGTCTTTTCTCCAGCCATCGTTTCGGGAAGGGAGACATGGCTTCCCAAGGCAGCTCTGGTGAACAAGAGGTCATACTTAACTCAGTTTGTGTGTCTTCCCCCTGAGGAAGAAATTCATGCAAAGGGTGAGTAGGGGGGTGAGGAAGCCACCAACCTTTTTCGCCTTCTAGAAGGGAAGAACAGAATATAGAAGGGTGATTGTGTTAATACCGAAAGGAGAGAAAAAAGAAAAAAGGAGAAGTGGGAAAGGGGGGGGGGAGGGTGTTGGGCAAACCTCATATGAAATCTCAGGGATTAAATGCTGTTTAAATGTGAGCTGAACACCAAGGAACCAGGATCAAGGAGACAGAAAACCAGCCTCCACGTAAGTCAGGGAGGTAGCCAAAGTGACAACAGGAATTGTGTGTTTATTGATTTTATTTTGTTTAATCTATTTAAATATATCCCCCTTATTATTATTATTTTTTAATAAACAACACTAAGTGGTGAACATATCTCATACTCCTTCCTCCTATTTTCCCCACAACAACCCTGTGAGGTATTCTGGGCTGAGAGAGAGGGACTGGCTTTGAGTCACTCAGCTGGTTTTATGGCTAAGGACTAGAACTCAAGTGTCTCCTGGTGACTGACCCCAAAATCACCCAGCTCACTTTCATGGATGAAGCGGGACTAGAACTCATAGCCTCCTGCTGATTGGCCCAAAATCGCCTAGCTGGATTTCATGGCTAAAGCAGGACTAGAATTCACAGTCTCCTGGTTTATCACTAGATAGAATGGCTGTTACTCTCCCAAGGACACACTGACACAGTCTTTAGATTCCTGGCCAGCCTTACAATCTAGCTTTGTCCAGATATAACTCCCAAAGTTTGTGGGACATACTTCTGGCCAACTGCCCAAAGAAAAACTGCCTGGATTTGCCAAACAAGTTGGCTTCATAAGGATCCCAACTCACCCTTTGCAAGGCCATCAACGCCCCCCACCTGCCCTCACCTTTCATTTTCTGCGCTTTCCTCCAGCGAGAGCTGCTCTCCAGCCAGAGGTTGCTCAGCAACCGGTGAATCTCCTGAATCAGCTAGACCCACACTGTCCGATCCTAAGGCAAACAGAAGAAGGTGTGAGGGAGGAGGGGAGGACATGCTGCCAAATCACTCCTTTCATTAGCTTCCTGTAGTGGAATGCAGTCTGGATTCCCAGGAGGGAGGGGCTGAATTCCAGAGAGCCAAGAGACAGTGAAGCTTAGACAGTTTGGCTAGGATAGGGGTAGGCCACCTTGGCTCTTTTATGACTCGTGGACTTCAACTCCCAGAATTCCTGAGTCAGCCACCCTGAGGGGAAAGGGAGAGGTTTCCAAGCTGAGCCATGCTGGCTCAGGAATTCTGGGAGTTGAAGTCCAGGAGTCATAAAGGAGCCAAGGTTGCCTACCCCTGGCGCTAGGAGGAAGAGGCTCAAGACTGCTGCTCCCTAGAAGTTCTCAGAGTATATCTTTAGTGATGCAGGTGCTTGTCTCAGTTTGGCAAGATTAATATCTGGCTCCAAAAAGCAAGAAAGGCACGATGAGGTTCCTTTATTGTTCCTCACCTATAGACAGAAATTTTGCCCAACTAAAGCAAAGTACTTGCAACATTAAAGAGATACTCCGAGAACTTCTAGGGAGTTGATTCTTGACTCTCTTCCTCCCAACCAAACTATCTAAACCAGGGGCGTCCAACCCTTGGCAACTTTGAGGCCTCTGGACTTCCAATTCCCAGAATTCCCCAGCCAGCATGGAAGGGACCTTAGAATTCTTCTAGTCCAATCCCCAGGCTCAGGCAGGAAACCCTATGCCATGGCTGGCTGGGGAATTCTGGGAGTTGAAGTCCAGAGGTCTTAAAATCACCAAGGTTGGACAACCTTGATCTTAACTTTGTTGTCTCTTAGTTCTCAAGAAAGCAGCCCTTCCTTTTTGGAAACCAGACCACATTCCGTCACACTTTCTTTCTCCAGTTCAGACATGTCAAACACAAGGCCCGGGGGCCAGATCCGGCCCGCGAAGTGGTTTCATGTGGCCCGTGAAGCCATCCTGGAAACAGTGAGGGAACGGCCCCCACTGCCTTGGCCCTGGCCCAGAGACCCTCCTTCTGCCAGAGACCCTCAGATCTGTCCCACTCCTGCCCAGGCCCCCATAGGCACCCTTGATGCGAACGATGTAGAGCTGGCCATGCCCACCCAGTAGGCCATATGCACTCTAGCCACGCCCACCCAGTAGACCACGCCCACCCTGGCCACACCCACCCGGCCCCCTGAGGGCAACCACCATGCTGATGCGGCCCTCAATGAAATTGAGTTTGACACCCCTGCTCCAGTTCATCCCCTCTCACCCTGTTCTCCGTCATTGCTCTCTCCAGGTGGGGGATGCACAGTGACAGACACGCCAGAGGGATCCTGCATCGAAGGGGTCCCCCTGCTCCGCCCGGACGTTCCTTCTGTTAACTTGGTTTTTTTGTCCAAGGCTGGTGTCTTCTCGGCTGCTTCCAGGAGAAAATGACAAGAGAAATCAAATGCTGTCAAGAAGCCGTTCACCTCTGCCCAATTGCTCTTCCCACTTCACCCTTCGTAATGGGCTTATGCACAGATTAGGACACCATAGATCGACCAAGAACCCTCCCCCACTCTCTGCCTGCCTGGTATACTCTTATTTAATGACATCCTAGGCCAGGGGTAGGCAACCTCGGCTCTTTTATGACTCATGGACTTCAACTCCCAGAATTCCCGAGTCAGCTAACCCTAACCCTGGAGCCCTAACCCTGGATTGATGACTAGTTAGGTGGTACAGAGGACTGCATTGTTCCTCTCATTTTACAGTGTTCTGTTCCTTCCGCTTTGTTCATGCCCTTATCTTATTCTACTGAACTTTGGTCTGTTGTTTTTATGTCCATTATGCTCGGTGGGTCTGTGAACTGTAATAAGGGCACTGAACTGAACGCAGATAAAAGAGTTTTCCTTTAGGCATAGCAAGGGCAAAGTACGAGGGATGGAAGAACATCCTGGACATGTCAAATGCGTTTGGTGGATTTTCACAGCAGGGATAGAGGGGGATTATTTGGTTAAATTTGGTAGCTACGGTGTGAGAGATCTTTTGAAGAGCCAGCAGCAATCAAGGAAAAGGTGTCATTATATCCACAATAAAGAATCAAAACACCTCCAATGCCTTCATCCTAATAACAGGAAATCAACTGTTTGCTGTGGCAGGATCCAATCTGGGTCAGTTACCAAGACTGACAATTTCAACAATGCTTGACATTTGTTTGAACTGTCTCATTTATCGGACCCATGACATTTGTCTTCCAAGTTTCCAGACTCATGCTGGAGCCCATCCTCAAGGAAGGTCTCTCACAAGCTTCTCACACACACACACTTTCTGGTGAGACAGGACTTCGCTGAGGATGGGCTCCAGCATGAGACTAAACCTCTGGTGCCTTTGACCGACCCACATTGGATCCTGCAACATTATCTTGGGACACATATTATTTGCCTTCATTCACGTTTGCTGTGGCTCAACTCTAGTTTGCAATTACCATTCCACGGCACATAATAGGTCAGTTCCCGGATTAATAAAGGTTCTTGAGATGTTGATGAAAATAGCCAGCTGCAAGCTACCTCAAGCAAAGAGACCACTTTCCACCAGGTCACAGGAGAGATGTTAGAATAATCAGGACATCTCTGCCTAATGCACACGGGGATATACTGTTTCTATACTCCATTTGCTGGAATTCATGTAACCTCTTCTCTTTCACCCATGTCTATGGAGATTCTCAGTCACCCATGTCGTGGTTGTCCCAAAGGTGCTTTTTCAAGAGGCAATGAGGACTTCATTTTTCCTTAAAGACGTTTCACTTCTCATCCAAGAAGCTTCTTCTTCAGTTCAGACTGAATGGTGGAGAATGCTGGTGATGACCTATAAAGCCCTGAATGGCATGGGTCCGGGTTATTTACAGGAGCACCTTTTGCCGGAGTTAACTTCCCATCGCCCTGTGCGCTCCTACAGAGAGGGCCTCCTCAGGGTGCCGTCGCTCAGGGAATGTCGACTGGCGGCCCCCAGGGGGAGAGCATTCTCTGTGGGCACGCCTGCCCTCTGGAATCAGCTTCCGGTTGAGCTCCGGATGGCTCCCGACCTTCGCTCGTTTCGCCGCGACCTGAAGACTTGGCTATTTGAACTTGCCGGCCTGGACTGAGGGACTGGGATTTTAGATTTTAAATTTTAAAAATTTTAAATTTTAGTATGTGTTTATTGTTTAGGGCTATTTGATTTAATCTCATTTTAATTTTTATACATTATGTGTTGCCTATAGTGTTTTAATTGCCCTGTACACCGCCCCGAGTCCTTTCCGAGAGGGGCGGTATATAAATCCAAATAAAAATAAATAAATAAATGGAAGGATTTGTATTCCTTGCAGTCGTCTGGTCGTTAGCCCTCTTTCTGAGAGTTGTTCAGGCCACTTGGAGGTTTACCTGTGTCCTCAGGGTCACCTGAGTAAGTGTCCTGTTTACAACACAGTCCTTTCAGCAGTTCCAAGACGGTTCCACACCTATTGGCACTCTTCAGGTTGCCTTTTGAAAAAAGCGTCTTTGGGACATAAAACCTTGTTTAAAAAAAGGACTCTGCTTGGAAAACAGTCAGATTCAGTTTTAGGCAGACGCCACCACCACCAAAGCTTGATCCCTAATATTGACTATCTACATATAAGGGGAATTCACCCTGGCAAGTAAATCTGAGCAAGTGCTTAATTTGTGCATAAGCCATAGAGAAAAAACGACAGAATCTGTGATTTATTCCCCCTCGTCGTCGATTCAACGCGGGACCCATAGGGACAGGCAGACAAGAGGAGCACACAGTGAGCCATCGCATGCCAAGAACTTTGTCTGGGAACATGACAGGGGTGTGATGAACTTTTATAGGCATGTGTACGATTCTCATTAGTATATTACTTGATGGGCGAGTGCAACAGTGAATGAAACAGTTAGTGGCGGATGTTATAAGAGGCAGATTAGTTCTACGTGGCTTCCTGATCAGAAGGACGGATGGGTACACGAGGTGCCATGCGTTACTACAGAGGTGGTAAGGGGAGGAAAAAGTGGGGTGCTAGTACCTTCACCCTCAGGTTTGGGCTGTCTGTAATCAGAATCTACAAAAAATGCAGCAAAAAATAATATATATATATATATATATAATGGAGAAAGATGGGGAAAGAGATGTCACGTTAATCCCTTCCTAGCTATTGCCCCAAACTGATTCTGGGCAAATCATATGCCAGACTCACCAACCAGAGGATCTGATGCACACAAATGGATCACTGTTTTGTGGGCTGTTGGCATTTGTTTTCTTTATTTGCCTAGCAACAGTAACCACAAGCTTTCAAAAAAAAACTTGACATAGAAAAAGAAGAAACTAGCCAGTTTCCAAAGGATGCTTCTAAAGACTCCTTTGACCCTAGAATGAGTTGCAAGCCAGTGCTGGCACCCGGTTTACTTTTCCTGAAAGAACATTTGAGTTTTCTTCTTCTTCCTGCCTCGAAAAGGAATACCTTAATGATTGGTTTTAAGCTATGGACTGTCTGGTGACATTTTTTTTTCCAGGAGCAAGAGGGAGAGAGCTACACAAGGAAAATAATAATATATATATATATTTTTGCAAAAGAACGTCATGGAAATATTTCTGGAATTGTGGCCCTCTGCCGGCTCGAAGGAGAAGTTCTTCCCCACTGCAACTTCTGCTAAGCTTACTCCAGGGCTGAGTTTTACTGTTATTTGTTTTAAAATAAAACAAAAACAAAAACCGCCGTACAGAAAGTCCTCAACTTACAACCACAACTGAGCCCCAAATTTTCATCGTCAAGCAAGCCAGTTGTTAAGGGAGCTTAGCCCTACTTTATGACCTTTTTGCCACAGTTGTTAAGTGCATCCCTGTAAGTCAGGGGTGTCAAACTCAATTTCATTGAGGGCCGCATCAGCATTGCGGTTGCCCTCAAGGGGCCGGGTGGGTATGGCCTGGGTGGGCGTGGCCTACTGGGTGGGCATGGCTAGAGTGCATATGGCCTACTGGGTGGGCGTGGCTAGAGTGCGTATGGCCTACTGGGTGGGCGTGGCCAGCTCTACATCGTTGGCATCAAGGGTGCCTATGGGGGCCTGGGCAGGAGTGGGACAGATCTGAGGGTCTCTGGCAGAAGGAGGGTCTCTGGGCCAGGGCCAAGGCAGTGGGGGCCGTTCCCTCACTGTTTCCAGGATGGCTTCGCGGGCCGGATGAAACCACTTCGTGGGCCGGATCTGGCCCCCGGGCCTTGTGTTTGACATGTCTGCTGTAAGTTGTTAAGTGAATCACACGGTCATTCAGCGAATCTGGCTTCTTCCACTGACTTTGCTTTGAGGACCCAGATTGTTGGGGGCAATAAGCTGACTTTGTAATAATGCCGCTTGGCGGGGGGGGGGCAAAATCCCTAATAAGCAGGCATATACATAGAATGAAGGCTATTGCTAAGCACATTGATTTGTGCTTTAGATTGTAAGCCACCCTGAGTCTTCGGAGAAGGGCGGGATATAAATGGGATTTAAAAAAAAAAAGACCAGCCGGGAAGTTTACAAACAGTGATCATCGTGTGACCGCGGGACAGTGCAACAATTCTCATAAATACAGGCCAGTTGCCAAGGTCCCGAATTTGGATCACGCGACCGCGGGGACGCTGCAATGGTCATAAAGTGTGAAAGCCAGTTCTAGATCACTTTGTTCAGTTGCTGTTGCAACTAAAATGGTCACTAAATATACAGTTGTACATTGAGGACTACCTGAGGTTTGACAGTTAAAACCTTGGGGAGACTTCAAGAGCCTCACAGAAGTGGCTCAGATTGCATGGGGCCACAGATGACTGGGGACGCGGTGGCTCAGTGGGTTAGGACACTGAGCTTGTCGATCAGAAGGTCGGCAGTTTGGCGGGTCGAATCCCGAGTGCCGCGTAACAGAGTGAGTGCCTGTTACGCGTCCCAGCTTCTGCCAACCTAGCAGTTCGAAAGCACGTAAAAAATGCAAGTAGAAAAATAGGGACCACTACGGTGGGAAGGTAACAGCGTTCCATGCGCCTTTGGCGTCTAGTCGTGCCGGCCACATGACCACGGAGACGTCCTCGGACAAGCACTGGCTCTTCGGCTTTGAAACGGAGATGAGCACCGGCCCCTAGAGTCGGAAACGACTAGCACGCATGTGTGGGGGAACCTTTACCTTTACCTTAGATGACTGCAGACCCCCATCCTAAGGAAACCTGACAACTGGGGGTTTAGGAAAGCAAGTTAAATAAAGGGGCTTGGGGAATTCCTGAACCAGGGCGAAGGAGCTTGTTTTGCGTACTTACAATGGGAATCCCCACGGTTCCAGCGGGTTGGGTCCAAAATGCTGAAGCCTTTCTTTGGTTTGAGGGCCTCCTCTGGTTTCTTGGTCCCTGAAATCTGGATCAGTCAGAGAAGAGAATTGATCACCTGTTCCCAGTCCTAGGTGGGCAAGTGTGTCACCTCTCCTGCAGAAGCTGCACTGGCTCTGGGTTCAAGTCAAGGAGCTGGTTCTCGCCTTTAAAGTCCTTCGTGGCTTGGGACCAGGTTATCTGAAGGACCGTCCCTTCCCGGTTACATTCACCCGACCCACCAGAGCGGGGAGGTAGGGAATGTTGTGGGGTCCCCTCTCCTAAGGAGGTACATCTGGTGGGGCCCAGAAGAGCCTTCTCTGTGGTGGCTCCCTCCCTTTGGAACATCATCTCCACAGAGGTTAGACTGGCCCCCACTTTGACACTCTTTCAAGAGGCCCTGAAGACCTGGTTCTGCCAATGGGCCTTGGGGATCCCAAAATGGGAGGGAGCCCATCAAGTGGTTCGTTTGATTGTCACCAGGAGGGGTGGAGGGGTTACTGGTTTTTTATTCTTTTATATTGGCTTTTTTATTGTTTGTAAGCCACCCAGAATCACTGTATGGGCGGCCATATAAATAAAACCCCAGACTGGAAACAGCTTAGTTATAAGTGATGGAAGGGGTAGGAAGTCTCACCAACCAACCATCTAACAGAAACAGGACTGGTTCCAGCCAATTTCCAGTTCTGCCGAGTTGGAATTCCGTACAAGTAGTCCTCAACTTAAGACAGGTTACTTAGCGGCGGTTCGAAGTTAGGATGGATCTCCGCAGAGTTACTTACAACACGGTTTTGGCCACCCTTCCATGGTTTGATGATCACATTTTGAGTGCTTGGCAACTGGACCATGTCCCGTGGTCACGTGACCATGAATTTCAACATATTTTGCCAGAAACTGTTATTTAGTTCTGGTTTCCAGCACAAAACACTTATTGGCTGAAATGGGCTTGCTTAACAATTGGGGTGTTTGCTTAATGCCTGCCCCAGAATAGATCCTACAATTGGATACAGTCATGTGACCACTTACTTAATGGCCACCATGATTTAGAATCATAACTCTAGGCTCAATTATGATCGTAAGTTGAGGACTACTTACAAAGCAGTGTTTCTCAAGCTTGGCAACTTCTAAGACATGTGGACTTCAACTCCCAGAATTCTCCGTCGAGCCATGCTGGCTGGGGAATTCTGGGAGCTGAAGTCCACATGTCTCAATGTTGCCAAAATTGAGCAATAGCTGTGAGTTGCAGAAGGACAGTTTGTCAACTCAAGTTTTTGAGCACCGTCCTCGCCTGAATCCCAAAGAGAGCTTTTGCATCTTGTCCTGGCGCATCAATTATTTCAAAGCCTGCTTGAGCAAGGGGTTGGACTAGAAGACCACCAAGGTCCCTTCCAACTCTGTTATGCTCTTAAGCCTACCTTTTTGCGGAAAAAGTTTGCTTTCGACTTCTTGTTATCAGCCGTCTTTGTCTTAACCCCCAGATGCTTCATATATGTGACAATGGCGGTAAATATGGCAGAGCTAAGAAAAAAAAAACAACAACAATGGTAAGGTTAACGCAAAACAAAACTGCAAAGCTACCAGGTGGGAAGATTCGAAGCAGCGTCTGTTTCAAAAGACATGTTCTGTACCAGCCTGCTACCGGCCCTGCAGAAAAGGCAACCCCTTTACAAACGGCAAGAGGCTGGAATTACGTCTGCCAAATTTATTACTACAAAAACAAACAAGACAGGAACCAAGATACAGGAGCTTTGAAACACTATCCGAGCGGTTGCTTTCAGCAAACCAGCCCTCCCCACACATTCCCCTTATAAAGAGTTCAGGGTGTGGCTTCTCACTGCCTCCTTCCGAGAAGCCCCATTGCCTTCCTCTGTTTACTCCTACTTGACTGCCTCCTGCGTCGGGCATCCTTGAACAGGGCCAGCTGTGGGTCATCTTCATCCACACTGTCAGGCTCACACAGCTGGGTCTCGATGGTGACCAAGTGGGAGGGGCCTGCCTGAGGGCTCTCATCAGCAAGATCTTCAACCCCCTCAGCAAGGTCTTCAACACCCCCCTCCTCCTCCTCCTCCTCCTCTGAGTCGTCCGACCCAACTGCCGAACCCACAGGCTGACCCTGAATCACAACAAGACACAACTAAATGCAGAATCAAAGCCACTTAATCGAACAGGGACTCAATGCATATAAAACAGGAATAAACAGGCCTTGCTTTGACTTCTCTCGCATTAACTTCCTTTTTCCGGCTCCCAGAGTTATTAACAAATTTCATTTATATATTTTTTGCTAAGTATGCATACGCGTGTGGAAAATCTAAGAAAGATTTGGCAAAAAAAAGAGAGCTAGAGACACCCTCCAATTCACAAGTCTGTTGCGCTGCACAGTTCTTATCCCCTCTCTTGCTGACACTGAAATCTCAAAAGCATTTTTTTTACACCAGCTGCTTCTGGCATCCTGCTGATCCCATGGGTGGGGAACTCCCTCTCCCATCATCTCCACCCATTATCCCCGGTTGAGATTTGGGAAAGCGTGGTCCAGCTCACCAAGGAGGGGTCAACAAGTTAGTTCGTGCATCCAGGGAGACACTCCTGACTACACACAGTCTTTGACTTACAACAGCTCATTTAGTGAGCGTTCAAAGTTACAACAGCACTGGGGGAAAAAGGGATTTAGGACGATTTTCACACTTACGACCGCTGCCGCCTCCCCATGGTCACACGTGATCAAAATTCAGACACCTGGCAACCGACTCATATTTATGACAGTTGCAGTGTCCCGGGGTCATGCGATCACCTTTTGGGACCTTCGAGCAAGCAAAGTCAATGGGGAGGCCATACGCACTTCACGTCTGTGGCAAGAAAGGTCATAAAGAGGGGGCAAAATTCACTGAACTGTCTCACTTAGCCACAGAAATTTGGGGCTCAGTTCTGGTCATAAGTCGAGGACCACCTGTAGTGTGAGCAAATGGATTGACGCTGGTGAAAGCAGTTGGGACCTCTCTCAAGACCAAATCGTGGAAGGGTTAAAATGACTTTTCTCTTCTTCCCCTCCTCTCACTTCCTGAGCCACAATGTGCTGCAAAGCCACATCCGGTTGCATTTAGGAGAGTGCAAAAGTGTATTTCCGCCCACCTACCCCTTCCAGAAACACACACACACACACACAAGCACACACACAAACCACTCTGCACCTGTTGGTTGCGTACCTTTTTTCCTCGTCGGCAGAAATGGCCAGGCTGGAATCAATGGAGAGAGAAAAGAGGGGAAAAAAAATCAGGGTGTGAAGCACACATCTGGGTTGTTTGGATCCTTTGGATCCAGCTGTTTGTCCAGAGGTTAACAGCTGGCCTACAGCGCTGCAAGGAGGTGGAAATTTCAACCCTTCACACCCCCCACCCCACCCCACCCCTAACAATTCAGTCTCCCTTCCCAGGATAAAGAAGCCGCCTCCTGCCAGATGTTTGGGGCGCATGATCCTTTGCCACTGGCTGGGGCTAATGGGAGTTGTAGTACAAAGCCTCTGAAAGATAATGGTATACCTGGCCCTCCCCACGAGAGCGATGCCCCCTTTCTCTCTCCCCTCTGGGACAGCAGACTCTCAAAGCCACCCCTGTCTTATGCCCCCTTGCCACCCCCTTGTTTGTTTCTGGAAAACCTACCGGTAGCACCGCCCCATTTTTGCTCAGCAGAAGCGGAAAAGTATTCAAAAGGCAAATGAACATGTTCTGTCTAGAGGAGAAAGCGGCTGCTGGCTGGAGTGGCACGCGGCAAGTGAAGGGGGAAGGGGCCGCCGGGGGCGTTTATACAGTCAGCAAGGATGATGCAACCAGAGGCAACATCCTGGGATGGGTGGGGAACGGTTCCCCCCCCCCTCCTCCCCTCTTGCCAGCTGGATCCTATTATCCAGCAGGGACTTGCCAGGGATGCTACTGATGATCTGGCTGCCTCCCCACTCTCATCCCAGCCCTGATGGGATGGCTGCCAGAGCCAGAGGCTTCAACCCTGGGAAAAAAAAGGATGGGAGGAAATAAGGGCTATGAAGGGAGATCCCAGCTGGCAGGGAGGGGTCTTCCTTGAAATAGAAACCACGGGTGGGATCTGCCCCTGGAACGGAACAGAGGATAGTCCACTATAAAGGTAGACCGGTGGGGACAGCTACTCAAAGCTAAATGGTTGCAGACTAACAGAGGTGGAAGGGACCTTGGAGGTCTTCTAGCCCAACCCCCTGCTCAGGGGACGACACCCTATACCAGGGGTAGGCAACCTTGGCTCTTTTATGACTCATGGACTTCAAGTCCCAGAATTCCTGAACCAGCTATGCTATGCTGGCTCAGGAATTCTGGGAGTTGGAAGTCCAATGAGTCATAAAAGAGCCAAGGTTGCCTACCCCTGCCCTATACAATTTCAGACAAATTGTTGTCCAATTTTTTTCTTAAGGATTTCCATTGTTGTAGCACCCACATCTTCTGGAGGCAGGTAGTTCCACTGATTAATTGTTCTAACTGTCAGGAAATTTCTCCTTAGTTCTAAGTTGGTCCTTGGTTTTTGAGAATTGAGGGGTGTTTTTCTGCCCCAGCCCAGCTACAGGCCCCCAATAGAATAGGCTTAATCCTCCACATGGGTCCACGAACACGAGGGTGACACCTGCAGCAAGGTGTGGAGGTGTTTAGGACTCTTTCCAACTCTGCTGTAATGGGTGTGGAAGACCATCTTCCCAAGTATGATGGCAACTTAGAATCAAGATGGCACCTGGAAGAGATGAAAGCTTGAAGAAGGGGCTCCGGGGTGCAAGAAGAGAGGTGCAAGGTTTTGACCATTACTAGCACACCGTCAAAGAAGGAACAGCACCTCTGTTATGATGAAGGAGGAAGCTGAAAGGGCAAGCTAACAGTCCATGCATAGCAGTAAGTCAGGAGAACTTCACTCACTGCATCTCCAGTTTGACCAACAGCTGTTCGGCCAGCTGTTTCTCTTTGGCCTCTCTGATGCCTTTGTCTTTGGTCCGATAGCCTTCCAGTTCAAAAAGCTCCTTCTCTCCTGGGGTCATTCCCATTTTCCTTTTTTCCCTGCGGAAACAAAGAACAGGCAGTCGGGCTCTGTACATTGGATGGAATTAATAGATTAATTCAACTGAATTAAATCCATTTCCAGAGTTGGCACAAAGCTTGGAGTCATCAGCAGAGCCCCGAGCACAACATGCTAAGCTACAGAGAAACCAAATTAAGTGTGAAACGAACCAAACCCAGCAAGTTGTGCAAATACTTTTCCTAACTTAGCTGCCCATTCCTGTCCGAAGACGTCTTAAGATTGTTCGTACAGCATGCTGAGTCTGTATAACATAAACCTAAAGGTTTCCCCTGCTGTCCAGTCATGTTCAACTCTAAGGGGCGGTGCTCATCTCCATTTCTTAGCTGAGGGAGCTAGCATTGTCCAAAGATATTTCCTGTGGTGATGTGGCCAGCATGACTACGCCGAGGCACACGGAATTCTGTTACCCTCCCACTGAAGTGGCACCCGTTTATCTACTTGCATTTGCATGCTTTCAAACTGCTAGGTGGGCAGGAGCTGAAGCATGGAACGGGAGCTCACCCCATCAAGCGCTGGTCAGGTTTCCAACCTGGTGTCATGGTTCCGACAGATGAAACCCTTCAAAAGAACTTTGAGGCGTTGTTTACCTTAAAGGATCTTTTATTCGAGGAGCTAAAAATATCGGCTCTTACATAATCAAAAGCCAAAAACTGGATTTCCCTTCCTCTGGGCACCTAGTGTCCCAAGCACAATTCCCTCCTCCAATTAACAGTCATAAATCACATTCCCCAATTAGCTTGAAGCTTCCTCTCCAGCTCTCCAGCCCACCAATTCCTTATCAGCTCTGGGCTCAATAACCTTGATTCTCACGCTAGGTTTAGTGTTGTTATGTCTAGCTGCACTCTCATTCACATGCCCCCCCCGCCCTCCTAGCGTCATCTGACTCTAAAAGTGAGAGGGAAAAGATGGCTACATTTCCATCTGTTGACAATGCAAAAACATCCGATGTTAGCGGCGTTGACACCTGGGCTGTCAGCTTTCCAGCTGACAAGCTCTGCCTCTTTAATCACTTGAGCCATCACACTTATGCCTTTACTTTTTGTATAAGTACTGAGCCAAAATGAAACCAACGGCAATATAACCGTTAAGATCTGAATCAGAAAACATGCTTCAGAGAGGGGCTAAGGCTATTCAGTATAAAGTGGGGACATGGAGCCATATCTTTTCCTGCCATTGTACAGCACCCCTTACAGCGCCATGGAAAATACATGTAGTCCTCAACTTACAACCATTCATTTTGCGACCATTTGCAGTTCCAATAGCACGGGAAAAAAGTGACATGAGCGGCCCTGGCACTTATGACTGTCACAGCATCTTCACAGTCATGCAGCCAGAATCTGGGCTCTTGGCAACCGGCATGTATTTACAACGGCTGCAGTTTCCCAGGATCAAGTAATGTTTGTGGTTTTCCTAGATGGCTTCCAACAAGCAAAGTCAGTGGGGGAAGCCGGGTTCCCTTAACGATGGCATGATTCAGGTAACAACGGCAGCAATTCACTTAACCACGGGAAAAAGAGGTCGTAAAATTGGGGCACAACTCACCTAACCACCGCCTTACTTAGTAATGGAAATTCTGATCCCAGAATTTGTCATAAATTGAGGACTACCTGTACACCAGAATATTCTATTCTATTCTATTCTATTCTATTCTATTCTATTCTATTCTATTCTATTCTATTCTATTCTATTCTATCTATATTCTATTCTGTTCTATTCTATTCTATTCCTCCATTCCATTATTCTATTCTATTCCATTCCATTCTATTCTAATCTACAATCTTTTAATTCTATTCTATTCTATTATTTCTATTTCTATTCTTATTCTAATTCTATTCTATTCCATTCCATCCCCATTTCCAATTCCATTCTATTTCTATTTTATTCTTTTCTATCCTAATTTTTCTCTTTGAATCTACAACCCAACCCATCCTTACAATGAACGCAGTCATTTATGTCCCTAGCTGTTGTAACCAAAAGCCTTGTTAAGATATTTAAATTTAGGAGCCATGGGGTTGTTAAGAGTGAGCCAGAACACACAGTTGTGATTGACTGGAGCGTGCTGGCTCCTACAGTATGTGAGGCAATCTGTGCTGTGATTGGTTACTGTGGGTGTTCAAGGGAGCGTTTCCTATTTTTCCCGCCTTTTTTTCCCTTCTGTGTGCCCTGTGATTTACCTCATGATGCTCCCGTTTGCCTATCTTGTTTGCTGCAAACGCAGATGTTCAATATATTTATTTGTATAAAATTACAAGTTCACGTCAGCACCTCTGACTTCATTTGAACACCAGCTGCACAATCCCTGACCAGATTAGCCAAATCCTTCTGCAAACAGTGGTTCTTAAACTGTTTGACCCAATTGCAGGCAGTCCTCGGTTAACAACGGTGGTTGAGACTGGAGTTTCCATCATTAAGTGAGGTGGTCGTTATCGCTTAGCAACAGCATTTCTGTCAATGCCGGTTGCCCTCATTAAGTGAAACCCATGTGGCCATTAAGCACAGTATCCCATGGCCGGTATTTGTGACTCCTCGTGCTTGTGACTTTGATTGTTGGAAGCTGCAGTGAAGGCTTCTGGGGGGGCGGGTCTTGAGAATTGCAGATTGCAAACCTGAAATCCTCCAACTGCTGGGAGATCTCCGCTGCTTGAAAAGATTGGATCTCCTGCAAATATTTTTTCAGTTGGTCTTCCGGGATGAGATCAGGTCTGTTTCGGTCTGCGATCAGAAAAGAAGAGAAAACTCACGGCCAATGTTCAGCAGTCGTGGTTTAAGGCAAGGAAAGAGTCACAAGGCCCCTATGCAGACATTTCATTACCCAGCTAGGTAACGTCATCAGTGATAGAAGGGAGTGGAATTGGCTCTCGCTTCTAGCACCGATGGTGTTCCCTAGTTTGGTATAATGAAACATCTGCAAGGAAATAACCAAACTCAAAAGAACACCAAGGACCCCACAGCCCTTCTCCTCCTCCATTCTGCAAACCCCACTCCCTTCTAGCACTGATGATGTTTCCTAGTTGGGTAATGAAACGTCTGCAAGAAAACCACCAATCTCAGAGGGCACCAGGGACCCCACAGTTCAACCCTGAGCTACAAATATTCTCTTCTATCGGCAACCTCAAGTTTCCCAGCCCTAACCTAGCCAAAGCTTGCAAAGCCTTTGTCAAATCCTTCTGCAAACAAATCCTGTGCGTTCCCACAGAGAGGGCCTCCTCAGGGTGCCACCGGTCAGAGAATGCCGACTGGTGGCCCCCAGGGGGAGATTCTTCTCTGTGGGCGCCCCGGAGCTATGGAACCAGTTACCGGTTGAGCTCCGGACGGCGCCCGATCTGCGCTCCTTTCGCCGCGATGTGAAAACATACTTGTTCGAGCAAGCCGGCCTGGCCTGAGGGGGGATTGGTGGGGTTTTTATCATTTTTATTGGGGTTTTTACTATGTATCAATTGTATTTTAATCGGGCATGCATTTAATTATCTTTTAGTTTTTGTAAATTTCTGTGTTTTATTCTTGCCCTGTACACCGCCCTGAGTCCTCCGGGAGAAGGGCGGTATAGAAATATTAATAAATTTAAATTTAAATTTAAAATGCGACACTCAAAAGAGTCCATTTCCAAGACGGATTTTGCACGGCTTCAGTTCCCAAAGATTCCTTGGTGGAGATTTGCTCCTGCCTCCATCCCGTTGTCTAAATTCGTCCTGCCACAAAGAGCCCCTGTGAAACACTGCATCGCTTGGACTTTCTTTTTGCGGTTATTTTTGCTGCTATATTTGTACAAAAAGAGAAATTAAAAAAAAAGACTGCAGACCAAAGAGAGAGGACACGACATAAACTTAGAATCAATCTTCCCAAAACTTTCCCAGCTGTCCTGGCAACTGGCCTGCAGGATAAATAGGAGGGCTTGGTCTGCTGTGGTGAACTGAGAACCATTGGGGGATTTGAAGTCCGTTCCAGGGGAGGGACCCAGGCTGTGATTTTGTGCAAACACAGCACAAGCAAGGCAAATTGTTTGCAGCTGCTCCCATGCCACGGTCCCATGAAGGAAATTGTCCCTGGAGCAGAAGAAACAAGGCAACCATTTGTAGGGTGGGTGCAGCTGTTGGCAGACATGGGAGGAGGGAACAATTCTGGGTTTGAAGCAGCTGATCTCCTCTGTGAGATCCATAGAGGATCTCACAGATCAAAAATAAGAACATGGGGAAAATATTGGCAAGGGAAAGGAAGCTATTAATAGTTACGGCAGCTTTTTTTCAACCTTGGCAACTTTAAACAATGTTTGGGCTTCAACTTCCAGCAGGCTGGTTGGAGAAGTCTCACCGCTCCGTCTAGGATTACAGTTCTACCGCTTGCTCAAGATTTGCAATGGTTTAATAGGCATTTATTCTAACCTGGTCTAGTGGTTGAAGGCGCCAGTCTAGAAACCAGGAGGCTAGGAGTTCTAGTCTTGCCCTAGGCATGAAAGCCAGCTGGGTGACTTTGGACCAATCACCAGGAGACGGTGAGTTCTAGTTCTGCCTTAGGCCTGAAAGCCAGCTGGGTGACTTTGGGCCAGTTCCTCTCTCTCTCTCTCTCAGCAAAATCTACCTCACAGGGTTGTTGCTGTGTGGAAAATAAGAGGACGACGGAGTATTCGGTATATTCCCAGCCTTGGACTTGCTGATAAAAATATTTTTTTAAAAAAAAACCCTAAAATAAATAAATAAATGCTGAAACGCACAACAAAATAAATGGTGAGTTTCTTGCAACCGTTTCTAAATCAGGAACCTCAGCTATGATTCTGCCTCTTCTCTTTTTTCTCTTGGTGACACCTAAGAGACCGGGTTGTTTTTTTTTACAGAAGATGGTGCCAGGATGTCACTAAGCCCTTCCCCTCCCGTTTTTTTTTGGGGGGGAAGGAGCCCTTCTGCACACCTCAACGCTCTTCCCCACCCCGGAAATGAGATTTATACGCTCTGCCTACAGAGCTTCCAACTGGCCTCCTAACACCCCACCCCACCCCGCCCCCCTGCCCTTTCAGGATCTCTTTTGAGTGTGGGGGGGGGGAAACAGCCTTCCGGAGCATGTGTTGGTATGTGTGCTCGCCCACAAGTGTGTGGCTTTGCCTAGGCACGGTGCTGCAATCTGCAGGTGTGGCCGCTAGGTGACACTCAGAAGCTGTGGAATCAGCTGGCCCTACAGACAACCCCCCCCAAAAAATACAGGCTCCTGTCCTTCCCTGCATGGCGGGGGGGGGGGGAGACTCAGATGAGATGAGCTAATTGTTGGCAGGCAAACAGCAGCTGTCCACTGTTCTCCAAACCCTTCAGCTTCCTGTCTTTCATTTCGTTTCACCCGTGCCAGCAGCTGTAGCAAACCAAGGGTGTGTGTGTGTGTGTGTGTGTGTGTGTGTGTGTGTGTAGGACAGAGGAAAGGAGAGGCATTGGCAGAGATGGGGAAGTTTAGCAAGTGGGTGGGACCTGCAGCTCGGATCAAAGTCGGCGGATTGGAACAGCAGCTGAACCCGCCCTTCTGTAGAAAGTTAACACAATTATTGTGTATGGCTCCACGGCTGCAATGCCTGCCTCTGCAATCCGAGAGGGGCCCTCAGCTGTGAATGTTCCAACTAGCAGCAAGTCTCACGAATGAACGCTGACTTTCAAGGGTGCAAGGGGATTTTCATCTTTTCCTCTCCCTTCTGTCTAAAATTTCAGGGGTGTCCAATCTTGGCAACTTTTAAGACTTGTGGACTTCAACTCCCAGGATCCCCTAGCCATCCCTTCAGGCAGCTGAAATGCCTGCGTCCAAATGAACTAAAACTTTTTACTCTTTCAGTGTAAACAATCTGACAAGCCATAATTAGCAGAACTACAACAAAAAAACCCCGAATTCAATTACACCACCCGAAAATCCAGTGGCTTTTCCAGAGTTTTGCAGGAATGGGGAAAAGTAAGATTAACCAATATTGGATTCAAGGATTTAATGGTGATTTAATATTCCAAACACTTTCCAGACTGAAGTGTCACTCAGTGTGATGAGTGTGGACTGAATGCTCCTGAACTAATGAGGTGAAAGAATATATATTTCTGACCTGATCTGGAAAGCCAAATTAAACTGATCCAAGAATTCGGTTCAAATATCCAAATTGAAATAGTTCCATTTTTTCCATTGAATTCACAATTTAAACCAGATTTTACATATGAGTCACTCTGGCCAAAAGAACAACCATAGACTATTTGTTTTCCCCAGTTGGCAGAATATGTTCTACAAAGGAAAGAATTGTGCGTGCAGGACCAAACAAGAGAGATTTATGCAAATAACTGCTTAAATCAGTTTTCCCCAACGAGATGTCCCTCCAGATGTGTTCAAACTGCAACTCCCATAACTCCCAGCTAATACGGCCAACAAAACCCTAAAAATCCAGTTAGTAAAGGATGGAGTATAACATGGCAGAAGCTACACAATCTTTAGGTCAACCTCATCTAGACTGAGAAAATCAACCACCAGAGGGCAGCAAAGAGATTCAGAAAACCTGAATGTTTTGCTGCCATCTGGTGGTCATTTAGACTTTTGCAGTTCACATCTGGTCCATTTGTTAAACTCTGGTTCAGATCACACCACATACCAACACCCCATGAAAGTTGGCCCTTACCCAGTTCAAACTGCACAGCATTTGGAACGGGGACTCTCAGCAGCTGTGAAAGAGGTAAGAGAATGCAAGAAACAGATCAAAACGCAGTAACTAAAGATAAAACAACTGTCAATCACAAAGACTGTCTGAAGCCTTTATGTTCCTACCACCCTGTAAACCAGGGCCGTGTGAACAAATCGTACAAACCTGCCCTGGAAAGACAAACAAGAGGAACCTGCCCCTCATTACCAATTATCAAAAGATTTGGGTGGAAGATTTCTTCAAAAGGTTTTCCCAGAGCAGGGGTCTTCAGACTTGGTCCCTTTATGACCTGTGGACTTCAACTCCCAGAATTCCTCAGCCAGCGTGCTTGGCTGAGGAATTCTGGGAGTTGAAGTCCACAAGTCATCAAAGGGCCAAGTCTGAAGACCCCTGTCCTAGAGTCTACTCACCCCAGTTTTGTCTAAGAAGACATGGCAAAAATCCACAAATTGCTTCTTGGATTCCTTGGGCCCAAGGCGGTTTAGGATGAGGTCCACGTGCAGGTAACAGAGCTACAAGGAGAGAAGATATTAAAGGAAACAAACCAACAAAAAAAGCTACTGAAGAGACTGAGCTTGTGCTCTTTTTCTTGCAGATGTTTCATTACCCAACTAGGTAACATCACCAGTACTAGAAGAGAGCGGGATTTGCTTGCTCTCTGAACAAACAGAGACAAACGCAGACAGCAAATCCCATTCCCTTTCCGGCACTGATGAGTTGGGTAAAATTGACTTAATTGACTTAACTTTTAATCTGTACTAATTTATTACGGGCATCGTTGTTTAATTACTTTTAATAATTTTTAATTTTTGTATCTTGTTTTTATTATGTATTGCCCTGTTCACCGCCCTGAGTCCTTCGGGAGAAGGGCGGTATACAAATTAATTAATTAAATAAATAAATAAATAAATAAAATGTCTGCAAGAAACAACCAAGCTCAGAGACTGCCAAGGATCCCACAGCCCTCTTCCTCCCTTCTCCTTGTCCTCTACTCCACAGACTCCATTCTCTTCTAGCACTGATGGTGTTACCTAGTTTGGTCATGAAAGGTCTGCAAGACCGCCACCAAGCTGAGAGAGCGCCAAAGACACTACAGTTCAATCCTGAGCTATAAATATTCTCTTCTATCACTATTGAAAAAAGGAGAAGTCGACTCCTAGTTGAGATTTGTAAAACTTCCTAGTCTGGCCTTTTTTTTTTCTAATGCTAGAAGTCTAATTTGTGGAGAATGAAAGAAAAGTGTGAGGGAAGGTAGTCTGGAGGGAAATACTGCTTTACAAAGGCGCCGGAGCTTGGAATACCTGATTAGTTTTTCCCAGAGTACATGTATAGTTATGGCTGGGGAATTCTGGGAATTGAAGTCTCCCCCCCCCATCTTAAAAGTAGGGTGAGGGAGTGAGTTGAAAAATCAAGATGGCTGTCACAACTGGGATTGAAGATTTACCCACACTCTCTTAGCAATCTTTAAAAGAAACAGTTAGCAGTCACAAACGCAGAAAACACGGAGGGATATTGGATTTATTATGGGGTCCCAGGCTGTTTTTCTATTTGAAGATGTGTGTTGTGTTTGTCGCTCTTGACAACAATCCCTGTTGTCCATTGCCAATTTTACTAGCACTATATTACGTCACGCGTTAATGTTACTTAAAGAAGGTGGCAAGAATCATGCAACTTCCCTTCCTGTCACACTAGACTCATCCAGTCCGGCAAGAAATGCATCAGTGGTTCTTCTATTGCAGGGTTTCTCAACCTTGCAAGTCACTTTAAAATGGGTAGACTTCAATTCCCAGAATTCCACAGCCCAGCACTTTTTTTTGCCTTGGAGCTCAATCCATTGCACAGCCAGACACATCTACGTGAACAGTACCAGTGTGAACGTGAGTGTATTCAGTGCCTGTTGGGCCCCAAAGTTCAGTGGTTCACCCTCTTCAGAGGAGAGGGTGTATGCTTCATGGTGGTTAGATCCTCGCTTAAGGGGGGAGGGATCGTGCGGAAAAGGACGAGAACTGAGCAGCTGTGCTAAAAAAAAAAACACGCAAGCGCGGATGTGTCAGCTCACCACAGGGCTTGATTCAAACTGCAACACCACATGTTGTATGAAGACCATCAAGTAGGCAGGGTGCTTCATCAGGGTCTCCAGGTTTTGGAACAAGCTGGTTTGGGTGTCCGGGTGCTGGAACTGTGGAGAGAACCCAACATAGGAAAATCAGAAATAGCTATGGGGTCTCTAGTACTCTCTGAGCAAAAACACCACAAATCATGCCACACTTGGAATACTGCATCCAGTTTTGGTCACCACAATGTAAAAAAAGAGGTTGAGACTCTAGAAAGAGTGCACAGAAGAGCAACAAAGATGATCAGGGGACTGGAGGCTAAAACATAAGGAACGGTTGCTGGAATTGGGTCTGTCTAGTTTAATAAAGAGAAGGACGAGGGGCGACATGATAGCAGTCTTCCAGTATCTCAGGGGCTGCCCCAAAGAACAGGGAGTCAAGCTATTCTCCAAAGCACCTGAAAGCAGGACAAGAAGCAACGGATGGAAACTAGTCAAGGAGAGAAGCAACCCAGAACTAAGGAGAAACTTCCTGGCAGTTAGAACAATTAACCAGTGGAACAACCTGCCTCCAGAAGCGGTGAATGCTCCAATACTGGAAGTTTTGAAGAAGAGACTGGACAGCCATTTGTCTGAAATGGTGTAGGGTTTCCTGCCTGAGCAGGGGGCTGGACTAGATGACCTCCAGGGTCCCTTCCAACATCATCATCATTGTCAGATGACTGTGGGGCACTACAGATGGCTGTAAATGTGATTGCCAAGCACCCAAACGGGATCATATGACTGCATAGGGGGCCAGATGTCGTAACGTAGAAAGCGGGTTGTCAATGCATTTTTCGGGCTCTGTGGCAACTTTGAAGAGTCATTAATCGCCTGTCGTAAGTTGAGGGCTACCTGTATGCGCTATAATGTTACTTCTTCCATGCTTTTCCCCAACTTAATCCCTCCATCTTTCCTTGTAGGGCAGGGGTCCCCAACCCCCAGGCCATGGACCGGTGCCAGTCTGTGGCATGCCAAAAACCAGGCCATGCAAGCAAGCAAAGCCCCATCTGAGGGATGCAGGCAGCATGCAAAACCACACACACACACACACACACACACACACAACACACATGCATGCCCGGTCCACGGAAAAGCCTCTCTCCCTGGCCCCCAAAATTTTGGGGGCCGCTCTTGTAGGGGACTCATTTTATCCCCTTCACCTTCTTATGTTTCCTCTTGCATTTGTTCTGCTAATTTCCCCACTTACAGGCTCAATGTCATTTTCAAAGTCCTCATCTTCTGCACCAATAATGGACATAGCCAAGCCTGCTTGAGCTCCCAGTGCTGAACTCTGAAGAAAAAAAAACACACCAAACATCAGAAATTCCCAGGATCATTTAAGCCAGGGCTCCCCAACCCCCGGGCCACAGCCCACCACCGAGTCATGGTCCATTGAGAACCAGGCCGCCGAAGCAGCAGGCAAGGGTGTGAAGCTTCCTTTGCACACGTGTGGGATGTCGGTTGCATGCATGAAACCATCCCCTCCCCCCACTGCCCAAACCGCCGAAGCCACTGGTGCCGCCGCCAGTGGTCCGCAGAACCAAAAAGGTTGGGGACCCCTACTTTAGGCCACGGTTCTCTCAAATCCAGAAACTTCAATTCCCAGAATTCCCCAATAAACACGCACACATCTTAAAGTTGCTGAAGTTGGGCAACAACATCAGGAAGATCTTCTTATCTGCCCAAGCTCATCTCAACCAGTGGGTCTTTCTCTATCCCGGAAAAAGGGTCTAAACCAGGAGTAGGCAACCTTGGCTGTTTTATGACTCGTGGACTACAACTCCCAGAATTCCTGAGCCAGCGCAGCTGGCTCAGGAATTCTGGGAGTTGAAGTCCACGAGTCATAAAACAGCCAAGGTTGCCTACCCCTGGTCTAAACATTCCACTTGTTGGAAGAAATTCACATTACTTTCTCTTTTCCCATCTCTTCTATTGTTAAATTAAAAGCTCTGGGAGGGAATCCTAATTCCTGTCCCCATCATTAATTAATACACCTAATATAAAATACCCACTGCTTTCCCTTAAAAGCCCATTTCCCGCAGCACCCTTCGGATACGTTAAGATTGCAAGCCCAGAAAACTCAGTATCAATAAAATACAGAATAGGGACCAGCTAAAAGCCACTGGACTAGAGAGTGTGACTTCCAGTTCTGCTTAAGCACAAAGCCAGTTCTAGGATCCCTGGGCTGGTCACTTGTCTCTCTCAACTTAGAAAGAAAACAATAACAAGTCACTTCCAAAAATATGTTGCCATGAAAAAAAGCAGGGACTTGTCCACATAGTTGCCAAGAGTCAAGAGTGACTTAGAAGAGCATGCACAACACACAATATATCTATAGCTGCATCAAAAAGCTCCTATATGCAAGTGCACTGGTCTTCTCTCTTCCCTCTATCACATTCTGTCTGTCTATCTACCTGTCTGCAATCTGTCTGTCTGCCTGTCATCTGTGTCTGCCTACCTACATTCCTGTCATGTCTGTCTGTCTGTCTGTCCGCCCCCCCACCCGCCCATCTATCTATCCATCCATCCATCCATCCTTCCACCCACCCATATATCTCTCCACCCATCCACCCACCCACCTACCTACCTACCTACCTATTTTTTCTATTTTTCTTTCTATTATCTATCTTGTCTCTCGCGCTCTCCCTCCCTCCCTATCATCCATCTGTGTCAATCTGTCTATCTGCCTACCTGTCTGTTAACTATCTGTCCGCCTGTCCATCCATCCATCCACACCCCTCCATCCTATTTGCAAGCACACCCCAGCCAATTACTTACTCCATTGTAACCCTCCTCTAACTCCATTCTGCCCCCTTGGGGGGGAGGGAGGGTCCCAGCAGCTGAGTCAGGGTGTCCAAATAGCCTGGATCAGCATACACCTAGTGCCACAAAAATAGTATTATAGTTATAATATACACAACGTGACATAACTAGTGCCTGTTCTTTAGCTGCTATTCACCTACATTTGCATCAAGTTCTTCCCAAGAACGCAGGATGTCAGAATGTTCTGATGTATTATTATTATTATTATTATTATTATTATTATTATTATTATTATTATTATTATTATTATTATTATTATTATTATTATTATTATTTGCTGCAGTCAGCCAGATGTTTAGATTGGATTTGGCATTTTTGTGGAATCCTTCCCAAGGACTTGTGACAGGCAGAGGTGGATAAATGGACAACCGCTTTCACCAGTGCATGATCCCAGAGCTGTAAATTCAGGAGTTCCAAACTCAGCAACTTTTAAGACTCGTGGACTTGCTGTACATTGCTCCGTCTGTCTCACAGGGGGCTGGACTAGAAGACCTCCAAGGTCCCTTCCAGCCCTATTCGGATTGATTGAATAGATCCAGCTTGGTTTTGTTTGGGGTGTGGGAAGAAGACTAATGTCTCAAACCCCTCTGCAGGGATATATGCAAAAAAAAAAGAGGTATAGAACTGGGGGCGGGGGGGGGGGAGAAGAGAGATTTCATACACAGGAAGGTATTCAAACTACCCCCAGCCCCATTACTCAGAAATTCCTGCCTTAGGTGGAGGTGAGTGTGGCATGAATGCTGCCTCTGTTACCTACAAAGAGGCCTCAGAGAAGCGGGCGGCAGTAGGGAAAGTCCACACCCCAAGGCAGCCTGACTCATACAAGGCATCCTTCCAACAGGCTGGCTGGCTGGCTGGCTGGCTGGCACTAAGGCATGGAGCTGCTGCTTTTGGGGAGGGGAAAAATGGGCCAACGCTGGAAAAGACACACACACAAAAAGTAACACCCCATCGCAACACCCTGGAGAGCTCTAGGGCAGGGGTAGGCAACCTTGGCTCTTTTATGACTCGTGGACTTCAACTCCCAGAATTCCTGAGCCAGCTGGCTCAGGAATTCTGGGAGTTGAAGTCCACGAGTCATAAAAGAGCCAAGGTTGCCTACCCCTACTCTAGGGCAATACCAACCCTTCGGTCCAAAGGCAATACCAACAGCACTTAAACAGGTAGTCCTCGACTTGCGCCAATGGAGATCCCAATTTCTGTCGTTAAGTGAGACACCTGATAAGTGAGTTTTGCCCCATTTTGCGACCTTTCTTGATTCTTGAGTTGGTACATTAGCAACCTGGTTGTTAAGAGAATCTGGCTTCCCCACTGACTTTGCTTGTAACAAGGTCGCAAAAGGGGGCAAAACTCACTTATCAGGTGTCTCACTTAACGACCCCTGGGATACAGCAACGGTCATAAATAGGAACCAGTTGCCAAGCGTCTGAATTTTGATCGCGTGACCAAGGAGATGCTGCGGGGAGTGTAAGTTTGAAAAACAATCAGTGCCGTTGTAACTTCGAAGGTCGCTCAATGAGCTGTTCTTAAGTCGAGGACTACCTGTACCAATAGCCCTTAAGACATATACTGCTTCACAATGCTTGACAGCCCCTCTCTAAGCGGTTTACAGAGTCAGCATATTTGCCCCCAACAATCCGGGTCCTCATTTTATCGACCTCAGAAGGATGGAAGGGCGAGTCAACCTTGAGCTGGTCAGGATCGAACTGCCGGCAGTGGGCACAATCAGCTAGCATTAGTACTTATCTACTGCTTCACAGTGCTTTACAGCCCTCTCTAAGTGGTTTAAAAGAGTCAGCATATTTGCCCCCAACAATCTGGGTCCTCATTTTACTGACCTCGGGAGGGAGGAAGGCTGAGTCAACCTTAAGTTGGTCAGGATCGAACTCCTGGCACTGAGCAGAGTCAGCCTGCAATGCTACATTCTAACCACTGCACCACCAGGGCTCCCCAAACACCAACGGAGCAAGGAAAAGCTGGCACTAAGGGCTGGCTGGCTACTTTACTGGCAGCCACCAAATGGAAAACAATGGGCGTTTTTAGCAGGCAGTTTTGGCACCTAGAGGTTTTGAGGCTCAATAAAATTTGTCCAAATTAAATGAAACCAGATTGTGAAGTTCCTTTGGGGACATGTTTACATCCGGCCCATCGTAAGCAATCCACCATTTAGCCACCTGCAGACACAGAAATTAATTCCAGAAGACAACATAAAACAAATTAAATCAAAAGCTAGGCTTGCTTTTGTCATCGGTGTCCACTGACAGCCCACAAGAATGAGAAATGCAAATTCAGGGCAGTAAACATTCTTGAGGACTAGTAACTTCATAATAGGTATGCATATGTTTGCAAGGGTAAACTGAATTTGAAACTGAATTTCACGTTTAAGGCACAGAGCTTCCAGCTAAGGATATATTTTTCCTTGAAAGAGACTCCCGAGTTGTTGTCGTTTTTGTTTTAACAGTCGTCCCGCCAGAGACACACACCCAGAAATTCAAGATATTGCTCTTATGTACATTCCTATGTACTTAGTAGAAAAAGCTGAGCTACTGTTGGATTTCTGCCAATAAACAGACATAAGATTTGCTTAGTGAAAGAGAAATAACAACCCCCAAATTACAGCTCCCAAATATAACTAAGGAAAGAACCTGTTAGGTTTTCAGATCAGCTGGAAACAATCACTTTGCTCTGGAGGGGGGGGGGTTAAGGCTCTAGGCTGGAAAGCGGGAGACGGGGAGTTCTAGTCCCACCTTAGGCATGGAAGCCTCCTGGGTGTCCTTGGGGCAATCACCAGGAGATGGTGAGTTCTAGTCCCACCTTAGGCAAGAAAGCCACCTAGGTGTCTTTGGGCCAATCACCAGGAGACGGTGAGTTCTAGTCCCACCTTAGGCATGAAGGCACCTTGGTGTCTTTGGGCCAATCACCAGGAGACGGTGAGTTCTAGTCCCACCTTAGGCATGAAGGCACCTTGGTGTCTTTGGGCCAATCACCAGGAGACGGTGAGTTCTAGTCCCACCTCAGGCATGAAAGCCGCCTTGGTGTCTTTGGGCCAATCACCAGGAGACGGTGAGTTCTAGTCCCACCTCAGGCATGAAAGCCGCCTTGGTGTCTTTGGGCCAATCACCAGGAGACGGTGAGTTCTAGTCTTGTTTTAGGCATGAAAACCAGCTGGGTGACTTTCAGCCAGTCCCTCTCTCTCAGCCCAGCCTACCTTACAGGGTTGCTGTTGTGGGGAAAATAGGAGGAGGAAGGTATATTGGGTATGTTTGGCAGGATACAAACTAACAAAACCCCTACAATTCCCAGCTAGCAGAGGACGATGGGAACTGTGCTAATACACCTAGAGAGGTTCAGTCTGGAGCACATAAAAGCCTGCTAGCGAGCCAGCATTTTTTGTTTAATCCATCTCTTTGTTTCTTTACTACTATAGGAATTAGCCCAACATTATCTACAGTATGCTATTTGAATGGGAAAATAAGGTTCTATAAAACGTAGCTAACTGAGGCAGAAACATGACCAAAAATAGTGCATCAAAGCACCAGAATTTTTTTTTTAAAAAAAAAAAACCGAATGCAGTAAGCCAGCATCCTCAGTTTAACCAGGAAATATCTCTCTTGCAAAAGATAACGTGCAAAAGACACAAGCCTATCACAGACCATGCAATGTTAGAAAGCTGGGGCAAACAGGAAGCAAATAAATGGAAATTTGCAAATAAAAACAAGTCAGCATCAGCTGCCAACTATATCAGCGAAAAAGCCAAAGGGATCAGGGAAGCCATGGGGGTGTAAAGTTAGCACACCTTACGTCCCTTTGAGAAGACAGTTTGAAGTCAAATGAACCAAGCAAGTTCCTAATCCTTTAATGTAGTGTTTCTCAACTTTGGCAAAAGTGTGGACTTCAACACCCAGAATTCCCCAGTCGGGGGGGAAAGAAGAAGAAGAAGAAGAAGAAGAAGAAGAAGAAGAAGAAGAAGAAGAAGAAGAAGAAGAAGAAGAAGAAGAAGAAGAAGAAGAAGAAGAAGAAGAAGAAGAAGAAGAACAACAACAACAACAACAACAACAACAACAACAACAACAACAACAACAACAACAACAACAACAACAGTAGTCACAACAGGACACTTGCATTCCTTGGGATTTTCCCTCCTGGCCAAACAGGCCAGCTTCTGGCTCACCCAGATTATTAAACAAAAGAATCAGCACACAGTATTTTCAGATCGCACCAACTTCCTGCAGCAGGAAGTGATGTAAGGGTGTACACATACACACACACACACAAAACTGCAGAGAAAGAGGCACTCTCAAGAGCTGCCAGCACATAACCACATTTTACAATGTCAGAAGGCAGTTTAACTTCATAAAAGGAAAGTTGAGAGTTAAACCAGTAGTCTACATCTTTGGGCAGTAAAGAGATATGCAAATCAGGAATAGGTGTACTAGGATCTACTAGTCATTAGATGGATCACTGAGATATATAGCAGATCTAAAAGCAGATCTAAAAGGTTTCTCAACTTTAAATGACATCTTAAGACTACCTTTCAAACACCTTAACTGAACTATCTGGATCGCTGTTTCTCAAGTTGCACAACTTTTAAGATGCCTGGACTTCAACTCCCATGCTGGCTGGGGAATTCTGGAAGTTGAAGTCCACGCATCTTCAAAGTTGCCCAGGGTTGAGAAACTCGGGTCTGGATTATAAAAAAAAACTAAAATGGAGATACGTCTCTGGATTTGCAACTCTGATCTCTTACTTGAAGCAACATTTTTGTGTTGAGACATGAAGGAGTGGGTCTCAGGGTCCTATGCAAAATACAAAGCAACCCCCTCCCCCCCAAAAAAAAAACTGATGCTCCTCCTCCTTGCCAGAAAACTCAGACTGCCCAGGGCTTCTGCTAACAATTTTCATCTAATTGTTTTCAGATGCTTGGTGAGGTCCCTCTCAACTCTTCTTCTTGCTGTCCCCTACTGTGGTCCACGCTTTTGTGGGAATTACAAACCTAACTGTTTCTCTGCTCTTCTCAGGAGCCCCAAAAAGTCTTATTCCAGTTGAGGAAACGGGTGAGAATACCAGAGTTGGAAGGGGCATTAGAGGTCTTCTAGTCCAACCCTTGCTTGAACAGGAGACCCTAGGCCTAGGCCAGGAGTAGGTAACCTTGGCTCTTTTATGACTCGTGGACTTCAATTCCCAGAATTCTGGGAGCTGAAGTCTACGAGTCATAAAAGAGCCAAGGTTGCCTGCCCCTGGCCTAGACCATTTCAGACAAATGGCTAACCAGTCTCTTCTTAAAAACCTCCAGTGATGGAGCACTCACAACTTCTGGAGGCAAGTCATTCTGCTGGTTTAATTGTTCTCACTCTTAGGAAATTTCTCCTTAGTACCAGGTTGCGTCTCGCCTTGATTAGTTTCCATCCATTGTTTCTTGTCCTGCCTTCAGGTGCTTTGGAGAAGCAGCTGACCCACAATCTTCTTTGGGCTCCAGAAATGATTTTTTTTTAAAAAAAAGTTTTTGATGATCTTACTCTTGTTTTTAACTTATTTTTATTACACTCTCTGAATTTGTTTATACTTTCTGAATGGATGATTCTCTCCCTAATAGCAGACACAGAACATCATAGTTGGAAGAAACCCTGGAGGTCTTCTAGTCCAAGGGTAGAGCCGAGGTTGCCTACCCCAGTTCTAGTCCAACAGGAGACCCTATCATTTCAAACAAATGGCTGTCCGGTCTCTTCTTAAAAGCCTCTGTTGTTGGAGCACCCACAACTTCTGGAGGCAGGTTGTTCCACTGGTTAATTATCCTCACAGTCAGGAAATTCCTCCTTACTTCTAGGTTGCTTCTCTCCTTGGTTAGTTTCCATCCATTGTTCCCGATTAATTGTTCTACCTGTCAGGAAACATGAATTCCACCACCCTGCCAATTCAATGCATGCTAAAAACCGGGGTTGGGGGTCCCCAAAACGCTTTTTCTCCACACAGGTGGACCCTATCTGCCTGACCCAGACAAAGCACAAGCAAAAACAGTTGCAGAGCGGTAGCAAAAACGAAAGCAACATCGCAGGAAATGCCACCCTAACTCACTTCTCGTGGCCCTTATCGCCATCCGAATTACAAACTCATTTCCCTAATATATTTTTTTAAAAAAACTTACGTTTTTCATTTCTTTCTTCCCTCCATCTCATTTTTTCTGGGATTTCCCCACCTCTGCTAGCTGTCATTTTCCCCCCAAAACAAATGGAGGAGGTGGGACTTAAGAGATAAGTCAACAGCCCAGAGGGAAGGGCGAGCTATGGTGCATTTCCACCCCCCACCCCTCCCAAGGCTGCAAATTCAATCATGTTAAGAAAAAAAAGTCACTTCTCTTTCTCTATTTCTCTCCAGCTACTTGGCTTCGTGTAGAAGACCCTGTTTCAGGTGTTCGATGAGCCAAAATAAGGCCAGTTGGTCTACTCAGACCACAGTTAAGGTTACAGAATATCTAAAGAATATACGTAGCCTTCCATTTCAAAATGACTGAAGGAATGTCAACTGTAATGATAACAGAGAGGTGAGGTTACAGTGGCAAACCTCTTGGCTTTTTTAACAATGCAATAAAAACTTACATCAACTAGGATGCACCTATATTTCCTGTGGCCGGCTAAACATGTAAATTCAATTTTTAAAAAGTCACCTCTCTCATTTTCCAGTTTCTTCAGCTCCTCTGGTGCACGAACCTTTATAGCAAGGGTCTTCAAACTTGGCCCTTTTATGACTTGTGGACTTCAACTCCCAGAATTCCTCAACCAGCATGGCTGGCTGAGGAATTCTGGGAGTTGAAGTCCACAAGTTATAAAAGGGCCGAGTTTGAAGACCCCTGCTTTATAGCAAAGGATTTTTTTTATTTTTTTTTAAAAGAGCGAGAAAGAACTATTTTTTTTGAACCCAAGTCAAATCAGGTGCAAAGGAATGAAACCAGTGTAATTTCCTGTTGGAGTCATCATATCACCTACTTATTACAAGTAAGGCGAGCTTGCTAACTTCCCCTCCCTTCTGACACCTCCCATCAATTGTCAAAATTTAGCCTTCTTAAACCAGCAAACTGTCTGCTTTCTAGACCAGCATAATATTTCTGAATTTTTGCAACTTTTAAGATGTGTGGACCTCCACCCCTAGGATTCTCCACTTGGCCATGTTAAAGTCCACACTGCTCAAAGTTGTCAAACTTGAGAAACTTAGGTTTACACCATTCAAAGCAACTAAACAAGGAAGTCTCTGGATTTGCAACGGTGATCTTTTACTTGAAGCAACATTTTTGCATCTAGACTCAACAGGTGGGCCTTGGGTCCTAAGGCAAAGCGAGGGATTCTGGGAGTTGAGGTCCACACATTTTAAAAGTTACCAAGGTTGGGAAACCTGGGTCTAGAACATTAAAAAAAGAGAGAGATTCCTCTCTGGATTTTTAACTGTGATCCCTTTACAAGGCTCAACTGGGGGGCCTTAGGGTCCCATGCAAAATGGGGGGTTCTGGGAGTGGAGCTTGCTAAGAAGATTCAGAAGCATCCCAAACAAGCTGTGTTAAAAAGAAGCAAACTCAATTCTGCAAATGTGGTCATCCTGTCCTGTAGCCAAGAAGCACACAGCACAGAGCTCTGTTAATCACGATGGAGATTAAATGGGGGTGGGTGGGAGAAAGCGGGTGTGTGTGTATGGTCTGCTGGTAGAAAACATATGGTATGGCCTCACGGCATTAAGGGGGAGAGGATTTGACAGCTAACTGAAAAACAGAAGGAGAGAGGGAGGGAGGGAGGGAGAGGGAGAGAGAGAGACAGAGAGACAGAGAGTTTGATTTTCGCTGCCCCTTCCCCCCAAACCACAGTCTCTTGGCATGTACCCTGTCACTGACCTCACCGGCTAAAGAGGCTTGTTTGGCCTCCCTGGGTAGAAAAATCTCTGGCACACTTAGGCTTGTCCCAGGAAAGTCAGAGGGATGAGAAAACGGGAGAATTTGTCCCACCAATGGGGTGGACCGATGGAGGAGACACAGGTAATGCTATCGTAGCTCAGAGTTCCTTGGAACCGCGAGAGGGATGGCCAAGAAAGGTGACGATGATGATAATAAAAAACAGAAAGGCTGTGGCAAGGTAATCCCAATATTAGTTAACAGACGCCTCTGGGGGCAATCCCAGAATACCTGGGGCACCACTTGTCGGCATTGACACAATCACCATCAGTCAATTGCAAAAGGCAGCTTTACGGGGAACCTCCTGCCGCGAAGACATCAACCATCCACATCTGCCTATCCCGGGTCCTTGGCAAGGACTCGACAGGTAGATAAAAATGCCAAATCCAGTCTAAA
This sequence comes from Vipera berus, assembly GCF_964194415.1. Lineage (NCBI taxonomy): Eukaryota > Metazoa > Chordata > Lepidosauria > Squamata > Viperidae > Vipera > Vipera berus. The sequence goes on along the minus strand of NC_138212.1, from coordinate 4,222,291 downwards.
CATCCGAGTGCGCAATCAACCCTCATAAATAATAATAACAGCACAGGGGAGCCTTTTTTTGGCCTCTCAGCGGCCTGTATTTCTGATGTATCCGCTTCAACGCACCTAGTTTTGTTCCACAAACTATCTATTTAGTTAGAACATTTGTATAAACATCCTGAAACAACGGTGAGCAACAACACAACCAGAGAGGAAAAATAGAGGGGGCGGGGGGGTGGAGAAACCCTGCTCAAGTTCCTGGGAAATGGGCTGGATAAAGACTGTGATAGAAGACTTGTTCTGGGATTAAACGGGGTGCAATAAACATAAATAAATGAACGGCTACTGCATGAGCTAAGGGATACCACCAGGCACAAAAAGATAAAACTTTAACTTTAATGTGGGAGGGACTATTTTGACTCTGATCCCAGGCCTGAGGAAGCCGCACAGAATTTTAATGCTCCAGACCTCAGAATAACAGAACACAGGTGGTCCTCGGTTTACGGCCGCAGTTGAGCCCAACTTTTATATTGCTAAGACAGACAGTCCTTCAGTGACTTTTACCACCTTTCTTCCCTCGCTTGTTAAAGTGAATCACTGCAGCTGTTAAGTTGGTAACACGGTTGTTGTGTGAATCTGGCTTCCCCCCGCCCCCCCCCGCTTGACTTTGCTTGTCAGAAGGTCTGCAAAAGGGGATCACGAGACCCTGGGACACCGCGACCGTCATAAAGATGAGTCGAGCGTCTGCATTTTGATCAGGCGACCAGTGTTTCAAAAACGGTCGTAAGCCACTTTTTCCAGTACTGCTGCAATGGTCACTAAACAAACCGTTGTTAAGTTGAGGACTACCTGTAAAAGAGTTGGAAGGGACCTTGGAGGTCATCTAGTCCAACCCCCTGTTCAGGCAGGAAACCCTAAACCATTCCAGACAAATGCTTGTCCACTCTCTTCTTAAGAGCCTCCAGTGTTGGAGCATTCACAATTTCTGGAGGCAAGCCGTTCCACTAATTAATTGTTTCAACTGTCAGGAAATTTCTCCTTAGAAACATCTTCTCAGAATAGAGGAATGATTAATAAAGATGGCAGACTTGGCAACCACGGCTAATTTAACGGCCCTCCTTTAGGACAGAAAAACCACTGAAGAAATTTCATTTCTAATTTGGAAGCCCTCTACGGACTTTTTTGCAGGAGATAGAGAAATTTCGACATATGCATGTGTTGATTGTTAAAATTTAAATAGTGACCAAAAAAAAAACAACAATCCAACTTTTAATTTCCCCCTTTTTTTTTTTGGAGGGAGGAAAAATGGACATTTTATTACAGTGTTAAACTAAGAATGGAAGGACAGTGTTCCACATACCATTAGAAGATTATTCGTTCTATTTATTTTTGTTTTCCTTTCTATTTCTTTATACCTCTTCGCACTTTGATCCCCATTTTGCTTTGTTATCTTCCTTGATTTTTTTAATGTGCATGCTTCGCAAAAGGTAATAAAATTATTTGATTTTTTTTTTAAAAAAAGGAATGTCCTGTCTAAACATTTCATGGCTCCTAGGCAAGTTGTGAGCCCTTTTCTATCCAAAGCTTAACCCAAATCTGGAAGTATTCAGGATGGTCATGCCGGCTGATCAGAGGACACCTAATCTAACATTATTGCACACTTCAAGCTGGTGCTCACAAAGACCTTATATTCTGCTCTCATCAATCCACAGAGGCCTGCAAGCGTATCTCGGGAGTAAATCTGCATTTCTTTAAAGATTTGATTATTGCTCGAAGATGCGAAGCAATGCAAAAGATCCTTTTTTACAATGAAGTTGGTTTACTGCCTCTCAACACACACATAGACAATTATCACACTGCACAGGACTCCACTCTATATTACTGTATTTTCCGGCATATAAGACGACTGGGCGTATAAGACGACCCCCAACTTTTGAGAAGATTTTCATGGGTTAAAAAGTCGTCTTATATGCCGGAAAATACGGTACTGCATTTTATATTCTCGTCCTGTCCTTGTTTGCAGGTAGAGTTAACACCCATTCATTTAGTGACCGCTTTGAGTTAAAAATGGCACAGGAAAAGTGACTTGAACAGCCATTTTTCACACTTACGACGGTGGCAGCATCCCCCGTGGTCACGTGATCAAAATTTGGACACTTGGCAACTGCCTGGGGTCACATGACCCCCCCTTTTGCAACCTCCTGACAAGGCACTTCAATAAGCCAGATTCACTTAACAAACTGCATTATTAAGTTGACAACTGCATTATTCACTTAACAACTTGGCCAAAACCGCCTTGCTCAGCAACAGAAACTTAGGGCTGAATTTTGGACGTAAGTCGAGGACTACCTGTATTTTGGATCCTAGAACCCATCTTGCCGTTATGTCTTTAGGGAACAAACCAGGACCCCCGTCCCTTTTTTTTTAACCACTCAGTGGTGTCTTTGCCTTTCTTGGTCTTAAATGCCAAACCTGGCACCGAAAGGAACGAGGACTTTTTTTTTTAAAAAATATTTTTTTCAAGTTAACCTTAGATGTGGATGCCAACGCTCAAGCTGGTAGACCAGAGTGCAAAGAGCATGTACAGAATGCATCTGCTCCAGGTTCTTAATCCTCCTCCACCCCCCACCTCCCCGCCCCCGCCCGCCAAGGAGGAATTTAGATCAGCCGGCATCCCCAAGGCTAGATTTCCGAGCCCGGGGTCGGGAGGAGGAAAGGGGGGGGGGTTCCGCAGAGAGGAGGCAAGCAAAGGCACTCGGCGCGTGCTCAGAGACCCTCTTTTCCTCCCTTCCCAGCCCCAGCCAGGCGGAACCCTGCCCCCCCACCCCCCACCCCCAAAAAACCCCGCGCTTCCCGGACCGAGTCCCGAGAGCGGCCAGCCCCGCAGCCTCCTTCGCCGAGTCCGCCCTTTGGACCCCGAGCCGAGGCTTTCTCGGGCGTCGCCTTCCAGCCGGGACTTACTCGAGAGTAAGCGCGCACGCAAGCTGGAGGGCCCGATCCCGCCTGCACGGGACTCCGGCTAGGCGCGCCAGGGGAGGGGGGAGGAAAAGGGGGGAGGGGGAAGCAGGGGAGGGGAGGGGAGGGAAAGTGGGGAAGCAGGGGAGGGGAGGGGGAGGAAAAGGGGGGAGGGAGAAGGGGGGAGGAAAAGGGGGGAGGGAGAAGGGGGGAGGAAAAGGGGGGAGGGGGAAGCAGGGAAGGGGAGGGGAGGGAAAGTGGGGAGGGGGAAGCAGGGGAGGGGAGGGAAAGTGGGGAAGCAGGGGAGGGGAGGGGGAGGAAAAGGGGGGAGGGAGAAGGGGGGAGGAAAAGGGGGGAGGGGGAAGCAGGGAAGCGGAGGAGAGGAAAAGGGGGGAGGGGGAAGCAGGGGAGGGGAGGGAAAGTGGGGAGGGGGAAGTAGGGGAGGGGAGGGGGAGGGAAAGTGGGGAGGGAGAAGAAGGGGGGAGGAAAAGTGGGGAGGGGGAAGCAGGGAAGGGGAGGGAAAGTGGGGAGGGGGAAGCAGGGAAGGGGAGGGAAAGTGGGGAGGGGAAAGCAGGGGAGGGGAGGGAAAGTGGGGAGGGGGAAGCAGGGGAGGGGAGGGGGAGGGAAAGTGCGGAGGGAGAAGAAGGGGGGAGGAAAAGTGGGGAGGGGGAAGCAGGGAAGGGGAGGGAAAGTGGGGAAGGGGAAGCAGGGAAGGGAAGGGGAGGGAAAGTGGGGAGGGGGAAGCAGGGGAGGGGAGGAAAAGTGGGGAGGGGGAAGCAGGGAAGGGGAGGGCAAGTGGGGAGGGGGAAGCAGGGAAGGGGAGGGCAAGTGGGGAGGGGGAAGCAGGGAAGGGGAGGGAAAGTGGGGAGGGGGAAGCAGGGAAGAGGAGGGGGAGGGAAAGTGGCGAGGGGGGGGCACAAACAAACAAACAGGAAAACAAGGAAAAAATCCGGCGCCCCCAGACCCGCTGGCTTTTGCTCCTTTCTTCCCCCGCTGCAAACGCCCGGGGCGAGACAATGCCCGCCACGGCGGAGCCTCCTTCCCCGGCAGGACGCGCGTCCCCTTTTCCCGCGGCCTCTCCCGCGCCCGTTCCCACGGCCTGGCTTGCCCCGGCCGCCAAGTCGGGGAGGTGGAGGGTGGAGGGTGGGAGAGAGAGAGAGAGAGCAGGGCCGGGCGCCGGGCGGGATGGGCTCACCTGGACCTGCTCGGCCTTCTGGCTCGCCCTGCGGGGCCCTCGGAGGCCGCTGGCGGGGCTTCCTGTGGCAGGGAGCGCCTCTCCGGGAAGGGCTGGACCGAAGGGGGGGCGGGCGGGCGGCGGTGGAAGCAGGAGCCCGCCCCGTTCGCCTGTTCCGGATCCCTCGTCCCCGCCGCCGCCTCCTCCTCCTGGGCGGCCCTCCCCTCGCTCGCTCGCTCGCTCCGGCTGCTGCGCTGCAAAAGCTACCCGGGATTCCGATGCTGGCCACGTCGGAATGCCACGGGGCAGCCCAGCCGGCGGGCAGCGTCGTCTAGAGTCCAGGGGTCTTCAAACTTGGCCCTTTTATGACTTGTGGACTTCAACTCCCAGAATTCCTCAGCCAGCTTTGCTGGCTGAGGAATTCTGGGAGTTGAAGTCCACAAGTCATAAAAGGGCCAAGTTTGAAGACCCCTGGTCTAGACACGGGTGGGCGAGGGTCTGGGGCTCGGGGCCGGCGCTGGAGCGAGCCAGACCAGGTGGAGCCGTTCGTACGTGCCGCTCCAGCCCCGGGTCGGGCGAGCGGGGACTCTCCCGCCCTTTGCCAGGGTCGCGCGTTCCCACGAGCTGCGGATCCGAGTCCTGACTTGAAGCCTCTTTCTTTTTTCTTTTTCCTTTCTCTGCTTTGGCGCCACCGACTAACCAAATCGCTTCGGGTTTGTTGGGTTCGGAAAAAACAAAACAAACAAGGAATGAAGCGGATAGGGGGGGGGGGGTGGCTCAACCAGCGTTTCTCCAGCTTAGCAACTTGAAGACGGGTGGGTTTTAAACTCCCAGAATTCCCCAGCCAGCACGTGTGGAGTTCAATTTGTCAGAATTCCGGAGCCAGCGCGCTTGGATTCCCAAGAACCCCCCCCCCCAATCCTCCAGCTGGCTTGTTTGGTCTTTAGTAGGGATTTTGAACACAGAACGGTGGCTGCTATCTTGACTTTCTTGGCCGCCGCCCCCCCTTGCATAAATCCCTGAAATTGGTCCTTGTTCTTTTACATTTGCAATGGTTTATAGTGTTTCTGCTTTTTCCCGTGATAAAATGCTTGATGTCTGGGATATATATATTTTTTTAATCCCATTTATATCCCGCCCTTCTCTGAAGACTCAGGGCGGCTTACAATTTAAGCACAAACCAATGTGCTTAGCAATAGCAAATATTTGTAAAGCATAGCTATAAATATTCGTTTTGTTTTCTCTGAATTCTAGACACAGGACCGACTCTCCATCTGATAGAGCAGTCTTTTCTCAACCTTGACAACTTTAAGAGATTTGGACATCAACTCCCAGAATTCCCCAGCCAGCACATGTGAAGTTCAGTTCCCAGAATTCCCTAGCTAGCATGGATGGCTAGGGAATTCCGGGAGTTGAAGTCCATATCTCTTAAAAGTTCCCCATGTTTACAAACATTGAAGTAGAGGATCTCCACATTTACCCATTACATTTATCAGGAATCCGCTTCCGCCATACATTTGGGTCTCATTCCTTACTATTTTCATTCTGAGATTGGCCTAGGGTCGTGCATTCTATCCCCGTTCTCAGCGGGCGGAAGATGCTTCAGGTAAATAAATGTAAATATGAAATACATAAGTCCAATAGATAATTGTGCAACTGGACTTAGGTGACAAATAAAACACAACAAAAATTGCTGGTGCTTTGTTCCTCCCCGTTCATGGTCTGTGGTTTCCACCAAGTTGCCATTCAGTTTATTTAAAAAAAACAACACAGAACATTTAGCATGACTCTGTGGTTTAACTTTTGCAAAGAGGGAGGATGAGGCACAAATTCCTCCGGGGAGAAATGTGCAGCTAGCTGGATCTGGAGCGGAAAAGGTGCTTCAGATGGGTGTGGATGTTACTCCACTTTCTTGGTGTAACTCAGCTGTCCCCTAAATAAATAGGCTTAGCGGCCAAGGCCGCTAAGCAGTTCTCGACTTACGACCACAATTGGCCCCAGAATTTCTGTTAATAAGCAAGACATTTGTGAAGTGAATTTTGCCCCATTTTACATCCTTCTTTGCCACGGTTGTTTTAAGTGAATGACAGCAATTCAGTTAGTGACCTGGTTGTTAAGTTAATCTGGTTTCCCCATTGACTTTGCTTAATGTTGTTGTTGTTGTTAGTTGCGAAGTCGTGTCCGACCCATCGCGACCCTATGGACAACGTTCCTCCAGGCCTTCCTGTCCTCTACCATCTTCTGGAGTCCATTTAAGCTCACGCCTCCTGCTTCAGTGACTCCATCCAGCCACCTCATTCTCTGTCGTCCCCTTCTTCTATTGCCCTCAATCTTTCCCAGCATTAGGCTCTTCTCCACTGAGTCCTTCCTTCTCATTGCTTAATAGAAGGTTGCAAAAGGAGATCACGAGACCCAGGGACGCTGCAACCGTCATAAATACGAATTAAGTTGCCAAGTGTCCAAATTTCGATTGTGTGACAATTGGGATGCTGTAATGGCCGTTAAGTGTGAAAAATGTTCACAAGCCCTTTCTTTCAGTGCCCTTGTAACTTTGAACAGAGATTAAACGAACTCTAAGGCTCATTTAGGACTACCGGTAACTCTCGAGCTGATTCAGAAGGGCACGGATGCACACACAGGGAGGTTTCCTTCGTTTCACACATACCCCAACTGGAGCTACAAGGAAGCAACAGTCCCACAGATCTATGTTAATGTTTCAAACGGTTAAGTTGGTCTCTGTTGATCCAACCTGCAGCACGTCCTCAGCCGATCCAGGCTTAAGGTTTGACACAGGGCTGCAGAGATAAGGAAAGGAAGGAATGCAAATGGAATATTTTTGCAAAGGTCCCGTTGTTAGCTGCGAAGTCGTGTCCGACCCATCGCGACCCCATGGACAACGTTCCTCCAGGCCTTCCTATCCTCTACCATCTTCTGGACTCCATTTAAGCTCACGCCTCCTGCTTCAGTGACTCCATCCAGCCACCTCATTCTCTGTCACCCCCTTCTTCTCTTGCCCTCAACCTTTCCCAGCATGAGGCTCTTCTCCAGTGAGTCCTTCCTTCTCATTAGGTGGCCAAAGTATTTGAGTTTTAGCTTCAGGATCTGGCCTTCTAAAGAGCAGTCAGGGTTGATCTCTAGGACTGACTGGTTTGATCGCCTTGCAGTCCAAGGGACTCGCAGGAGTCTTCTCCAGCACCAGAGTTCAAAGGCCTCAATTCTTTGGCACTCAGCCTTTTTTATGGTCCAGCTTTCACAGCCATACATTGCAACTGGGAAGACCATAGCTTTGACTATACGCACTTTTGTTGGCAGGGTGACGTCTCTGCTTTTTAGTGTGCTGTCTAGATTTGCCGTGGCTTTCCTCCCCAGGAGCAAGCGTCTTTTAATTTCTTGGCTACAGTCCCCGTCTGCAGTGATCTTGGAGCCCAGGAAAATAAAATCTGTCACTATCTCCATTTCTTCCCCATCTATTTGCCAGGAATTGAGAGGGCCGGATGCCATGATCTTGGTTTTCTTAATGTTAAGTTTCAACCCAACTTTTGCACTCTCCCTCTTCACCCGCAACAAGAGGCTCTTTAGTTCTTCTTCACTTTCTGCCATTAGATTGGTATCATCTGGCCTCGTAAAGGTGCTTTTAATCGAAGATTGCTCAAATTTGGCAACTTGAAGACAACTTGGACTTCAGCTCCCAGAATTCCCCAGCTAGCTTTGAGAAGCTACTCTGAGTGAAAGTACCTTTGTACCCTAGCGACACCCTTTATAGGGAATTCTCCCCCTTATGACCCCAGTTGGGACTGGAATCTCCATTGCTCAGCAAGGAAGTTACTAAAGGAATTGTGCCAACTTTTACTCTTTTTTTTTGCCACGGCTCTTAAGTGATCACGTGACAGCCACACCCACCCAAGGAGGCTGCAACCATTGTACATACATGCTGGTTCGCCAGTACCCAAATTCCATGACAGTGGGGATGCTGCAATGGTCATAAGTGGGAGGACCTGTCATAAGTCACTTTTTTCAGGGCCGTTGTAATCGGTCACTGAAGGAATGGTTGTCAATTGGAAACTACCTATATTTTGCTGATAAAGCGGGCATTCAAAACTCTCCCCTATTATCCAGTGGCAGGTGGCCACGGGGGGGGGGGAGGGGGGGTTCTACCTTGAGGCTGTTCCTCAGTGCCAGGTGAATAAACAAATATCGCTGCAATGACCTTTGTGGTTCCTTTGCCTATCTTTATCATGCCTCTGTTCCCAGTTCCTGCCAGGCATCTGACCTCCCTCCAAGAGAGCGCTGATAAAAGCCATTCCCAGACCTTCAGCTGCCCTTGGGTGGTGTTGGAAGAAAAAAAAAGGAAAGTGAATAAGAAGGAAAGTGAGTTGGTCAATCGTTCAATAACATACAAATATCTTTAGTACAGATCTCACACCCTTACATTAAACGTTCCCTCTCTTTTCCCCTCGGGATTTACTGTCTCATATTTAAATTAATACCATTCTTATTATATCGCTTAAATAAAAAAATAGCTTTTTTTACATTTATCAATCATTTTTAGTTTATGCATATGTTGGTTGTTTTAAACATTAAATCTTTTTTCGAGAATCAATGTCCTGGTTAGTTTGTTTTTTTTAATTTCCCATTGACCAACTCAGCCGCCACGTTGCTGCTTTTTCAAATATTTAAATGTAAAACTAGAAAATCAATAAGATTTTCTTTTTTAAAAAAATAAAGAAGGGAAGTGAATAAGAAGGAAAGCACTCATTTAACAGCAATGCTACTAAGGGTGGCTAAAGCCTTGGGGAGCTAGCAGAAAACAGTGATTGCCACGGGGGGGGGGAAGGGGGGGGAAGTTGCCAGGGCTGGTTTCACATTTATGTACAAATGAGGATTTTTTGTTTTTGCAGAGGTTACTTCAAGTACAGTACTAGCGGTAGTGAGCTCCCTCTGCTGGCGAAAACACGAACTTTTCATCTTCAATAATATTTGTGCATGACGGAACCGAACTGCTGAAGTTTGATTTCCAAGGAAACGTATTTTAACAGAAGCATCTGTAGGTCCAGGAAGGGAAGATGGTGGGTGCAATTGAAGCCCCATCCTTTTTTTTATGTGTGGGTTGTAAACTAATTGACTTTTTTGACACACACACACACACAAAGAGAGGAAGAGAGACACCCAGGGAAGCAACTCCAGCTGTCTCAAGCTGAGGGGTGGACTAGAAGACCTCTAAGATCCCTTCCAACTCTATTATTCTGCTCTACCGGTATATACTTAGATTGGGAATATTGTTCCCAGAATTCTCAGCGTGCTGACTGGGTCCTGGAAGAGTCTCAACATTTTGGATTTGGAACTGCATTTCGTTCTCTATCTGATACTTTTCGATCTTGGCCTTTTTAAGGTGGGCGGACTGGGAGTTGAAGTCCACACATCTTAAAACTGCCAAATGTTGGGGGGAAAAAAACATTGCTCTGCTAGTGAAGTGAAATACCCGTTCTCCCTGCCCACATTCCACTGAGAGATCAGTGGGATATTTAGCATGTATGAACCGAATCTTCGTTTTAAGTTGCAACAGCCAGACTGTGTTCTCTGAGTGGGTTTAACTCGGGAAGGATCAGGGTGGAATTTGATCCTTTGCATAAAGGTAAAGGTAAAGGTAAAGGTTCCCCCGCACATGTGTGCTAGTCGTTTCCGACTCTAGGGGCCGGTGCTCATCTCCGTTTCAAAGCCGAAGAGCCAGCGCTTGTCCGAGGACATCTCCATGATCATGTGGCCGGCATGACTAGACGCCAAAGGCGCACGGAACGCTGTTACCTTCCCACCGTAGCGGTCCCTATTTTTCTACTTGCATTTTTATGTGCTTTCGAACTGCTAGGTTGGCAGAAGCTGGGATGAGTAACCGGCACTCACTCTGTTACGCGGCACTCGGGATTTGACCTGCCAAACCACCGACCTTCTGATCGACAAGCTCAGCATCCTAACCCACTGAGCCACCGCGTCCCTTGATCCTTTGCATATCTTTGTTAATTCTACCCTTTCCTGGCCTTACATGGGGGGGGGGAAGGTCTTTTCTGCTATTTCTTTCGGTAATTGCTGAATATTGGTTTTGGGTGGGAGGAGACCTGTTTGACATGGTTGATTAGGTGATCCAGTTTGTACAGAATTTGCATTTTTTTAATCAACAATGTGACCAGTGGTGCCCAACCTTTTGGGCAACTAGGACTGGTTCTGATTTTGGATGGGGCTTCACTTGTTTGTGTTGCCTGGTTTCCGCCACGCTGTGGCCCAGTGCTGGTCCATGGATTGCAGGTTTGGGACCCCTGATGTAGACCTTTGCTGTAGGGCTTGTGTAAAGGAAAAGTATTACTTGCTATAAAAGAAAAGAAGGGAACATTGTACTGCCATCTCAAATATACACAAAAAGCTTAGTCAAGGATGCAAACAGTGCCGGGCTATTTTTTTTTTTAAAGCAATCTGCAGGAGCATCTTAAAATGGGATTTCCTGCAAAGAGAGTTTGGAAATAAATTAAAACAAGCAGAGTCTCAATGAATTGGTTTTTAAATGTTTAAGGTTGCTTTAGCTATTACACATCCTCAATTCAACAGAAAGACTTTTATTCAAACAGCCCCTTAATCCGATTAACAAATTTATTCCCTGAGTTCACACAGTGTTGGGATTAGATTGATATCAAGAAACCTGCCGAAACCCCTAAGCAAATTTAAAATTAAACTAGTTCGTTGTATGAAGAACACACTCTGCAGTAAAGTACATTGTGTGGAACGACACAGCCCCGTAGCTTCCTTTGCCCCCATTTTTGGCATACTCTTATTTTGTTCCTATTTTGCTATGAGGGGAAACGTCCTTAAACAATACTAGAATTAGGGCTACAATCAATATATCATTAGTTATATGACTGTATGTTAAAAAAGATCAAACATCTTGTTGAGAACAATATTAATTCTAAGTAGAACAAGTTAAACAATTTTATACAGCAGCCCAACTCACTTACAGAGACTCCAGGCAGCTTACAACATTACAAATGCACAACATAAAAACCACACTCTCACCACCGTCCATGGCAGCAGAACAGCCACCTCCATTAGGGGTCCCCGGGCCCACTGGGGGGAAAAATCAGGCCTTTTAAGGCCTTGTGGAAAAGCAACAAAGTGGGGGCCAATCTTATTTCTCAGGAACTGATGTTCCAAAGGGAGGGAGCCAACCCAGAGAAGACCTTCTCCTATAAGATATATTCCCCACAAGATACGATCAAGATATGACAGCCTTCTCTGCTATGATACAATCTCCATAAAATGCCGAAGGAAGCCTTCTTGACCAAAAAAGCTAATACAATCCTGGCTTCTATAAACAGAGGCATAGAATCAAGATCACGCGAAGTATTAGTACCTCTTTACAAAACCCTAGTAAGACCACACCTGGAATACTGCAGCCAGTTTGGGTCACCATATCACAAAAAAGATGTTGAGAGTTTGGGGGGGGGGGGAAATTCAGAGAAGAGCAACTAAGATGATCCCAGGCCTGGAGGCTAAAACATACGAAGAACGGCTGCGGGACTTGGGTTTGGCTAGTCTAAAGAAAAGAAGAAATAGGGGAGACATGATAGCAGTGTTCCAGTATCTGAGGGGCTGACACAAGGCAGAGGGGGGTCAAACTATTCTCCAAAGCACCAGAGGGCCAGACAAGAAACAATGGTTGGAAACTAATCAAGGAGAGAAGCAACCTGGAATTAAGGAGAAACTTCCTAACAGTGAGGACAATCAACCAGTGGAACAGCTTGCCACCAGAAACAGTGAATGCTCCAATACTGGAAATTTTTAAGAAGAGATTAGACAATCACCTGTCTGTGATGGTATATAGTTTCTCCTGCCTGAACAGGGGGCTGGACTAGAAGACCTCCAAGGTCCCTTCCAGCTCTGTTCTATTCATTAGCAAGACAGCCAGTTGGATCCAGTAGCTCTGAACACTGGAAACCCTATGAGCATAAGAAAACTACGGAACTATTTTTCCTTTTGGCACAAGGTGTCAAGCTTCAAAGAAATCTTATGCTGCTTCAGCCATTGCTGTTTCTTCAGTTGCCTAAAGACCCATGGGGGAGGGGAAATGAATGGAATGTGCATCGCAGGTGCCGGGTTGCCCAGCTTGAGAACCAAGGTCATCCCAGAATTGTTTGCTGGGAACTGAAGATTTTTCTCATAATAATTGTCCGAAGATTAATTGGGGAATGTGACCTGTACTGTCAGGGGTTAAGGGGACTTTCTATACTTTTAATTTACTTTTTCTGGCGCCAATTTAAGCAGAGCTGGTTTTCTATTCGTCAGTGCCGATATGGTGTGCTCAGTAAAGTTTTGCATTAGAGATTGGAATGTCTCAGTTGCTGAATCATTCTGGTGTTCCCAAGCATTTTTTAAGATTATACACTGGCAATCTGGCAGAAAACAGTGATGTCCACCTTGCTCAGGTATGATGTCATAATGTTCCTGTTAACATCTCGAATCTTCAGATGCTCTTTCCCTAAGTGGAGGACTTGGACACAAAAGAAACCCTTTAGATCCAGAAGATTCCAAGTGCCCTTGGTCTTCCAAGAAGACTCAATGCCAAATCTTGTTCATTCCAACCACTCTTCCAGGTTCCCAAATGTTCCCAAATTCACTATAGGTAGTCACTGATTTATAACCAAATTTGGGCCCAGAATTTACCTGGCTAAGTGAAGTAGCCGAAGGACCGCTCGGGACGACAGGCTAGTTAAACAACAAGTTTATTAGAGCAAGGCAAACAGAGAATAACTTGTCCGGCTTTTATAGCCGGCAGCTGGTAGCGAGGACCAATCAGATGTATTTATTTTGGCGCCGTGTCAGGCAGGGACCAATCGGCGTCGTCTTCTGTTGACAGCTCCGGCTTCCTCGTGGTGTGGTGTTTTGACAGCCGCGAGCTGTCAGTGGCTGCGCCTGCGCAGTGTGGCGGACGCTTTGACAGCTCAGTCTTCTTCACGGTCCGGAGTTTGACAGCCGCGAGCTGTCAGTGGAGGCGCCTGCGCAGTACGGGGAACTTTGACAGCTGTCAAAGTTCCCGCGTGTATTCCTGTCAGGCGGCTTCCCTATATATATGCTTTGACGATACTTTTGTGCTGTTAACATATACACTTTAGGGAATGTTTACATCATGTTACATCATATATAATACACCCCTTACCCCTCCCCTGGTGCGTTTCTTTCCTCTTGGATGTTTGACCCTGCCCACTGATAGTCCTTTAGGTAGGTGGGTGGTCTTCGATTCCTGGATGATCGGCGAAGGGGTGGTGGATGGTCTGGTTCTGGTTCTTCGTTTTGGTGTTCAACTTCCTGGTTTGGGATAGGCAGCATTTCCGGAGGGGGTTGTAAATCGGCGTTGGTTGGTTGCTCGGAATTGTGTGGCGGTTGTCTGGGTCTGAGCTGGTCAATATGGCGGCGTATGTTGCCCTGTGCCTGCGTAGCTATGAGGTATGAGATGGGCCCTGTTTGTTTTATTACTGTCCCTTGAACCCACTTGTTTTTATCTGTGTATGATCTTGCCCATATTAATTGACCAGGTTTGAGTGTGCGGCCGGGGTGGGGGTGCTGTTTTTCTTCTGGGTATGTGTCGGGGTGTAGTCTGTCGAGACGTGTTATTAGCCTCCTCCCCCATCTTAATTCCGCCGGTGATTTGCCCGTTGTGGAGCATGGCATTGTGTGTTGTGATAAGAGGAACTGGCTGAGTCGCCTCTGCCAGTTCCCTTTAACGAATTTTTTTAATGCTTCTTTCGTGGATCGTACCATAATTTCAGCCATTCCGTTCGACGACGGGTGGAACGGCGCCGACGTGACCAGCCTAATACAATTCTTCGTAGCGAAGATCTGAAATTCACGAGAGGTGAATTGAGGTCCATTGTCGGAAACTATGGTGTCAGGTAGGCCGTGCGTTGCGAATATTTTTCTTAAGGCTTGAATAGTGGCTGCGGACGTTGTTTTTCTAAGGGGCGTGACTTCCAGCCATTTGGAATAGCTGTCTACTGCTATTAAGAAACTTTGGCCCTGGATAGGTCCTGCAAAATCTATATGTATACGTGACCAAGGGTTCCTTGTAGTCTCCCATTTATGGATCGGTGCCTGGGGGGGTTCGCTCCTGGTCTCCTGACAGGTATAACACCCACCCACATACTTTTCAATTTGTTTATCTATGCCAGGCCACCATACATAACTTCTAGCCATTGCCTTCATTTTTACAATTCCAGGGTGCCCCTCATGTAAAATGTGTAATGTTTGGTCTATGTTTTTCTCTGGTATGATGACCCTATTTCCCCATAGCAGGCATCCTCTATGTGTTGAAATCTCGTTTTTCCTGTTATAATAAGGTTGGAATTGGGGTTGTGGGTTTTGAGCTGGCCACCCTGTTGTGGCCCATTTGAGGACTCTGGCAAGTATTTTATCTTTTGCTGAATTATTAGCTATAATGTTTGCCGTCAGGGGGCATTCTGGAAGCTGAGAGATTGCTAAAATTAGGCTGGCTGGGGCTGGATCTGAGTCCCTGGTTTGTATGGGCAGTCTGCTGAGGCAGTCAGCATGTCCCAATTCCTTACCTGGTTTATGTATTAGTTGATAAGAATAGGCTGCTAGGAACGTTGACCATCTTAAGATTCTCGGGGAGAGAATTTGTGGTGTAATTTTATTCCAAGTAAATATGCCTAGCAGGGGTTTGTGATCTGTAAATATCGTAAATGGTCTTCCATACAGATAATCATGAAATTTTTTGACCCCTGCTACTATCGCTAGGGCTTCCCTGTCAATTTGTGCATAGTTTCTTTCAGCTTTGGTCAGAGTGCGAGAATAGAAGGCTATGGGTCTTTGTGTGCCGTCCTCGAGTAGGTGACTTAAGACTGCCCCAATTCCGTAGGGAGAGGCATCGCAAGCGATGCATATTGGGGTGTCTTCTCTGAAAAGGGTGATGGTTGAGCTTTGACAGATGATCTTTTTTAACGATTGGAAACTATTTTCATGTTCCTTGGTCCAGGACCAAGTTGTACCCTTGTCGAGGAGCCTATGGAGAGGCTCTGCAATAGTGGCTTTGTGGGGAATGAAAGCATGGTAAAAGTTTAACAGTCCCAAAAAGGATTGAAGCTCTTGCTTATTCCTAGGGCTGGGTGCGGTTTGAATAGCCCTTAGTTTCTCAGAGGTGGGGTGGATGCCCTGGCTATCGATTTTATACCCTAGGAATTCTGTAGAAGTGACTCCAATGGAGCACTTTTCCCTCTTAAGTTTGAGACCGGCTTCTCTGAGCCGGCTCAGCACAGCTGACAGCCTGTCAGCTAAACTAGCTTCATTTTCTCCGGCGATGAGAACATCGTCGAAATAGGGGCAGACCCCGGGTATTCCTTTCAGGGTCTTTTCCATGATACCCTGGAAGATACCCGGGGCTGCAGATATGCCGAACTGAAGCCTCTTAACTTTAAAAGCACCGCGGTGGGTGACAATAGTTTGCGCTTCCGCGGTGTCGTCTGTGACAGGCAGCTGTAAATACGCCTGCGAGAGGTCAAGCTTGGCGAAAATGGTGCCAGAGCGGATGGAAGCAAATACGTCCCTTACCGCTGGCACCGGGTAAGCATGGGGGCTGAGGGCTAGGTTGACTGTCGCCTTATAGTCAGCGCATACTCTCACTTCGCCATTAGGTTTGATTGGGGTGACAATAGGGGTCTCCCAGGTTCCCCCATCTGTTGGCTCTAGCACCCCTAGACTCACGAGTCGGTCAAGCTCGTTTTCAATTTTTTCTTTGAGGGCGAAAGGTACCCTCCTAGCTCTTATTTTAATTGGTTGGATTGCTGGATTTAATTGCAGGGAAATGGGGGGACCTGTATATTTCCCTAAAGTGCCCTCGAAAACGTCGGCGTACTTTTCGCAAACGGCTTCCAGGCTGGGTGTTTGAATGGTATTAACCCCTGATAAGGCGATGCCTAGTGGAGTGAACCAGTTAAGCCCTATCAAGTTGGTACGGTTCCCTGGCGTAACTAAAACCTCTAGGGTGCCTTTGAACCCCTTATACTGTACAAGGACCTTGGCTTTCCCTTCCAACGGAATAGGGGTTTTCTGGAAGTCTGCAAGGTGAACCTGAGTTTGTTTCAGGGGAATTTGTCTACGGCCTTTCTGACAGATCTCCTGATAAGTAGTTAGCGAAATTAAGGAGACCGCTGACCCTGAATCCACCTCCATGTGGCAAGGCACCCCCTGAATTCTGACCCAGACCTTAACCTTGGAACTTATGCAGTTTACCCTATCGATTGTCTCAACCCGGTTGCCTGGTGGGGTTTCCCTGTTGGCCTGGGCAGCTGGCCTACCTGGGGGGTTTGCCTCCACCTCATTGACGTTGTCCCGGCCCTTGCTGCGGCACACCGGCTTGATGTGGCCAGTCTTCCCGCAGTTGTGGCATTTTGCGTTCCTAAAGCGGCAGTTTCCACGGGCATGGTTGCCCCCGCAGCTGGCACAGGCGGCTCGTTGCACGTAACGTGGGGGTGGCGGTGGAGGGTCCCTGGATCCTCGGCGGTCCGACGTTTTTCCCCTCCTCGGCTGTCGGTGCTCCATCCTGCGCTGTAGGGCTTCTCCATCGGTGAAATCTACCGACTCTCCGCTGTCGCTGAAGGTTGCGCTTTCCTGGTAGACGGTCGCCGGGGACTCTGGGGTCGTGTTCGTCGGCTTCTTTTTGTGGCTGTGTTCGTATGCCATGATCTCCCTGGTCAGCTCAGCCAGATTCATGTCGGGTTTGGACGTCAGTTTTTTTTGTAGCTTCTCGTCCCTCAGACCGATCACCACCTGATCTCTGATGCGGTCTTCCAGGTCGGGGAAGCAGCAGTTCCGCGCGGCGTGTCTGACCCCAGCGATGAACTCGTTGGCGGGCTCGTCCTGCCGTTGTTTCTTTTGTGCGAATTGCACCCGCCAGTACAGTTCCGAGCGAGCCGGCATGTAATACTTGTTCAGCTGGTCCACCAGGTCCGCGTAGGAGACTTCCGTGATGGGCACTGGGCTGAACAGCCCGACGGCTGCGTCGTACACCGGGGGCCCGCTGATGTACAGCAGGGCGGCGGCCTTTGCTCGGTCGTCAGTGATCTTACTGACGAGAAGAAATCCTTCAACTTGGCCGAGGTGTGATTGCCATCTCTCGGGATGGCGGGTATCAAACTCCCTCACACGGCCGAAGTTTGCCATGTCGTCCGGTCCTGGGTTGCTCCGATGGAAGTTAAAACTTCCGTGTCAGCTCTTGCCGGGAACTCTCTTCCTCGGCCGTGACTTCAGCTCCGGAGCTATCCCATCCTCGTCGCCAGTGAAGTAGCCGAAGGACCGCTCGGGACGACAGGCTAGTTAAACAACAAGTTTATTAGAGCAAGGCAAACAGAGAATAACTTGTCCGGCTTTTATAGCCGGCAGCTGGTAGCGAGGACCAATCAGATGTATTTATTTTGGCGCCGTGTCAGGCAGGGACCAATCGGCGTCGTCTTCTGTTGACAGCTCCGGCTTCCTCGTGGTGTGGTGTTTTGACAGCCGCGAGCTGTCAGTGGCTGCGCCTGCGCAGTGTGGCGGACGCTTTGACAGCTCAGTCTTCTTCACGGTCCGGAGTTTGACAGCCGCGAGCTGTCAGTGGAGGCGCCTGCGCAGTACGGGGAACTTTGACAGCTGTCAAAGTTCCCGCGTGTATTCCTGTCAGGCGGCTTCCCTATATATATGCTTTGACGATACTTTTGTGCTGTTAACATATACACTTTAGGGAATGTTTACATCATGTTACATCATATATAATACACTAAGCAAGATGGTTGTGAAGTGGGTCACGCCCAATTTAATGGCATTTTTTGCCTTGGTTGTTAAGTGAATCATGCAGTTGTTAAGCGAATCTGGCTTTCCCATCGTTGAAGCCAGCTGGGAAGGTCGCAAATGGTGATCACATGACCCTGGGATGCTTCAACCATCCTAGATACATGCTGGTTATCTAGCACCTGAATTTTGATCAGGGGGGGATGCTGCAACGGTCATAAATGCAAGGACTGGTTATAAGTCACTTTTTCAGTTGCATTGTAACTTTGATAGTTGTAATGATAGTTGTAAGTCAGATGTACGTTCACATCTGCCAGGCAGGTAACAACTGGCAGAGAGTTTTGTTCATAGAAATTCTTGCTTTTAGCTGTGAAATGTCCTGGGGACAAAATTCTGCCTGTCCCTTCTGAAGCAACCCAAGACACGCTTAACCTCAAACTGAAGCTTCAGTGCATAGCAAACAAAAACCAAAAACAGACCAACTTCTTCTATGGGTGGAGCAAAGGAGCACTGAGGCGCATCGCCTGAAGTCTGCTTAAAGTAAAAACAATAAAATAAAATGCACAACTCAAACAAGGCTGAAGTCCAGCAGTGACTGCAGCATAGATGTGGTGGACAATCTTCTCTGTGGGATAGTTAACAGGATGGAAGTTGGTCGATGCCACCTGTGGTCCCTGTTTCTCCTGGGAATCTTTTCAGGTAAGATATTCTTAGCGACTGTAATCTATGGACTGGCAACTGCCAAAACATGGGGAGATCCAGACCGGTAGCAAACACTACAAGGTACGGTAAAAGCCTTTCCTCCGGATTTCCATGGAAAAACTGCTTGTTTTGTGTTTACCTGTCTTTAAAGGCCAAGAAGCCATGAGGATGCTGGTACACAGGTGTACGACTGGGCAAATTCTATGTGATAAGTTCAGTGATGAATCCCAGAAGTTCATTGGTTTTATAAATGGGAAAGGTTTTTTTTTTGGGGGGGGGGGCTACGTGTTGTGGCCCTGATTCCTGATGGTGACATGGACAAGTCCAATGGTTTTGTTGGCCACATTTTCAGAAGTGGTTTGCCATTATTTTCTTGTGAAAGAAAGATTGGCTGAAAGTCACCCAGCCTAACTAAGAGAGGATTAGAAATCAAGTTTCTATGCAACTACTCTCTCTTTATGGTAGACTAAAGTGTGAATCATCTTCTTGAATCTGGAATAGGTATTCCAAGAAGATTCAGGACAGACCAATTTTAACAGGCAGGGCTGCAAGTGTGTATTCTGGTATGGAATGAAAGAAGAAGAAAAAGTTGGAAGGAAAAAGGACTTTTCTTATAATGAACAGAATAGCAGAGTCGGAAGGGACCTTGGAGGTCATCTAGTCCAACCCCCTGCTCAAGCAGGAGACCCGATACCATTTCAGACAAAGGGTTGTCCAGTCATTCTACTGATTGTTCACACTGTCAGGAAATTTCTCCTTAGATCTAGGTTGGTTCTCTTTTTGATTAGTTTCCATCCGTGGCTTCTTGTTTTGCCTTCAAGGTCTTTTCTTTGTGGCAGCCCCCCAAATATTGGGACACTGCTATCATGTCACCCCTAGTCTTTCTTTTCACTAGACCAGGTATATCCAATTCCTGCCACCCTTCTTCATATATTTTAGCCTGAGCTTGTCGATCGGTCGGCAGTTTGGCGGGTCGAATCCCGAGTGCCGCGTAACAGAGTGAGCACCTGTTCCCAGCTTCTGCCAACCTAGCAGTTCGAAAGCACGTAAAAATGCAAGTAGAAAAATAGGGACCACTATGGTGAGAAGGTAACAGCGTTCCGTGTGCCTTTGGCATCTAGTCATGCCAGCCACATGACCACGGAGACGTCCTCAGACAAGCGCTGGCTCTTCGGCTTTGAAACGGAGATGAGCACCGGCCCCTAGAGTTGGAAACGACTAGCATGCATGTGCGGGGGAACCTTTACCTTTTTAAAATTATCTTTATTGCTTTTTTTCTGCACGTTCCAAAGTCAAAACTGAATGCAGTACTCTAAGTGTGTTCTTACTAAGGCTTTGTAAAGCACTACCAATACTTCACGTGATCTTGATTCTATCTCTCTGTTGATGGAACTTTGAATTGCATTGCCTTTTTTTTTGGCAATGAACTTTGTTATGTAAATAATGCAAGACTCAATCTTTTGTATCCCTAGGCAACCTTGGCTCTTTTATGCTGGCTCAGGAATTCTGGGAGTTGAAGTCCACAAGTCATAAAAGAGCCAAGGTTGCCTACCCCTGCCCTAGTGTTTCTCAACTTTGTCAGCTTTTAGATGTGTGGATTTCAGCTCCCAGAATTCCCCAGCCAGCCTATATAAAAATAAATCTTAGACAATAGGTGCCTGTACCCATATAAATGGATACAGAATTGTATCCTGAGTTGGTAATTAAAATTAATACAACATGATAAAATAGATACTGTAAAATATCTGCTGGATATATACAGTATACACTTGGTTTAAAACAAACCCTACTGAACAGGGTGAAAACAAAACAGTTAAACTTGCAATCATTGTTTGTTGAGCCAGTTTGTGGGTCTCTTTCTTATATCTTCAAATTCTTTTTATATTGCACAACTATTGCTTAGCTAGAGGTTTGAATAGTGTCCAGAAATTAACCAGGAACATCAAGAAAACACATAATGAATTGTTATTTGCACATACATAATTACAGTGCAATCAATAAATCAACAAATGAATTAGACTTGTCAAAATAAACCATAGTTTGCTCCAACCTCCCCATTTAACCCAATGCTAAGTCAAAAATAAACATATTATGGCTTAAGATGATGTGAACACTTTTTTTTATTCATTATTTTATGTGTGTCATTTTACAAGAATATAAGATGGAGGAACATGCGGGTTCCCCAATGCAAGCATCACTGAAGATCATTATATTTGTTCACATGAGAAACCATTAGCTGTTCACCCATCAATATAACAAATAAATTTTGTCTTCAAACAGAGGCTGCTGGAGTTTTTCCCCCCAAATTGAATCTGATTGAGT
Source organism: Vipera berus (assembly GCF_964194415.1). Taxonomy (NCBI): domain Eukaryota; kingdom Metazoa; phylum Chordata; class Lepidosauria; order Squamata; family Viperidae; genus Vipera; species Vipera berus. The sequence goes on along the minus strand of NC_138212.1, from coordinate 4,201,344 downwards.
AGATTTGGGTCTCAATGTCAGACAAGTAAAGTATCTGTACAGATTTAGGACTGTTTGATTAAGACTTCGGAAAAGGCCATTGATGCCTGTATTGATCCAGTATATATATATCTAATGAATGCACCACTGGGTTTAAGGGTGCTTACAGTATCCTGAATAGTTATGTATAATCTCTTAGCACAGCCTTCTGCATTTCGATTCAGTCCTTCTATTGGGTTAATGAGACCCACTTCCAGGTATTTCCATAGTCCATAGTCTCTTTTCTTAAGATTTTCTCTAAAGCAGTCTTCAGCAACATTAAGATGTGTGGACTTCAAATCCCAGAATTCTCCAGCAAGCATTGCTGGCTAGGGAATTCTGGGAATTGAAGTCCACACATCTTTTTTTTAAATTTTAATTCCATTTCTTTCCCGCCCTTCTCCGAAGACTCAGGGTGGCTTACAACCTTAGCAGTAGCCTTCATTCTATGTATATGCCTGCTTATTAGGGCTTTCACTGCCCCCCCAAGTGGCATTATTACAAAGTCAGCTTAATTGCCCCCAACAATCTGGGTCCTCATCTTGAAGTTGTTGAGGTTGAGAAACACTGCTCTAAAGCGATAGAGCCAGTTTGGTGCAGTGGATTAGGTGCTAGCCTAGAAACCAGGAGACAGTGAATTCTAGTTCCACCTTAGCCATGAAACCCAGCTGGATGACTTTAGGCCAATCTCCAGGAGACGGTGAGTTCTAGTCCTGCCTTAGACACGAAAGTTGATTGGGTAACTTTGGGTCGGTCCCACTCTTTCAACTGAACCCACTTCTCAGGGTTGGAATGGTGGGTAAAATAGGAAGGAGGAGGATTAGGTATGTTTGCTGTCTTGAGTTACTTATCAAATAATAAAGGCGGGATAAAAATCTAATTAATTAATTAATATTTGCTAAAGCCCTCAGTCCTCCCCGATAGGCCAAATCTGGAAAAGACACAGCATGAACCATTAAACCTCTATGGCCAGAAGGTGTAATAAAAATCTTGAAAATGTGCAGAGATATGCTATCTCACACGTCTTATACTAAAGAAAATCAAGTTGGAACAATCTTGAGTTTCTTCCTCACCCTCTCCTATCTATCCAGGCAAAACTGGGGTTTAGATAATGGTTGTTGAATTCCTTTTTCAAGGCCATCTCTGTACTTCTCTGTAGCCGTAACTTTTTAGATGCCTAATGGAGATTCTCAGTCATCCAGGTCATGGTTGTCCCAAAGATGCTTTTTCAAAAGGTAACTGGACTTCCTTTGTTCTTCCTTGAAGCTGTTTCGCTTCTCATCCAAGAAGCTTTTGAAAAAATGCTTTTTAAAAAGCACCTTCGGGACTAATGCTTTTAGAGATATACTTCCTCTGAAAACTTCTCAAATCTGGTTCCAGCTAACTCTGCAAGCCTTCTGCATACCTGCTAGGGTGGGCCGTAAACTTTCCCCCTGATAAAAAAAGTGGCTCTCTTCTGTTTCCTGTCAACAGAGGCAGGAAAAAGGAAGTAAAACCAGCAAACAGCCCCTTGAGTCTGTGAAGAGGGGCGGCATTCTGTCATGGAGATGTGGTTGAGTGGCTTTACCAGCAGGGAAGGCACCCTGGGGAGGGCTTGTTATTGGAAAGATTGCAAGACATATTGGGAAATACGGTGAGTGGGAGTGACCTTTTCTTTCCCCCCCCCCGCCCCCTTCATTTTTTGTGCAAGCCTTATTCCTCAACCCGACAGACAAATACTCAGAGAGGTTTCCTCTGGTTTGCCCTACTGAATTTCCAGGCATCCGGCTGCCATAAAGAAAGCCAGTCTGGGTTTTCACGTTGTTGTGATTTGTGGACTTATGAGTTGGGGAAGAAATGGAAGTAGTGACAGATTTTATTTTCCTGGGCTCCAAGATCACTGCAGATGGGGACTGTAGCCAAGAAATTAAAAGACGCTTGCTCCTGGGGAGGAAAGCCACGGCAAATCTAGACAGCACGCTACAAAGCAGAGACATCACCATGCCAACAAAAGTGCGTATAGTCAAGGCTATGGTCTTCCCAGTTGCAATGTATGGCAGTGAAAGCTGGACCATAACAAAGGCTGAGCGCCAAAGAATTAAGGCCTTTGAATTATGGCGCTGGAGAAGACTCCTGCGAGTCCCTTGGACTGCAAGGTGATCAAACCGGTCAGTCCTAGAGGAGATCAACCCTGACTGCTCTTTAGAAGGCCAGATCCTGAAGCTAAAACTCAAATACTTTGGCCACCTAATGAGAAGGAAGGACTCACTGGAGAAGAGCCTAATGCTGGGAAAGGTTGAGGGCAAGAGAAAAAAGGGACAACAGAGAATGAGATGGCTGGATGGAGTCACTGAAGCAGTAGGCGTGAGCCTAAAGGGACTCCAGAAGACAGTAGAGGACAGGAAGGCCTGGAGGAACGTTGTCCATGGTGTCACAATGGGTCGCACACGACTTCGCAGCTAACAACAATGAGTTGGTGTGTTGGGTGAACCCACCATATAGTTCAGTCAGAATAGAGCTGGAAGGGACCTTGGAGGTCTTCAAGTCCAACAGCCTGCCCGATCAGGAGACCTTTACCATTTCAGACCAGTAACTGTCCAGTCTCTTCTTAAAAACCTCCATTAATGAAGCAGCCACAACTTCTGGAGGCCAGCTGTCCCACTGGTTAATTGTCCTCACTTTTAGGAAGTTTCTCCTTAATTCCAGGTTGCTTCTCTCCTTGATTAGTTTCCATCCATTGTTTCTTGTCCTACCCTCTCCGGTGCTTTGGAAAATAAGTTGACCTCATTTTCTTTGTGGCAGTCCCTCAAATACTGAAATACTGCTATCATGTCACTCCTAGTCCTTCTTTTCTCAAGACTGGCCATACCCAATTATATTTTTATATAATCAAGACTGGGGCTCCGGTGGAACCAGAAACTTGTCTGGATGGTCCATTGTTGGCATTTTTTAATTCTCCCATCGCTTATGATTTCTATGTTGGGATTTTAGGATATTAATTGCAATGATTTTTATATTTGTAATTGCTATTTTCGTATTTTTTGTTTTATCTATTGTCCATGCCCAGGGTCACCTTTGGTGAGGTGGGTGGCTATATAAATTTGATTAATTTTTTCCCCCTTCTCCTATTTGCAGGTTGTATTTGTGTCAACCCAACCATTGAAAGCGCTCCAATCATTCCATCAACAGAGCAAGCCAATAACACAGATCAAAACTCTACCAAACCCAACGATCACATTGTAACGACTCCAATTGTGGCAACGGATCCCACTTGTCAGGATTCCAAGCCTTTGATGCAACACCGTTCCCACTCGCCCATCATCATGAAACCCGTAGATAACTCTCGAATCATTTTGGAAGGGAATTCTGCCACCCTGGAGTGTCAGTTTAAGGCCCCATCTGGGGCAAAGGTTTTCTGGAAAAAATCTTGCTCCCCAAATTGTAGTAGCAATGTTGACATCTCCAGTACCAGCCACCACAAAATCTCTACAGACATCATTCAGGGCTGGTCAAAGCTCTCTTTTCATTCAGCCCAAAGGAATGATACTGGCATGTACTACTGCTCTGTCATTGCTAACACTGGTTATGAGCAATCGTGTGGAACATATCTATGGGTCAGGAGTGAGTATAAACCTTACACTATTAAGGATTGAATGGTTATCTTTTGCAAAATCCAATTAATTAATTAATATTGGCTAAAGCCGTCAGTCCTCCAGGATAGGCCAAATCTGGAAAAGATGATGTCCCAGATCTCTAACCTAGTTTTTGATTGATTGGTTGAGTCAGCGTTGACTCTTAATGATTGCATAGAACATCTCCAGGATGGTCTGTCCCCAACTTGGCCCTTCAGGTCTTCCAGTGGTGTGCTAAATACCCTTATAATCAAGTGTGTACAGCTTGCTACTAGTCATTCCATTTTATTTTTATTTTCCTTCCAACTTTCTCAGCGTTATAGACTGTTTTTTTTAGAGAGCTAGGTTAGAGCTCAGCATAAAAAAGCCAGGTACAGGTTAGCCAGTGGTATTCAGGAAGTCTGAAGCATGATGTTCATTAGATGTAGATAATGCCTTTCCTCTAAGAGCTCAAGGCTATTACATCCTCCAGTTTATAAAGTGTAAATAAACTCAACAAGTTTATAAACAAGCCTGACAAGTTTGTGTAATATACAGTGTGCTCACTTTTAGATTTAGTATTTTTATTTGACATGTTTTTCAACTCTGTGAGGCACATTGGACTAAGACAGAAAGACTGACCCAGTCTCCTACCAAACTGACTGAGGGTACCATGCATGTGTGTGTGTGTGCATGCACACACTCACACACACACACACACACACACACAGAGAGAGAGAGAGAGAGAGAGAGAGAGAGAGAGAGAGAGAGAGAGAGTGAGTTAGAATATTTCAGCTCTGGGATTATCTTAATAGCCATTGAGTTAGTTGCAAAGACATCTTCGGTTATTCTATTTTTAGGAAACAGAATCTTCAGTGTAAAAATGTAGAAATAGCCTTTGGAATGACTGAAAGCCTAAAGCTAAAACACAATTAATAAGCAAGTAGTACTGGTTGATATAAGGTCCAAAGCTGATTTGGATAATGACAAACAGAGGATTTCATATACTGTAACAAGAAATCCTGCAGGAAAAAAAGGTTGGGAAGGCGTATGAGTGAAAAATTCTTCCCTTGTATAAATTATTGCTGTCTAAATACAGACGATTGTTAACTATTGTAGTACTTTCTATTGCGGGCATGAAAGAAATACTGGACCAATGCAACTGACTTGCCAGCTAATTGGAACCAGCTAATAATATCTATGCTTCTGGTTTCCTTATCAAATTCATAGCTTGGCAGGAAAATTGTATCTATGTATGTGTATGTATCTATGTATGTGTCTCTGGTTTCATTTCTAGAATAATTAGAATATGGTATATGGGGAAATAATAGATTAATTGGGACGCGGTGGCTCAGTGGGTTAGGACGCTGAGCTTGTCGATCAGAAGGTCGGCAGTTTGGCAGGTCGAATCCCGAGTGCCGCGTAACAGAGTGAGCGCCTGTTACTCGTCCCAGCTTCTGCCAACCTAGCAGTTCGAAAGCACGTAAAAATGCAAGTAGAAAAATAGGGACCACTACGGTGGGAAGGTAACAGCGTTCTGTGCGCCTTTGGCGTCTAGTCATGCCGGCCACATGACCACGGAGACGTCCTCGGACAAGCGCTGGCTCTTCGGATTTGAAACGGAGATGAGCAAAGGGTTAAGTGGCCCCTTCCTCATCTTGTATTTCAGCCTCAGAAATTTGTCTCAAGAGTCTTCACCAGATAAGGATAGCAGGAACTAAATTCTTACAGGAACGTGTATTTGTGAAATAATAGTAGCTAATGTAATCTATTCAGAGAATGGGAATCGGGGTGAGATATTGAGGGGTGCTTTTTTATTGTATGCTTTCCCACAAAACTTTGATCCCCAACACAGCTGCTTGTCCTTCTGTCTGGTTCAAAATTATAGTATCTCACTTTTCTTTTTTTAATCATGCTCCATCACAATACACTGTGAATTGGAACTTCCATTTCCTTTTTGAAATTGCTGCTCGTCTGTGATATGATGATGCACCTCTGGCCCACACATGTTAATTTGAAGTTTTTAAATAGGCAGGAGGTGTCTGCAAAACCTGTTGGAGGAAGAGACCTCTACATAGGAGAAATCCAGACAGCTGGTTTGGCACATAAGAACCCCAAAATGAGCAAGCAAACCTTTGTGTGTCATCTATATTGTTCCAGGCACTAAGGACAAAAGGACATTTAAGTGCATATAAATGCATCGACAAGGCCAATATAAGTCTAATTGGTTCCATGGATATCAGAGCTAGATAATGCTGTCTGGCTAGTTGGTTGGGAAATATATGAGACTTAAATATATGCTATACATCAACGCATGTAATCTTCTGCTCATTAAAATGGAGACAGTGCCAAACAATTAACATCCATAAGCTGGCTATGTTTAACATGCTTTAATGGTTACTGAACGAACCCACATTCTGGGTTTGTGTGATAAGATAAACCCAACAGTTACTACGTGGCCAGAAGTTATATTACGTAAGTCACCCACCATTAACCAAGATTAAAATTAGCTAAGGTTAGAATGTTCTGCAAATCCAACTGTGCGATTTAAAATTGACCTGCTTATGTTTACGGTGGCAGTCTTTTTGTCAATGTGTTTGCCATTTTGCAAAAATTGCTATTTGACAAAAGGACCTCAGGGAATTAATAGACACATCTGCGATTTGCAACAAGATGAGTTGGCAGCGTACATAATTCTGAAAAAGAGAATTCCAAGTGGGTGGTAAATAGGAAGACCAGGAATGTTATGAGGTTTCCAACCAATTGTCCATTTTGGGCTGTTTTTTTAGAACCTCGGCCCATCTCCTTCCTGAATATGAGTGAATCCATTAAAAACAAGATTATCACTGTGGAGGGATTCCTTCTGCTTATCTGTGCCATTGGTCCTGGCCTTTTTCTGCTGTTCAAGGTGAGCTGTTTTTTCCCTTCACGTATCATTTCCATACATGCACATATAGTGTGACCCATTCTGAATCTGTCTGTGCATAGTTTCCAGTCACCAGATCTTGTTCTGCTTTTGATCACCATGTTAAAGAATATTCTTGCTTTCTCGCAGAGGCATTAGCAGAGAGTTTACAGTAATGGAAAGATCAACTGGTTTCAAAAGTATCATTAGGAGATTATTACTCTTGGAACTATATTTTGAATTTCTTTTGAACATTTCTTTCACAGTACGGGTATTACATCAGATCCAATTGGCAGTAATTTAAGTAACTATTACTGTAACATGGATTAGGCAAGTTGTTAGCTATACACATTAGGAAGAAGCTATAGTTGGTTTCTCAAAATAAAATTCTGTTGATGCCTGATTTTAGGAGAATATTCATACAGTATTGCATATATCTATTTTTTCCATCATTTAATGCAAAACTTCATATGTGAATCTCAAACAGTTTTTCATCAGGGGGATTGTTAGCATAAACAAACAAGCAGCATCTTGTATGAAATCTATGTCCTATTAACTGTAAAATTATTTGTTGTTACAAACCCATTTCCATATCAAAATCAGTGGACAGTGCTTAAAACTGCACTTAAGAGATTAAGTCAGGATCTACCTACAGTATACTAGAACAGCTCCGCAATAATTGGTAGAGAAGTTGGCCATGACTAGCATAAATCCTAATATAGTCAATATTGAATAAAATGGGTTTTCTAAAAATTCTTCCAGTTTATAGTCCAAAATGAAGTTCTGCATACAAACTCTTCATTATATCTGACAGTTGAATTTACCCAGCTATGTGACAAGGCCTATTCAAACATCTGTTGTGGTTTACTATCTGCATATGAATAGTTTTTCCTGGTTGATTTTATTTACTTAAATTGTTTTATATACCCTCCTTTCTCACTATATTACTCTGGGCAGTTAACAAAGGTTCAAAAATAATATATCTATATTGATATAAAAATCATATGACTAAGACAGACATGTCAAACACAAGGCCCAGGGGCCAGATCCGGCCCGCAAAGTGGTTTCATGTGGCCCGCGAAGCCATCCTGGAAACAGTGAGGGAACGGCCCCCACTGCCTTGGCCCTGGCCCAGAGACCCTCCTCCTGCCAGAGACCCTCAGATCTGTCCCACTCCTGCCCAGGCCCCCATAGGCACTCTTGATGTGAACGATGTAGAGCTGGCCATGCCCACCCAGTAGGCTATACGCACTCTAGCCACGCCCACCCAGTAGGCCATATGCACTCTAGCCACGCCCACCCAGTAGGCCACGCCCACCCTGGCCATACCCACCCGGCCCCTTGAGGGCAACCGCAATGCTGATGCGGCCCTCAATGAAATTGAGTTTGACACTCCTGGACTAAGAGGTCATACAAAAGAATCTGGGTTCAATTACTTTCCTGACCCTCATGCATGGGCACAACCAGGTCTTCAAGACATTAGCAGGCTGAGATCAACCTAATCTAGGGCAATACAGTGTTTTTATTTGTGTATGGTACAATACATAAGTACAACACTAAAACATTTTATATTCTTCACCAAAGTTGAAGTTAAATATAGAACTTAAAGCATAATATTAGTTGACGTTTTAGTGAATCCTAGCCTCTTGTTGTCGTTTGCAGAAGAGATGGGAAAATGAGCGCCTCTCGCAGGCCAAGAAGAAAGCTTGTGAAGAGGAAAATCTGTATGAAGTAAGTCAATGGAGTGATTCATGGGCATATTGCAAAAGAAAGGGGAGGAAATAATGGGATATATAACAATGAAAACAGGGATTTCAGTTAGGAGACCTATTCTACTATAATCTACGTACTCCAAACTATAGTACAAGAATACATAGATAGTGTAGCTATGACTGTGCTATAAAGGGAGGGGGCACAAGGGGGGGTCCTGATATTCACCAATGGAAGAATTTTTTGCAATTGGAAAGATGCTAATTGCTACTTGGTGTTACTTTTATTGTATGTACTGTATTTGCAGTCCATGCTTAGTAAAGTTGTGTAGGATTTTAGCCTTAACTTCCTCGGCACATGAGTTTCAGAATAATGAACTCTTTGTCTTTTCCCTTCAGGGACTGAATCTGGATGATTGCTCAATGTATGAGGACATCTCCAGAGGTTTACAAGCTACCTACCAAGACATAGGCAATGTCAAAGTGATTGATTTACAGCTAGAGAAACCAGAGAAACCATGAATTAAAAATCCCTCATTATAATTTTTTAGTTTATTGAAAATGGTTATTTTATAATTCTTTCTTGATAGCTCTTGCTGATAATGTGTATATATGTGATGGTGAATCCGTATTTTCCTATATTTAGAGAATGATTGTATAACTTTTAATCTTGAGAAGTGAGCTCTGCACTGTCAAAAATTGGCTTGAATAGAATCTTGTAAATGAAAGAAGCAAAAACCTTTGATTTCCCAAAGAGGAAAATACTCTGATTATATGCTATTTCATAATTCTGTGATTCCTGATTGCCATTATTTTAAAAAGGAACATTTCTCTGAGATTCTGAAACATAAGCAATGATTAAATATTACCTAAGGTGACATTTACAATTCATTAATTTCTTATGCTTGCTTTCAACCTCTCAATTTGTATAAAAAAAGGCACATCCATAAACTGTATTTCAAATTAACATTTTCTCCTCTGAACATTTAAAAGATTATCTCATATTTGTAGAAAAGTCTTATTGTAGATGGTGCTAATTGGTAGTGTGTAAAAAGGTAAAGGTTCCCCCGCACATGTGTGCTAGTCGTTTCCGACTCTAGGGGCCGGTGCTCATCTCCGTTTCAAAGGCGAAGAGCCAGCACTTGTCCGAGGACGTCTCCGTGGTCATGTGGCCGGCATGACTAGACGCCAAAGGCGCACAGAACGCTGTTACCTTCCCACCGTAGTGGTCCCTATTTTCCTACTTGCCTTTTTACGTGCTTTCGAACTGCTAGGTTGGCAGAAGCTGGGATGAGTAACAGGCACTCACTCTGTTACGCAGCACTTGGGATTCGACCCGCCAAACTGCCGACCTTCTGATCTTAAAGATACATAGTAAGCTCCAAACTTTCACACCAGACTGAACAAACTACATAGTAGCTTGTACCTGCCAAGATTTCAAAACAATTCTCAATTTCTATAGAAGGATTTTGTACTGCAATTCTCAAACTTCCATAGAATCATTTTGCATTGCAATTCTCCACTTCTATAGAACCATCTTGTATTTTAAAACTTATCTTCCATTGCAATTCTCCACTTCTGCAAAACGATCTAGTATTTATTTATTTTATTTATTTTAATCCCATTTATATCCCGCCCTTCTCCGAAGACTCAGGGCGGCTTACAATCTAAGCACAAATCAAGTATTGCAACTCTAAATTTCTACAGTACGATCTTATATATTAGAACCATCTTGTATTGCAATTCTCAATTTTTAAAGAGCGATCTTATATTTTAGAGCCATCTTCCATAGCAATTCTCCCATTGCCACAGGAATCCTCTCCTACTCCGCAGGCTAGGATGAGTTTGCACAGCCTCGGCTAGCTACGGCCCCTTCCTAAGACCGACTTGAAGCAAAAACATCTTTTTCTCTCCTATCCCCAACGTTGACTTAATGCTCTCCCTTAAAGCAAGGTTATACGTGGGCCCGGCTATTTTTTTCGCCCTAAGCCGCGAGGCGCCTTTACAAGCCGGCTCCGCGGTCTCCCCGGGGAGGCTTTGCAGGCCGCCCTTCTTCCGCAACCCGAGGCCGACCGAAAAGCGAGGCAGGCCCAGCGGCGCGTGGATCTTTCCACCGAAAACCAGCTTCGCCGGCGTTAAAGAGTATTCGCTTTTGCAGACGGAAACGGGCCCCGAGCATTTCCCCCTCTTTCTCCCAGATTTCTTCCCGCAGCCTGGCCTTGGAGTCCCCTTCTACGTGCTCCCGGCTTGCCGGGCCTTTCTGGGGCGGGTCGCCGCCGCCGCTTCTCCCGGCCGAGGCCCCATCTTCGCCCGGGCGACTCTTCAAGATGGCCGCCGCTGGCGGTTGGGGATGGAGGCTCTGAGGAGGGAACTTCTCCCTCCGGGTGTCCTCCTTGGCGGGGAAAAGGAGCCACGCCGCCTCGCCTCAGCTCGGGCGAGGCCGGCCGCCCTCCGCTTCCCCGCGTCCCGCCGGCAAGAGCCCGGGAGCCTCGCCCGCGCTTCTCCGCGCTTCCCCTCACGAGAAGGCGCCTCAGTGTGTACGTTCTCATTAAAGAAACAAAGAAAAATGTCACCACACATCCAACATTTGGAGTAGCTGCGTACAATATTTTTTAAAATATAAACCTGGTAAAATAAAATAAACAAATGCCTCATTCCCCTGCAAAAACATAAATGGATGACAATATTTGTCATATTTATATGAAGAAATAAAATATAGGAAGTCTAGATGTCCAGCAACAGTACTCCCTGGTAGAACATTCTTATGACATCTGCAAAAAGAAAAAAAAATTAAAAGGAAAAGACTGGAACGACATGGACACTGCAATGTTTCTCTTCACTGTTTATTTGCTATTTTAATACTTTCCCATTCTTTAAGGGATAACATAGCTTTACTTATACTTCAGACAAATACCATGTTTTTTTCCAGAGCGAACAGTAGCAAAAACAAGTGGTGGTGGGATAAATTCCAAAAACAATGGATTTTGGCTTTAGTAGGTGCCAACAACTTTCATGGGATAACTTCAACATTTGACAGTTTTAATCAATGCCCTATTGTAATCCTATGGTTTCTTAATGTCAACTAGTTTTTTAATAAATTAAACTATTTTATGACTCAAAATCTATGGCTTTGATATATTCTTTATTGAAGATGTGTTAGATTGCTCATTTCAAAAATACTTCATAATTTATATTTATATATTTAGTAACACTATTTGACGGTTGATCAATATGTCAAGCTTGATGAATACTGGGATGTACTTGGAGCATTACTGATGAGACAGTGAAGCTTTCCCCACACTCCCTACATGAGTATGGCCTCTCTCCTGTATGTGTCTGCTTGTGAGTTGTCAGGTTTCCCTTTTGGCTAAAGCTCTTGCCACACTCCCTACATGAGTATGGCCTCTCTCCTGTATGTGTCTGCTTGTGAGTTGTCAGGTTTCCCTTTTGGCTAAAGCTCTTGCCACACTCCCTACATGAGTATGGCCTCTCTCCTGTATGTGTCTGCTTGTGAGTTGTCAGGTTTCCCTTTTGGCTAAAGCTCTTGCCACACTCCCTACATGAGTATGGCCTCTCTCCTGTATGTGTCTGCTTGTGAGTTGTCAGGTTTCCCTTTTGGCTAAAGCTCTTGCCACACTCCCTACATGAGTATGGCCTCTCTCCTGTATGTGTCTGCTTGTGAGTTGTCAGGTTTCCCTTTTGGCTAAAGCTCTTGCCACACTCCCTACATGAATACGGCCTCTCTCCTGTATGTGTCCGCTTGTGAGTGGCCAGGTTTGATGAGTCAGTGAAGCTTTTGCCACACTCCCTACATGAATATGGCCTCTCTCCTGTATGTGTCCGCATGTGAGTTGTCAGCCTTGCCTTTTTGCTAAAGCTTTTGCCACACTCCCTACATGAATATGGCCTCTCTCCTGTATGTGTCCGCTTGTGAGTGGCCAGGTTTCCCTTTTGGCTAAAGCTCTTGCCACACTCCCTACATGAATATGGCCTCTCTCCTGTATGTGTCCGCTTGTGAGTTGTCAGGTTTGCCTTTTTGCTAAAGCTATTGCCACACTCCCTACATGAATATGGCCTCTCTCCTGTATGTGTCCGCTTGTGAGTGGCCAGGCTTGATGAGGCAGTGAACCTTTTGCCACACTCCCTACATGAATATGGCCTCTCTCCTGTATGTGTCCGCATGTGAGTGGCCAGGTGAACGGATTGGCTAAAGCTTTTGCCACACTCCTTACATGAGTATGTCTCCTCTCTTACATGTGTTTGTTTCCGAGTGGATTGTCCTGATGCTTGGCTTAAACCTAGCCCATATTTTCTGCATGGATAAGACTTCTTCCCTGTACAACTCTGCTTCTGTCTGATCAGACATAGTAATGATCCATCAACCTTTTTTACATGTTTATATAAATATGGTTTTCCTCTACGTGACTGATTGTGAGTAACCAGCTGAAAATGATTTTTCCCATTGTTTTTATGATTCTTATTCTCTGCTTCTTTATTTCTATCTTTCAAAAAAAGAATGTCATCATCTTTACCTTTTTTCCTTTTGCTTGGTAGTCTATATTTCACCGTAACTTGGTAGGAAGCATAAGTTCTTATTTTGGGTAATGATTTTTCTGTTAGTATTTTTTCCGTTTCTTCAGCAAGTATTATAAATCCAGAATGCTTCCATTTCATATGGCGGGTGAGATAATCTTTGCAAGTAAATGCTGTTTCACAGCTGGGACACTGATGGCAAACTATTTGTTGCTTCTTCACCAGGTATGAATTCTGCTTGTGAACTACTTGCAAAGAAAAAGCAAAATTATTGGCAAAAACATATAGGACTATTTCTATGAAGAATCTTCTATGATTTATAATTTCTACCTGAGAAGAATTTCTTTTTGACAGCCCAGCAATGAAAAAAGTACACTTTAGAGTTTATAACTTTTCTTTCACATTAAAAAGTTCACTATTATTATATCTATACTTATTATATAGTTAGATAATTTGCAGTTACCCATGCAGTATAAAAATGGGTTTTAGAAATAAAGGTAATTGTTAATTAATAATTTAATTTTAATTCTTTTTAGCCATAACTTCTCTGTTGGAAGATTTTACACATGTTGTTAAAACTACATTTGAACTCAGCAGAATGAAAAGATAGACTGGACTGAAAAAAACTGAATTTGCAAGGCCCTCTTATAAAGATTTCTACATTAAAATATATGTATTAATATATCTCCATCAAAAGGTAATTTATTGTGAACAAGAATTTCTTCTGATTAGGTTTTATTTTCTATATGGAAAAATATTTAAAAGGCATTAAAAGGCATTCCTACTGTAGCCTCCAATATTATTATTTAGTTTTTATTCTGTTGATGAACCAACATATGTAACAGCATAGTTGTCAAATCTGGTTAAGGCAGAAAAAATGAAAATAATATAATTGCAGTAAAAGATTACACAAAAATTGGTAGTGTGTAGAGCCAAACAAATGTAATATATATTTTTCCTTCTATCATTATTAAAATAGCTTTCAATATCTTTGTTTGAGGGGAAAACAACGGCAGGACTTTAATTTTTTTAAAATTTTCTCATCTATTAAAAATAAGCTTACTGAAGGAAAAAAATATGAGCCATGGATCAATACTCATATTATGAATATAACCAATGCCAAATTTTAACATAATAGCTATTAATTGTTGTTACTATACAGTAATAGTGCAAGTACAAATTATCTCTCATCCTTCAAATAAAATGCGACTTAAAAGTGGAATAAGAACTGGCAAAATTCTGGAAGTCACACTAACAGCATGTCAAAACATCAGTTGTATCAACAGACACTGACTATGTGAAATTGTTCCTTGGCATCTTATGGCTTAGTGCTGCAATTTCATTTGTAAAGCCAGTATTTTGACAATATTTTGGCCTAGGATCTTAAATTACTAGACACTAAAGGGGCCATAGAAAAATTAGATACTTATTTGGATACTAAGTTTGGGAACCTCTGGTTTAGAGCTATCATTATTAATTTAAGTAATGAATCATCTAGCATTATACCATTTAGTGATTTCCATTTAGATCCCCATTTGATGCCAAGTTCCTTTCCATATTCTTCTCCATACCAGACCAGGAGCTCAGTTTGAGGTTGAATTACTTTACATGTTCTGTAGTATATTTCTGCATGATATTGGAAAGCAACAAGATTTTGTTCTTCCTCATTTCTGGCACAGTTAACATACCTATTGTTAAAAGGGTGACTGATGTTAAAAGAAAAAGATGTCATCAAAAGAAACTAGGAAATTAGATAGATCTGGGCCAGTCATTCTCTCTCAGTCCAACCTACCTCACAATATTATTGTAGTGAGGAATACTAAATGAAAGATGGTATATATTGTAAATCAAATACATACATGCATACATACAATTGTGCTATAGTCGCAACCCTAGAGTATTACTATCAGTCTTCCCCCCATCCCAAAATTGTATTTTTAATTTTTGCCCTTGCAGAGCGAAATGTATCAGTGAGATAATAGCATATTTAGAGTTACAGCGATTTTGGTCGCTGAACAAAATCCGTTGATCAAAGAGGTATTTTTTGAGACCAGTTCTAATATTCCCAAATCTGGAAAGTGACAACCTGCTTTTAAATTTTGTCCTGTACATTGATAATAGCATAAACATGTGCTTGAATTTAGGATGATTTAAACAAAACTGAAACCAAGAAGTTCTGGGGAACTTCTCAGGTCATGAAGGGATGAATATTTATACACTTATTTAAAAATTATCCCCAGTAAATGTAGAATAATCTAGGCCTAGGGCAGGGGTAGGCAACCTCGGCTCTTTTATGACTCATGGACTTCAACTCCTAGAATTCCTGAGTCAGCTCAGGAATTCTGGGAGTTGAAGTCCATGAGTCATAAAAGAGCCGAGGTTGCCTACACCTGGCCTAGGGGATGGCCAAAATGAAGGACTAAAATTTTTAGAAATCCAGATCACTTATATTCATAAGGAAAACAATGGAGACAATACATAGTATATGAAATACTAATATTACTATTTTGTATTATTTAGCCATTAATATTACAAATAACTGTTAGAAATTGTTGAGAATATTCATAGCTCGGATTGTACGTTTTGACACTCAGTTCTCTTGCTGTTTAGCTCCCAGTTGTTTTATGACCAAAGTATTTGCTATGAAATGCAGAATTCAGCTGATGAGGGGATAGTGGCGTCTCAGGGGGTTGGGAGTGGGAGGCACCGTTTTACGGTGGTTCTCCTCCTATCTCCTGGGCCGCTCGCAGTCAGTGTTGACGGGAGGGCAGAGATCCGCCCCGAGGCCTCTCATTTGTGGAGTTCCTCAGGGGTCGGTTCTCTCGCCCCTCCTGTTCAACATCTATATGAAGCCGCTGGGTGAGATCATTCGTGGTTTCGGGGTGGGGTATCATCAGTACGCTGATGATACCCAACTTTTTCTTTCCACCCCGAACCAACCCAGCGATGCCCTCGCCGTGATGTCCCGGTGCCTGGAGGCGGTCCAGGTCTGGATGGGGAGAAACAGGCTTCATCTCAATCCCGCCAAGACTGAGTGGCTGTGCATATCGGCATCTCAGGTTAACCAAGTTATTCCACCTCTAACGATGGGGGGTGAGGTGTTACCCCCCCGTTGATAGGGCTCGCAACTTGGGCGTCCTCCTGGATTCACGACTCAATTTTGAAGACCATATAGGAGCCGTGACCAGGGGGGCTTTTGCCCAGGTTCGCCTGGTGCGCCAGTTGTGACCCTACCTGGACCAAGATGCCCTACGCACAGTCACTCATGCACTCGTGACCTCCCGTTTGGACTACTGCAACGCTCTCTACATGGGGCTGCCCTTGAGGACCACTCGGAGGCTTCAACTGGTGCAGAATGCGGCCGCGCGAGTTGTGATGGGGGTCTCCCGATACTCCCACGTAACACCTCTACTCCGCGAGCTGCATTGGCTTCCGGTTGCCCTCCGGGTGAAATTCAAGGTGCTGGTGATGACCTACATGGCTTGGGTCCGGGATATCTGAGGGAACACCTGCTGCCGGCATCAAGTTCCCTTCGTCCGGTGCGCTCCCACAGGGAGGGTCTGCTCAGGGTTCCACCGGTAAGAGATTGCCGGCGGGTAACACCCAGAGACAGAGCCTTCTCAGTGGGGGCGCCTGCCCTTTGGAACCAGCTGCCAGTGGAGCTGAGGATTGCCCCCAACCTCCGTTCGTTCCGCCGGGGCCTGAAGACCTGGCTCTTCGAGCTCTCTGGCCCAGGCTGAGGACTAATTTATTTTAATTGGGGTTTTATTTATACAGGGATAAATTTAATCTTTTTTAAATTTGGTTTTTAACTTTTGTATTTTTGGTTTTTAATTACCCTGTAAACCGCCCTGAGTCCCTCGGGAAAGGGCGGTATATAAATGTAATAAAATAAAATAAATAAATAAATTGGTGGTTCAGATGCTCCGCTTCCTTATTGGTTTGTACACTGGTTCTTAGTCAATGTGTTTGTTGATGGACCCATTGGTAGAATGCCAGACTTCTACCACCCCTTCACCAGTTGAATTCTGCGTCTCACAGCAACCAATCACAAGACCAACTGACCTATATAAACAAGACACTTCACCCAAAAATGCTGCTGAAGATGTTACCTAGTTTGGTAATGAAATGTCTGGGAGCTAAATAGCAAGCTTGGAGAATAGACCCCTGCCAAAACAAACAGCTGTTATTCAGCTGTAGTCAAACTGTTCTTTTCAGCTACAGAAAGACCAAAGGAAGCTAAATTGGAACATTTATGTATCATTTTTCCAGTTGTGTACTTTCTCAGGTAAAGATCACTTTTTTGTAAACAGAGAAAAAGTTTTATGTACATGGGAAGTGAAATCTATTGAGCATCTATAGTTACCGGTATACAGAATTATTTCCCTTAAAAAAGACACAATAAAATTTGTGGACAGAAGTATTAAAATTCCAGTACATTTTGAAAGCTACTATATATCCTGATTGTACAAACTGAACATTTCTTCAAATTTTTACTCAATATCTATCCATATTTTCTGATACCATAACTCATTTCCTTGCATTGATCTACCTCTATTATTAATCATTAGTCCACTTGAACAAAGGAATTTCCTTTGTGCAAAATGTCATGGTTTCTCACATTGAAAGCTTTTGATGAGCCTCATATTGCACTTATCAAAGAAATTGGAAGCAATTTTCATTGTACAATGTATAATGCAAATATGGCTGAATGGGCAGAAATATGCTGTTCTAGTTTTGACTTATCTGTCTCTATATAATTATACCAAGTGCTTTGCAAAATATTTTCTGTTTTTTATAATTTAAACTTGTACAACTGTGACTATAAGATAACTTACTTGGAATTTCAAATAGATCAATGAAACATCCTTTTATATTCAAAGTTGACATAGTACCGTACAGCTGTATTCCATGGCATTAAAATCAGGTACGGTAATTTAGCTTGTGCTATAGGTCTTTTCAATACTATTAAAATACTATTATACAAAAGTCTCTTTAATTTTATCAAAACGTTTACCTCATCCAGTTGGAATTAGTTTCATTTTTTCCATCAACGTAAATGTAACAATTCTGCTCTCTGGTAATCTGTAATTATAACGAACATAAACTATGTATGTCATTGGGGAATTGACACAATAATGAATACAATTTCATTGTAATATGGTAATAATATAATGACATGTCTTGCCTTAATTAATCTCTAGTAAATGGGGAAGATTTACTAAATGTTATCACTTTTTAGTAAATGATAAGAAAATAATATCAAAACATTTCCCTATTTTATATTTAACAAAATATTGGTTTCAACTTGCTTAATTCAAAGAAGTGCAAATTACCCAAAGCAATAAATCAATACAGCTTCTCTAAAGAGGGATTTCCATGGCCACACATCACAATGGAGAAAACGCTGTTTTCATGTTAACAGAATAACAGAATTGGAAGGGACCTTGAAGGTTTTTTATCCAACCCCCTGCTCAGGCAGGAAACCCTATACAATTTCAGACAAAAGGTTGTCCAATTTCTTCTTTAAAATCTCCAGCACTGGAGCATCCAAAACTTCTGGAGGCAAGTCATTCCATTGATTCTTCTCACTGTCAGGAAAATTTTCCTTAATTCTAGGCTGGTTCTCTCTTTGATTAGTTTCCATCCATTGCTTCCTTCTTGTGTTTTGAAGAATAGGTTGGCCCCCTTTTCTTTGTGGCAGCCCATTAGATATTAGAATACTGCTATCATGTCAGCCGTAGTTCTTCTAGGCATACCCAATTCCTGCAACTGTTTTTTATGTTTTAACCTCCTGTCCCCTAATCTTGTTGCTCTTCCCTGCACTCTTTCTAGTCTCAACATATTTTTTAGACTAGCATATTTAAAGGAAAAACACTAAGCACAAGGACTTACATCCTGTGTCCAAAGTTATAGATTTTGCAGTACCTCTACAGTCATGAGATAAAAATTCAGATGCTTGGCAGTTCCCATACTTATGACCTCAGGAGTGCTTCAATTCTCCCCACCCGCCTATCTCTCTCCCTGCATCTATTCCTTTTTGGCCCTCTGCTACCCTGTGATCTACCACCCATGCTGATCTTCACCATCTTCCTGCTCTCATTGCTTAGCAATCACAATTGTGATCCCAGTTGTAATTATAAGGGACTACCTATAAAGCCACGTAGTACTGTAACACAAATTACGTTTACTCAATGAAAATGAAATTATACAAAACTGCTGTAAAATCCAAGAACTGTTATCATACCAGCCAGGAATAGCCACTGTTTGCTGCTGCTTCTTCCTCTGTCCTTGTCCCTTCATATGGTCCAAAATGAATTCCTGGAGACAATGTTTCCCTTTCATTCCAGACTCCAAAACCAGCTCTGGGGATACTTGAAAGGCCAATTCTAAAACCTGATGGTAAAGTGCAGCTGGCTCTATTTGCGAGTCCTAATTCAGCTGCTGTGTCTCTGATGAAAAGTGGAGGACCATGAACAGAACACTCATCAACAAAGAATGTCAGGCAATATTCACAAACTAAGAAAGTGAAGAGATAAGTGAATATGGAGTCAGTCAAATGAATTACTCTTTGTTAAATTCAGTTTTCTATAGGCATTATGAATAATATCACTTGAAATGTTTGCATATCAATGAAGTTTATCCTGCCCGTTTTTTGTTTACTAATTATTTAAACAGAATAGCAGATGAGTTGACATTCAAAGCTCAGGAAGTGACAGCAGTTGGCTATTCTTGTCTGCTTGTAAACTAAGGAAGGTTGGGACTTAATACTTGAAGGTAAAATTACCAGAAAATCCTAAGGCTGTAGACCATACTGGGAAGCTGAAGAATATCCTGGCAAAGGCAATCTCCTTCTGTATATAGGAAATTTATACATGTGGAAATGCTGCATATTGTGAAAGAATGTTTGCCAATACAGCAAACAGCTTTCAAATGCTTAAGAGAACTATCCTTCACACCAGTGGAAACAAAGAGCACAGATGATACATTTGCCTGTTTATGTAGTCACGTATGTAGATTGGTCCCTGTAAAAACTTGTCAACAGTCGTCACTTATTTACTATGTTTTCCTCCTCTGCTTGGTAGATAATGTAAAAACGCTTAAATTTTTTTAAAAGCCTGTATTGCTAAGCAATTAGGATCAAAGGAAGGAATCAGCATACATGGTTTGACATCTACATGGTAAAATATAAACCATGATGACAATATTATTTGAATGTAGTCAGGTAACAGCAATTTATTTTTACATTATGTTTGTAATCCAAGAATCCATTTGTGCCAGCAGCCCCCAAGCTTTCCAGCTCTGCAGACTGGTGGCAGGAGGGGGGGCATAGGCACAGGGGATGGTTTTGCGCATGTGCCATTTGTAGAAATGTAGATTTGTGTCCACTCGACCACTTGCACGACCTGGTTCCCCACAGGCCACGGTCTGGCACCAAGACAATGACTGGGGGGGGGGACCCCCTCCTTGTGCCACAAAAACAAAAGTCTAATAATAGAACTACTGATTGAGAATCTATAATTGTTTTAGCTAATTCTGACAAACTTTGAGAAATAATACACACACACACACACATACACACACACAGCATCCTGCTTATTTAATACAATAGTTTTAAAGTTTAATAAATAATTTGAAAAGCACAGCAAAAAATATTAAATCTATAACCATATATAATTGTTTAGGAGAAATGAAGAACAAAAATTATCATTAAAAATGCCTCTCACATAAGTAATCATCATCATTTGGTTCATTTATTTCCATGTATACTTTTCTTTCTCTCTCCCGTAATCTGTAAGTGCTAATTTCTTTGTTCTGTTGTTTTTTCCTTTCCTTTTTCTTTTCAGGCACAGCTTTTGTTTGGAAATCTAAAAAATTAAAGTATAGCACATAAAATACAATACTGTAATCTATAGTTCCATGGAAAGCAACAAAACCTCAGGTACAAGAACGGGAATTAAATCATTGTTTTTCTCAGAATTTGTATCATGCCAAGTAAGAAGTTCAAGAATTATACAGTACAATTGTATTTCATTAATTGAATTTAGGATTAACAAACCATAAGGTGGAAGATTTGGTAAAAAAATTGGGATGATCTATTATATTAGAGAGGAAGAAAGGAGACAGACAATATGTAGTACCAATATTGGAGAATACATCCAAAGGGCAACAAGAATTGACATCAGTAAATGTGTACAGAATACCTGAATCATGTTTACACTGATAGAAATCAGTATCAAATTATCTGCTTTATTAATCAGATTTTCCAGTATAGACACTGCATTGGATGAAGTGGATTAAGATACCTTCTCAGGTCCCGAAACAATTTTCCCAAGAATTACACTTTGTAGGATTAAAACACACATGAATTAATTACACAATAAATACAATGTATCTTACAATTAAGATTAGTCTATTTTTGCATATATATATATGCTAAATTATGCTGGGAAAGGTTGAGGGCAATGGAAAAAGGGGACGACAGAGAATGAGGTGGCTGGATGGAGTCACTGAAGCAGTAGGCGTGAGCTTAAATGGACACCAGAAGATAGTAGAGGACAGGAAGGCCTGGAGGAACGTTGTTCATGGGGTTGCGATGGGTCAGACACAACTTTGCAGCTAACAATAACAACATTAAGTTCTGCAGCAAAGGCATAAATGTGAACATATTTGTACATGGATGTATGTTGTCTACTTTACTAAAAAAAACTTTATAGAAAGAAAAGTTTCAAAAAGGCATTCTGCTGCAGCAATATGAACATAAACAGTTGCTTTAAGGCAGGCATGTCAAACTCACAATGTCACATGACATCGCGTGATGTATTACGACTTTTTCCTCATTGCTGGCAATGGGGTGGGCGCAGTTTTGGGATGATGCATCCGGCCCACGGGCTGGCAGTTTGACATACCTGTTTTAAGGGTTAGCCAATATGTATATATGCATGGCCAAACATGCTGAGCACTAACCTTTTTCTTTTGAATCTGAAGCACTGCTACCAAGTTCATTCAGTTTTAAAGGCAAAGTTTAAATTGTATAAGGCAAAGATGTTTCGCTATTGCTCCTAAATGTTCCTGTACAGAGAACTGGCAGCTAGCAGTAATTCATTCTAAATTTCTGTATTCTACTCTTATAGCTTCCAGTAGCACCTCAAAGATCACAAAAGATGATCACGACCCTGTAGCTATCATATCAGAAAGTTGCCAAGCGACTGAATTTTGATCCTGTGACTATGGGAATGCTGCAACAGTCATGTTGAAAACTGTTATGTCACTTTTTCCAGTGCCGTTGTAACTTTATTATTATTATTAATTAAATTTCTATACTCCCAAAGGACTCAGGGCGGTGATCATTAAACTTTGAGTGATCATTAAACTATTTAAGTCGAATACTACCTCCATTGTTTGATTTTTAAAACATTTTTAAAAAACATTGAACAATGAACTTCAAAGGAATACAGTACCTTGGTTTCCAATCAATTGTATGTTGATTCCACTAATAACAGCTTCGATCTTGACTAATGTCAGCCCTGTGACACTAGTGAGGTGGAGCTAGTGAATCACATTTTTTTTATTTTACAAAGATATTTGGGAAATACAGATTACATCCCTGTCACAAAAATATATTCTATGCTTCCCAACTCCTATGAAATCAAAGGTTTAGTGTTTTGAACAGCATAGCAAAGTTTTGTGCCATTATCTGCCTCTCATACCTCCAGGTACAATTTAATGTGCTGAACCTTTGGTAAAGGTTTGTGTTCCTTTTTAGTTTTTATTAGAGGTTTTACAATCAAAACTTATCTTGCACTGTAACAGACCCTTAGGTATATTACAATTATGTTTCTTAGCATTATTCCCAGCATTATTACTTTTCTATCTTAACACAGGATGACTGAGGTACTATATATGAGTTAATATTATCTGATAAGTGTTGCATCCTGCCACTCCCATGCTACATGATTCACATCTTTCACAGTACTGTTGACTTGATGAATTTGTATCATCTTGAGCAACTGTAACAAAATAACATAAAACTAGTAATTTTGCCAGATTGATTCTATAATGACAATTTTTCCACTTACATAAAATACAACCTTTTAAGCGACACTAGTTATATGTTGCCACTTTAAAGGGCCACTAAAGGTATTATGACCAAATATTTATTTTTCTTAACTAGTTCTTAAAAGCTGTGAAGTCTGTTTTAAGATTAATAGCATGCATAGCATTTAAACATGTGTTTTTGTCAATTTTTATGGTTTTGCATTTGGATTGCAAGTTCTCTATTGTTGGTTACCTCACTCTGAAGCAAGAATTGTAGTCTACTCTTTTACATTTCAATATCTTGCAAATTTTCAGGTATCTTTGTTACATTAAGATTATTTCAATAGCTTACCTATAAGTGTTGGTGTCCATTCCTCATCTGATTCAGAGGTTTCATTTGCAGACTTTAAGGGCTGGCGTGCATAATACATAAATGCTGGTTTAGGAGTAGGAAGACCTAATAAAAATATTAATTATCACTTCTCAGGGAATGTGTTTAATGCTGCACTATCTTTTTTTACTGATTCCATGTTTTTCTGTTCTGCTGAGGATAGCATAAGGCATAACCACAATTATACTGATAATAGAAAATAGGGAATTTTTCTCATTCTGGGCAACGTGTCCTTTTAAAATGTACCTAAAAGTGACAGAAATAGCAAAACCCAAAACCCAATCAGATTAGACTTTTTATGCAACACAGGATTATTTTGTGCCTTA
The DNA here is from genome assembly GCF_964194415.1 of Vipera berus. Taxonomy (NCBI): domain Eukaryota; kingdom Metazoa; phylum Chordata; class Lepidosauria; order Squamata; family Viperidae; genus Vipera; species Vipera berus. The sequence goes on along the minus strand of NC_138212.1, from coordinate 4,177,834 downwards.
AATTTTATATTGGCATACTTCTCTATTACTTCAAGGATTGAACATGGCTATTTTGCTATGTCCTTATAGTGTGGATCAATTCATTGATTTGCTGAAGGCAATTCATTGTATCCAAATTTGGAAGGAAATTGTGCACATGTTTCCTAGGGATAATTTCAATATCTTCCCTCATGGGCCACTTATTAACCTCTTATTATTTGCTGTTTGTGGTTTAGGATGTTGTGTGTACATAGCCATAATCTCTAGATTATGCCATTCAGATGAAACTTTAAATTTTAATGTATTAAATGGTATGGCTTTGCTGAAGTTAGGACTGTAATTAAAGGATGAAAATATATTTCAGCACCCAGTGACTTATTTTCCCATGAATTCTTGATTTTAACATATGTATATCTGAATTCTTTGATGTTTCTCCTTTTGTATGGTTTCAAAACATGGGTGAATAATTAGTATTCTGCTCACCTAATTGAATCATAAAGTCATAATTGTGTTTCATGTTCTTATAACGTAATTTCTCCCATTCTCCCATTTCAGCCCACTGTTCTTTAGGAAAATAGATGGAGAGCTCTTTAAACCTATCTTCTACCTAGTACAAAAGAGGACAGTTATACATATTACATTTTCTGCTTAAACAAACAAATGCCAAAGTTGGGTTACAATTTATCACCATTTTGAATAAATTTTAATTTACATTTAACAACACAGAGCTATTAATCAGTGGATCTGACACAATGGATTGGGAATTGCTCTTAAAAGACTAGATATATAGGATAGTCACTCTTTCACAGCCCAACCCACCTCACGGGGTTCAGTTTAGTTGTTATCTGAATTCACATTTGATTGGACTTCATTGCCTTAACTGACCATTTTCAGTAGAAAAGGTTAATTGCAGGACTTGATAATGTGGGTTAAAGTATCATTGCATATGATACTATCAAACTCTCCAATAAAAATTTTGCTTTTTTGATAATTACAAGTCCAAATGGCACAAGTCTAAAACTGCCACTGATGCAAAATTATATATCTATAAAAACCAAATGCTTACTGATATCCCCTAAATAAGGTAAATAAATAAAACTTGAACAGAGAAATTTCTCAGCTTTTCTTGCAAAGCTGGGAATCCTCTTTACAGGTTTCTCTACATTCAGATCTCCAGTTCAGCTAAATTAAGCTTGTCTTTCAATAAAGTTTGTCTGAAAAAGTGCTACCAGATTCCTGATTTTGTCACCATACTCACAGCTCTATTCCTACAAACATACAATATCTACTCCCAGATAACTCTGCATAACACAGCATACTAAACCCTATCACATTCCTTGTAATTTTAAAATATAAAAAATTATTCCCTATCTTGAAAAAAAAACTTGTCATCTTTAAAAGCAGTAAGTCCTAGGCAAATGAGCATATCAGTCTGTTTCTCTGGAGTTTTAGAAACACTTATTATTCCCTCACCTTGGACTTTTGTCCACTTTTCTTATTAGTCTGCTTTTTGCTCCTATCTCCAGAATTCTTTTTCTTGGTACCTTTCTTTATCCCACCTGCCTCCATATTTATTGAAACATCAGACGACCTAGTAGTTTCTCCTATCAAGGACTCTCCTGCCCAAATCTTTGGATCAGTCTCCAAGTTCTCTATAGGAACACATCCTTCACTTTCAGCTGCTTTTTCTCCTGCAATACCATTTTTATCTGCTGTTTCTCCCCTCAGCCCTTGGGCTCCTGCCCCACTTGAAGTATCTTTGCTCTGTCCCTGGGATTCAGCCTCCATTTGCCTCAGCCCCTGAACTTCCATCCTAGAGGGGTTTACCTCCCCTATTCCCTCAACCTCAGGTGGCCTCTCCTGCCCTCTTTCCTGGGCTTCTGCCCCAAATGGCAATTCCCTCCACCCCCCCTGAGATTCTGTCCCCATTGGCATCTTTCCTCCAACTTCAACCCAGCGGAATCATCTACATGGGATCAAAATCATCAGGCTTTGTGTTGTTAAGTATTTTTCGCCATTAAATGTTAGATTTCCTTCCCCCGCCTCAGTATTGGGTTACCCAGAAATCAACCCAAAGTTGCTCCTTTTCAACCTCCCTGCCCCACCCGGAATGAGAGAGACCCTTCCCAGCTCCTTTCCCGCCTTCGAAGAGAAGCCCGCTAAAACGGCGCGCAGCCAATCAGCGCGAAGCACGAACAGGTTATGGCCAATTATTGAAAAGCGCGGGGAAAAAAAAGCCCCGAATCTCTCGCTTGGCTGCTGCGGGGATGGCGGAGTTCGCCTCAGAGCAGAAAGAATTAGAAGAAAGCGGGATTTTAGTCGCTGAGGGAACGGAACTGTAACGATGGTTACAGTATATATTTCTAGTTAACGGAAATCCGTGACTAATGTATATAAATCACAAAGATCGGTTTCTCCAATCTGTTGCCTTCCGAATGATTTCGACTTTCATCATCGCCCCTACTGGGGGAAGATGGGAGAATGAAATTCGGAACATTGGAAGGCATTACATTGGTGACAAATGGGTTTTCAAAAAATACGCGTGTAAAGCACATGCAAACATACATCACCGCAACCTAGTTCAAAAACTAGAATTTACAAAGGAGGTTCCTTTAGAAGAAATCCAGGGTATCTTTTTTTTTCCTTTCATGGTGACTGGTTGAAGCATCACTCTGGTTTGGGTTTAATGTATGTTAAATCAGCCAAGCAGTCTATTTAGGGGGCATGAGTTAACAACATAATTTGCAAGGCAGCTCTCACCTTAAACAAGGTATCCTTAAATTGCTGCATTGCAAAGGGACTGGATTCCAACATTTGTAACAGCTAGGAAAGCCATCAGCCATGTTGACTGAGGATGGCAAAAGGTGTCATCCTGTTCATCTATGCAGAAGCAGCTTCCACGATGGTGTTTTTAGCCACTGATTGCATGTTAGCCTAGTGTGTTGCAAGAATTTAATTTGTGTGGCTAGTTTATTGGGTCACACAAGCACAGAAAATTGGGTTAGGTTGGATAAACCATGGTTAACTACAGCTAAGTGCATCATAAAATGGCCTCTTGAGTAAGAAAGCTCTTAGTTCATCAGTATCAATGTTTATCCAGTGAATGCCCAGCAGAAATTTAAAAAAAGATTTAAAGACACAAAACCAGAACGAAGCAAATAACAAAATTAGTTGGGAGAGGTTTGCTCAGCCCTGCACCTTCTTCAGAAGCTGGTCTTGCTGCAATCTTTTCTGGGTAACATTAAAATTCCCCAAAATGGAATTTGTTTGAACTGAAATCAGAACAGATTTACACTATTGCAAGACAACCATGTGGTGTCACTGTAACACCAAGATGAGCATTCAGGTGGAGAATACAAATAATTGTAGAGTTTTTCAAATTTCTTGGGTGGTTCTGATTTCCAAATAAATTAACCTTTCTGATGTACTTTTTAAAACTACCTCTTAACTTTATGGAAAAACTAGCACTGTGAAAGCATTTAACCAGCAATTTCAAATAACAATCAAGGCCACAATCAGGATACAACTTATTTGTTAGATTGTGTATTGATTAACTAATGCCATTAACTATCACTTAAATTCCTAGAGCCATCTGCTCAGCCATGAATCTGGGCAGCCTGATTGACTGATGAGGTGCCTTCAAGTTAATGCGAATTCCTGAGCAACTGTGCCACATAGATAGCGAGATGGGCAGGATATACATATAATATAACTACAAAACTAGACAATTCCAGGATGATTGGTCCTCAGCCTGGCCCCTTATTAGGTCTCTCAGCGACACATTCATTGTTGTACTTAATTTGAGTCCATCCACCTTGTTTTCCTGACCATCCATTCTTCATCACTGGAGTCTTTTAAGAAGATATTGGACAATCCCTTGTATGAAATGGTATCGGGTCTCCTGTTTGAGCAGCAGATTGGACCAGAAGACCTCCAAGGTCCCTTCCAACTGTTATTCTCCAACACCAAAGTTCAGAAGTATCAATACTCTTTCTATTCTTTGCTTCAAAGTCCAATTTTTATATCCAGAGATTGTTACAGGAAAAACCGTTGTGTGCACAATACTAATCTTTGTAGGTGCAATTACTTTATAGTATCTAAATACATTAAAGCCACTAATAAAAATTTATATCAGGGATATCATTATACTCTCTTATATTCAGAAATTCAAAGTGACATACATAGCGATTTTCATATTTTTCATTAAACCTGAGAAGTGCTTGGGCTGAGAAAGCATAACTGTTCGAAAATCACCCAGTGACCTTGCGTGACTGAAAATCTTACCTGGTGACACCTTAATCACTGTATCAATTAGCTCTACACTGGTTGTAAAATAGGAATATAAAACCAATAGCCTTCCAGATATGTTAACCTATAAGTACAGGTAGTTCTCGACCTATGTCCACAATTGAGCCCAAAATTTCTGTTGCTAAACAAGACAGTTAAGTGAGTTTTGTCCCATTTTATGACCTTTCTTGCCATTTATTAGGTGAATCATAGTTGTCAAATTAGTAACACAGTTGTTAAGTGAATTTGGCTTCCCCATTGACTTTACTTGTCAGAAGGTTGCAAAAGATGATCACCTGGTGACCCTGCACTGCAATAATCATAAATGAGTCAGTGCCAAGTGTCTGAATATTAATCACGTGATGGGATGTTGCAATGGTCGTAAGTGTGAAAACAGTCATAAGTCACTTTTTTCAACTGTTGTAATTTAAAACAGTCGCTAAGTGAATAGTTGTAAGTCAAGGACTATCTGTATACACATTTGTTTTCAGTACCAGAGCTGGATGGAACCAATAGCCTCTCTGGATAGAACTAAAATAATTCCAAGTATTTTTCATTTTGCTCTTTTAATTTAGAAAAAAAGAATATTTTTGTTGTAAATGTTAAACAATTGGAACTCAGAAATCTTGCCCTATCTCCAGCAAATCATCCTAAATTCTAACAGTAGATTGGGATATCTTTTGTGTCCAGCCTTAATCTAACATCTATAGTGTGATCATCCATTCGGAGAAACTGATGATGACCCTTTCAATTTAGATTTTGGTATAAGGCAATACTGGATGAAGGTTGAGATATACAGGTAAGAAAGACAGAAGCTGAAGGGATATACAGTGATAATGATGAATGTGAAAATTAATTTCAACATTATAATTCTTTTGGGGCTATCAAATAAAATATTTATTAATCACCCTATAGTGAATCCTGGAGTTTTATTACCTGAAAGATAATAATGGTATTCATAATTGCATGTAAATGAACTTCCTTTGTTTAAATAATACTGAAATATTGATAAAAAAAATTAGATGACAAGGTTGCTGAAAATTTATTAGTTCCAGCAAATTGTATTAGTGATAACAAGCATGTAATTTTTTTTTAAAAAAACACCAAATTCAAACTATTCTGGAAATATAATGGCCATAGTTTTCCAATAGACCTTATCCAGATTATAAGCAAACATTGTTTACGATTATTCTTCTTTTAAAATGCCTAAAATCACAAAATGTATTATTTTTACTATAAGAAAATTGTTGCTAAAACCAACAAATGGGGCAGCAGTTTTATTTCCAGAGTCCTGAATTCAAATATGACAATAGGAGAAGCACATGAATCAACTAAGAGAATTATAAATGATGCTTTATCAAAATTTCTTCTTTCCACTCCAAGCGTAATTGTGCAGTAATGGTGCAGAATACTGCAATACAAGAGCCTATTATTTTCACAGTCTGATAACTTAGATGATTATGTATTTCTGCTTATCTTTCTTCTGCATAGGAAAAGGCAGGGCTTTTTTCCTCATAGAACGCTCAGAACGGAGTTCCGGCACCTTTTTTGGATGGAACCTTGTAGGGTAGGCAAGGCAGGTTGTGTGACATGTGTGAGTTCCGGCACCTTTTTCTTTTACAAAAAAAGCCCTGGGAAAAGGTAATATGTGTCCTAGGATGACTACAGCATATATAGGATCATTCATTGTTCAGGTAATTGTGTTTTCATAAGCTGTTCTATAAAAAAAATCTTTTAGCCTATGTTTTATTATGGCTCGGTTTTTATATCGTATTTCACTTGGTTATCTAATTAACTCACGTTCTGATTTGCAGAATACATTGAATTATAAATTAAACAGGTTGGATTAGCCCAACATGATATGCCCCAAAAGACTCATCAAGGTTAGGATGTTGCCTAAATGCAGCTGCTACATTTTTAATAGAGCAGTGCAAGCATCTGGTGAGCCTAAGCCTGTGCAGTTCATTAGTCTAATGAAGAGACAAGCAACCAGATCACTTTCAGATGTATCAAACTTCATTAAACATTCTTACCATCAGTGGTGTAAGCTGGGACCGATAGGAACTGGAGTTCAAAATATTGGGAAGACACCAAGTTGTATTTGCTGCTAAACTGATAGAAGGCAAAGTCTGCTTCAAACCAAGCTCAGCTCTAGATAACTAGATAGCTTTAGTGCAGAGGTCTTCAAACTTGGCCCTTTTATGACTTGTGGACTTCAACTCCCAGAATTCCTTAGCCAGGCATGCTGGCTGAGGAATTCTGGGAGTTGAAGTCCACAAGTCATAAAAGGGCCAAGTTTGAAGACCCCTGCTTTAGTGGACTGCAATTTTACCAATAAAGGAGAATATTTGTAGCTCAGGGCTGAAACAAGGAGTCCTTGATGCTCTCTGACCTTGGTTGTATTTATGCACTGATGTTACCTTGTGTGGGTAATGAAACTTCCCCATAAACCCACCAAGCTCAGAAAGGACCAAGGACCACCACCACCCCTGCAATTTTTGGGGGCAGCAATACGGAAGTGGGTGTCCATTGCCTTTTTTCCTTTGACTTCCCTGTTGGTTGTGCTAACCAGGCTCAATCCACTTAGCTTCCCAGTCCAGAAACTCACCTAAGTTCTGAGATGATGCACCATACAGAAGGAGAATTAAGAATGAGTTGTTCAGAACATACGACTTTAAAAATACCTGCAGAAGAGTACTCCTCTAATCAGATTCACAACTGTCTGGGTCTGCTTTTCACTAAGATACGACAAATATTAGGAACACATTTTGTGCATATAATTATGAACATGAAAACAATGCAATCTAAGACTAAGATGAAAAGATGTCTAACTCAGAGGAAAAAAAATACCATCCCAACAGCTTGCCCTACATAATTGGGGGACCATTGTGGTAGTACATATGCTTGAAAATTTGCTTGGTATTGCTTCTAATAAGTGGGGGGGAGGGGAGGTGGTGAAATTAGGACCAAGGAACTGAACTTTGCAGCTTTGAGAAACTTATGAGTATTTTTAAAAGTTTTTTTTAAAAGAGATGCAAAGTGCAATACTGTAAATTCAAGTATGGATGGAAAACAGAAAAGCTGCACCACTTCTACCATATATTGTCTATAGATCAGATTTGTTGGGAACTGACAGCAAACAGAACACCAGTTAGAAGTCCTGAGACAAAGGCATGAATTTTCTATTTTTTGGACTTAATAAAAAACAAATCCACCACAAACTGGCGAATGGCTTACTCTACCATTTGTTCATGATTTCATATGAACATTGACCTGACATCATTATCGTTAATTTATTTGCTTGCTGGGCTTTGGACCACATTCGCTGACAGCTCCGAATGTCGCAGCCCGCAAAGTCATTTTTTGGGGGGAGGGGAAGTATGGTATGCCCTACGCACAGTCACTCATGCGCTCGTGACCTCCCGTTTAGACTACTGCAACGCTCTCTACATGGGGCTGCCCTTGAGGACCACTCGGAGGCTTCAACTGGTACAAAATGCAGCCGCGCGAGTTGTGATGGGAGTTTCCTGTTACTCCCATGTAACACCTCTGCTCCGCGAGCTGCATTGGCTTCCAGTTGCCCTCCGGGTGAGATTCAAGGTGCCGGTGATGACCTATAAAGCCCTATATGGCTTGGGTCCAGGATATTTGAGGGAACACCTGCTGCCGGCATCAAGCTCCCTTCGTCCTGTGCGCTCCCACAGGGAGGGTCTTCTCAGGGTGCCGCCGGTCAAAGAATGCCGGCGGATGACACCCAGGGGGAGGGCCTTCTCTGTGGGGGCGCCTGCCCTCTGGAACCAGCTGCCTGTGGAGCTTAGGACTGCCCCCGACCTTTTAAATTGGTCTTAATTTTTGTATTAATGTTTTTAAAATTATACCCTGTAAACCGCCCTGAGTCCTTCGGGAAAGGGCGGTATATAAATTCAATAAATTAAATTAAATTAAAACTCTAACAGATTCCCTGATGACAACTCCCATCATCCCCAGCCACCATACTCTACCTATTTAAAAAAAATGGGGTAGTCGCAGACCCACACGTCTGAAGGGCACCGCTGGAAGAAGGTTGCGTATGCACATTTTGCGTTCAGCCCCCTTGCAATAAATGCCTGGAGCAGAATTGCATTCTCCCACTTCCTGTTACAGACATAATAACAATTCTCTAACTCAAGTAGCCAATTAGCGTGGGCCGGTGCCCGTGGCAACCAATCCATGCTAAGCAGGGGCGTGACGAATGGGCTGGGGCGGGGTGGTGGTGGTAGAGCTGGCTTTTTAACTAAGCTCAGAAGGCGCGCGAAAACTTAAAGGCTTTGCCTCGCGCTTCGGGCTGTTGCGTGAGGGGCAGAGTAACTGTCCGAGCGCGAGACACAAAGGCTGGAGAGGGTTGTCCCGCCCTTCCTGCTTCCGCGAAGGGCGTGGCCTGTTTGGGCAGTTGAAGGGGTGAGGTGGGATCCAAAATGGAGGGCATAGGAATACTAGAAAGTGGGAAGGGTCTAGAATAAGAGGAGGGGGTTTGAGCCCCCTCGGAAGTTCTCCATTGTCTTCTCTTGCCTCTTTTACCTTTGAGACAGATACGCCATTTTTTCTGGTGTTCTTTTCAGAAGTAGTAATTTTGCCAAAGCACTTTATGATTATTATTTTTTAAAAAAAAATAATCCCAGCAGTTCTATGATCTGTCCCACAGGACAGTCGATAATTGCCCTGGAAGTTAGGGAAAAAGTCTAGCTGAGCAGTTTTCTGTGACTGGAGATCGTCTCTTCATAAAACCAGTTGCCGTTTATTTGCAGGTGGGCTGACTTGCATTACATGTAATCCAGTTTGCAATTGTGTTGGTGCCTAGTGTTGAAGAGGCGGGATGCAAAAATATTACAAAGAGTCTTGTAGCACTCTAAAGCCAATTGGTTATGTGTGGAAATTGCCCAAGGCTCATATAGCTATTCTTCTGGAAACTGTTAGAGGAATGTTAATAATTGGCCCAAAGAAACAAAACTCTAAAAAATATAGTATAATTGGTATAGCCTCTCCAACTGGTTGGTTAAAAATCCTGAAAGTTCATCAGTAGAATTACTGTTTTATTGAGAATCATTTTGGGTTGCTTCCCTTGCACAGCAGAATTTGAGGGGTTCTTGGTGTTCTCTGAGCTTGGTTGTTTTCTTGCAGACATTTAGGTAACATCATCATAGCCAGTCTAACATCTGCACGAACTCAGTATCAAGAATCTCTCAACCCTGTGCTACAAATATTCTCCTTTATTGCTACAGAATATGTTAGAGGTAGTTGAAAATGACTTTTTGATATCAATGCCAAGAATCTATTCTGAACTTGGAAAAATACCAGCTGCCTTATGCAACTATTTACAGTATACTTAGGTTCAACCCCAATGTTCATATCTGTTACTTTATGTGCTAATAATGATTTACCTTACAGTATAACTATACAAACTGATGAAATAATAAGAGTGCTTTGCATTTTGAAGAAACCGTTATTGTTCAATTTATGCCTACATAAATTGTTTTCATGGGGATGAGATGTTTTCACATCGTTAAATCTATCAGATTTGATTTATGAATAAAAACTAGCAAAGCAGAACTTTTCATGTTTAGTTAATTTATTTTGGTGGAAATCAGTCTTCCACAATTGTATCTTATAAATCTTGCCAAGAAAACTGCAGGGACTTATCCAGGCAGTTTCCGAGAATTGGCCATTATTGAGCACAAGAAGAAAAATGATATATGGCATCGGTGTCTAACCTTTTAGTTTGCCTGGACTGCTTTGAGTGAAGAGAAATGGTCATGGGCTACATATAAAATATACGGTTAATATATATAAGTAAATCCAGGCTCAAGGTTGACTCAGCCTTCCATCCTTCTGAGGTAGGTAAAATGAGGACCCAGATTGTTGGGGGCAATTAAGCTGACTTTGTAATAATGCCGCTGGGGTGTGTGTGAAAGCCCTAATAAGCAGGCATATACATAGAATGAAGGCTACTGCTAAGCTTGTAAGCCGCCCTGAGTCTTCGGAGAAGGGCGGGATATAAATGGAATTAAAATAAAAAAAATAAAAAAATTGTATTATATCTTGTGGGGCTGCATTACTAGCTGTCCAGGGCTGTATGCAGCCCGCAAGCCACAGGTTGGACAGACCTGATATAGGGAATGCTAGAGACCAGAAGATGGTGAAGTCTAGCTCTAGCTATAGGGATAAAAGCTGGCTGGGTAACTTTGAGCCAGTGACTAGGAGATGGTGAGTTCTAGTCCTGCTTTAGGCATGAAAAGCCTTGGGCTAGTCACTTTCTCTCAACCCAACCAGTGCTGGGATTCAAATAGGTGAACAGCCGGTTCTCTGTGTGGATGCCGCTTCTGAAAGTCCATTGTGGGCCTGGGCAACCAAAAATTAGCTACCGGTTCTGCCGAACTGGTGCAAACTGGCTGAATTCCACCACTGAACCCAACCAACCTAGCAGGATTGTTGTTGAGGGAAATATAGGAGGAGGGAGGAATGTTAGGTATTTTTTTCTGCCTTGAGTTACAGTTTTTATAAAAATAAAGGCAGGCTAAAAATAAACCTGGTGAATGTTTTTCAGGGGAGAAAAATGTCTTTTAGAAGCCATCAGTATTTATTCTTTGCTTCCCTCTAGAAGCTACTTTCAGTATGAATCTTTGCGACAAGGGAGAAGGACACGCACCCTCTGCTTTACCTTCATTCCACGAGCTGAAGGTACCCCTGTCAGAACAAAGCGCTGAACAAAAATCCACCCGGGTCAAACGCCGTCGAACGAGACGGGAACGCAACTACATCAAATTTGGCAGGAAGGTTACGGGCAAAATTCCAGAACAAAGGCCCAACTGCAGGGGCCTAAAGAAGATGCTGCCCCCTTTCTGGAGCTCTCAGCTTAGCAGCTGTGCTAAATCGACCCCCATCAAAGGGACCCATCTTGCAAACTCCGTGATCATAACCCAGAACAGACTGACACAGCATCTGGGCATCTTTAACAGAGAGGTGAAATCTGCTGACATTGAGAGGCTTTTGAGTCCCAGGGCTGAGCATGATACAATGGATATAACTCCTATCCAGAAAGCCAGTGGAGGGCTGGTGGGAGGAGAGATACAGTCCTGTAGCTCTCTTGATACAAATCCGAAATCTATTCCTGGAGAGCAAGGAGAATGCCCTTTAAAGGATTTAAGCACAGTGCACGAGGATCCTCATTTTACAGCAATGCCAGCTGCCCCTGCATCAGTCGGAGAACACCAGCCTGTGGCAGCTGTGCAGGAGGTGGATGCAGGCTACAAACCTTCATTCGCATCTCCTGCCACGACGTTTGATCAACAGGCGATAGAGGACGAAGCTTTCCAAAGCAACACAACAGTGGCTGTGAATGACAAGGAAAATGTCCCCCCACCTCCCGCAGAAGGAGTTGGGTTGACTAAACCTAAGCATCTGGCGAAGGAACTTGCTCAGGACTTAGAAAAACTGTTGGACCTGAAGGCAACATTCCCTGGGCGTGATTTAATCAGTGAAATGCGGCAGACTGTTATCAATGCCGTACTGCAGCAAAACAAAACCTTGCCAGATTTTTCTGCTTTGACATTGCTCAGGAAGAAAACAGGTAGTTGTAACGCGGATGCCAGGGATGTAGGTAAGAGATTATAGTGTGAGTATAAACCCCGTTAAAAGGTTGGTTCTAAATACTGAAAACAAAAGAGCTGCTTTAGCAAAAGCATCATTTTGGCCAACCTCCCTTGACAGTCTGTTTTTGCTTTCCAGTGCGCTTTAAAAAGAAAGCAGTTGAGTAAATTGTCTCACAAATTTAAGTGAGTGATTTTAAAGCATTCAGCACAAAACCTTAATTCGTTTCAATTTCCTGTAATTTTGACCCATCCTTCCTCTCCCTTCCTCTCCCCTCCGTCGCCCCAGGTTTCCTACAGTATATATCCCAGCATCCAGAAGAACAGACATACAGTAGCATCTCTTAGAACCACTTAAACCAAATCTTTTCTTGGGATTTCACCTGAACTGGGAAGGGCAAAAATGGTTAGGAAAAGAAACAGCTGCTTTAAGATTGCCCATCTGCTGCTGTGTGCCTGCTCCAAATCACATTTTGTCCTTTGAATACAGATCTCGGCATCGCTTCACTATAAGCCAATCTTCGAATCGATAAAAAACAGTGCCAGCGTATTCCCATTGCTGATCCCAGTCCTGCTTTTATTGCCTCTGTTCCCCCCCCCCACCCGTCCCGGTCACGGTAGTCACCTGACTTCTTCAAGATAATGGATGACAAAGCCATACGGATAGTACACTTAGGATGGTGTTAGAATAAGGGAGAAATATTACTTTAATGCTAGTTTAGCAAAGGACAATTTGAGCCTTTTCACTCAAGGGCTGGGGATAAAATGAAATGTCACAGAAATAAGAAAAAAAATGTAACCAGGCCATATTTTTATTGTGCTATTTTCCAGTTGGTAAAGAAATCACCAGTCCCAGGAAAAACCATAAATACCTATGGCCACAACTGAGCCCAGAATTTCTGTCGTTAAGTGAGACAGTTGTTAAATGAGTTTTGTGCCATTTTAGGACCGTTCTTGCCCCAGTTCTTAAGTTAGTAACAAGGCTGTTAAGTGAATCTGGCTTTCCCATTGACTTTGTGCACCAGAAGGTTGCAAACGATTATGGTGTGACCCCAGGACCTTTGCGGGCCGTCATAAATACGAGTTGTCAGACATCTGAATTTTGATCATATGACCAAAATTCAGGGATGGGGATGCTCCAGTGGTTATAAGTCTGAAAAATGATCGTGTCATTTTTTTTTCAGCGCTGTTATAATTTTGAATAATCACTAAACTGTTATAAGTTGTCTACCTGTAGAAAGTAAGGCTCGAATTTTAAAAAAATGTTCCGAAGATCCCATCTTCATATATGACTGCTGCAGCACATCCGAGAGAGATTGGTAGGCCTTTCACAAGGATTTTCCCTTTACTTGGGGGAAGAGTTTTACCTGAGAATCCTGATCTCCAGGGGCAGTAGTTGAAACTCTCAAAACCCCCTCCCTTTCCAAAATGTTTTGGCTGACTGACCAGTGATGTGTTAAGAGGAGCCAGAGTTGAAGTGGGAGGGGGTGCCCACGTTCCCAACCCGATCCTGTCACGTGTCCAGAAAAGTGATTGGCGGCTGGTTTTCCTATGGTGCCATCAGGGATAATGAGCGGGAGGGGAAGAAACATAGAGAATCTTTTTCACTTTCTCCTTTCTATCTTTTGCAACACCATTTCCTCCCTTGTGGCGAATCTCTCTATCACAGTACACAGTAGGTTAATCTTGCCTTTATTTACTCTGATTTGTGTTTGTAGATTTGCAGTTTCTGATGGGATTCTTTGCGTTCGCTTACTGTGCCCTCTTTTAGATCTCAACAGCCCAGATAACAGAGGAGAGAAAAAGCTGCTTTTGGAACAGGAATCCAGCAGCTGCAACAGTAGGAACTCTGAGCGGAGCGTTTCTCTGAAAACCCCAAAAGAGCAAGAACAAATTTTCCTTACCTGTTTCTCTCGCGGTCCTAAACATAGAGCAGTACAAGTGGTAAGCACAGTAAACTCTAAGGCCATTTTCCCCTCTCTGGATTTTAATGTGCTATCTGATGCTTCTTAAAGGTAAAGGTAAAGGTTCCCCCGCACATGCATGCTAGTCGTTTCCGACTCTAGGGGCCGGTGGTCATCTCCGTTTCAAAGCCGAAGAGCCAGTGCTTGTCCGAGGACGTCTCCGTGGTCATGTGGCCGGCATGACTAGACGCCAAAGGCGCACGGAATGCTGTTACCTTCCCACTGTAGTGGTCCCTATTTTTTCTACTTGCATTTTTACTTGCTTTCGAACTGCTAGGTTGGCAGAAGCTGGGACGAGTAACAGGCGCTCACTCTGTTACGTGGCACTTGGGATTCGACCCGCCAAACTGCCGACCTTCTGATCGACAAGCTCAGTGTCCTTCTGCAACCCTGTAAAATTTCTACTCTGAGCCCTGGTGGCACAGTGGCTGGAAGGCAGTATTGTAGGCTAACTCTGCCCACAACCTGGAGTTCGATCCTGACCGGCTCAAGGTTGACTCCGGCTCACCATCCTTCTGAGGTCGGTAAAATGGGGACCCAGATTGTTGGGGGCAAATATGCTGACATTGTAGACAGCTCAGAAAGTGCTAAAACACTATGGAGCAGCATATACAGTAAGTCAAAGTGCTATATTAATGGCATCTTTGCAATCCTCATGGCAAACCCCAGTGCCCTGATTTGCTGGTACCCTAGTTGTTGCAGTTGTGCGTATTGGGCTTCCCCCGATTTTGCTGAAGGGCTCCCAGAATTCCAGTTAACGTGGCCAGACTCCTAATACATATGGAAGGTAAAGGATGTTGGCTGGGGAATTCTGGGAATTGGAAGTCCACAGATCTTCAACTTGTCATGTTTAGAGGCCCTTGATATATCCCGCTGCCTTCCATTCACTTTTGACTACTCTGTAGCAATTGTTTCTCTGTACAGGCAGATGACCGACTAGCCCAAAGAGAAGATCTTGAATTCTTTGCTGAGCCAGAAGGACGCGACCAACGGAGCTTCTTTTTCACGGCTGCTCAGCCTCGCTCTCTTCTGTCAACGTCTTCCGAGCGTGTGAATTCAGCCAGAAGCTCCTTTGCTCTTCTGGAGGAACAGCGTGCTCTGCCAGCGGTCAGAACCGCTCATCACTGGGAGCCAAGCTTGGGGGAACCCGGAGGCAGGCAGGAGAGGCCTGAAGGCAAAGAGAGAACGCCTCTGAAAAAAATGGCGATCTCGAGAAGGCATCACCAACTTCGTCAGCCTCTTGCTGCTCAAGATTCCTTTGGATCAGCTGGCCTTAGCAAAAGCCCTGGCTGTTTCCTTTTGGCCGATCCCCAGCCGTATTCTTTGGCCTATCAACTACTAAGCCCAGACCAGTGGAGTTTACAGGAGGCAGAGCCTCATCCGGTGCACAACTTGCGTCCTTCACAGGAGCTGCACAACTTCTCTCAACTTCTCGACTTTGGACTCGCCACTCTAGAAAGAGCTGCCCCGGAATGCCAGACTTCTTTCGATGTCTTAAAAAGTATCTGGAGTCCTAAGCTGCCCAGTAAGGAAGCCAAACGCCCAAGCTCCCGAGCCCTGGCCTCTTCTTCCTTGGCTCCCCAGCCACTCTCTTCCAGAGAATTGAACTCAGAACCAGGGCAGCCCGAGGAATTTGTCCAGCTCGATGTCATCTCTCAACAGCCTCATTCTTTTTATAGGCAATGTTTTCAGCAAGAGGGCTCTGCAGCCAACCGGCACCCTCAGCTAAAGAATGGACTCTCTGTGCAAGGAAAACCTAGGCTCTATTACCACCAGAAGATGTCTGCCGAGCAAGGAAGAGCCTCGCACAGCCGGCAGCTCTGGGGGCTGGCAGAGGCCTCTGAAAAAACTCAAAGTTCTAGAGAGCAAGGAGCTTCCCGACCCGGCAACCAGGTGTGTAGTCTGGAAAGGCTGCTTCAATTGGAAGACGCACGGCAGCTGCAAGTTTTACAGCAACTGCCCATGTCTTGTTTCCCCCCTTCCGAAGCTTTAGAGGACGGGAATTCTCCTCTCTGCGCCTTACCGGGCCATCGTTGGGGGCAATCCAGTCCTGAAGCCTGGGCCTTCCCCAGAATGAAGTTGTACTGAAAACCTGGGCAAACCTCTGCACCGTTAAGAGACTTGGGAAAAGAGACAGAAAATTGCTCAGCACGACATATCACTCAGAAGTAGCATCAGCTACATTTGGACCTGTAATTGCATCTCTCTGAATCATTTTGTTCTGTGATTTTTTTTTCTTCAGTTTTTTTTAAAGCCCGTTTTGTTCAGGTCGCTTACAGAATTATAGTCTCTTTCCCCCCACCCCCCCACCCCCAGGTAAGCCGGCCCCAATTGCTTTACGAGGGAAGATTAAGGTTGCTTGTCTTCCATTGTGTACGATGAGGCACCAAAATCCTATTACCAGCCTTCATTAAATTACATTCTAAGAAACAGAATGCTGTTCTTTGGCTGTTTTTGAAGGGAGGGAAACAATCCACATGATTTTTATACGGCAGAATAAATATCTACATCACCATATCATCAAGATGCTCGATAGGGTTTGATTTGGATTGTCGTTCCGAAGCTTCTGGTACACTTCATCTCTTTTGCAATTATGTGCCCCGTGTGGTGGGTGTTGACTTTACTTCTACAAAGTTCGATCTGTAACACTGTTCATGATATGCTGGGGGGGGGGAGATTCCAGGTTGCACAAAGTGACATAAAAACAGTTGGCATTTGCATAATTAAGTACTTAAAGGTAAAGGTTCCCCCGCACATGCGTGCTAGTCGTTTCTGACTCTAGGGGCCAGTGCTCATCTCCGTTTCAAAGCCGAAGAGCCAGCGCTTGTCCGAGGACGTCTGTGGTCATGTGGCCGGCATGACTAGACGCCAAAGGCGCACGGAACGCTGTTACCTTCCCACCGTAGTGGTCCCTATTTTTCTACTTGCATTTTTACGAGCTTTCGAACTGCTAGGTTGGCAGAAGCTGGGACGAGTAACAGGCGCTCGCTCTGTTACGCGGCACTCGGGATTCGACCCGCCAAACTGTCAACCTTCTGATCGACAAGCTCAGCGTCCTAACCCACTGAGCCACCGCATCCCTTAATTAAGTACTTACTTCACTCTAAAGAGGCAGGGGAACAAACTAATTGAGAAAGGTTTTGGTTATGGTCTTTAAGTCCTTACATGGCATGGGTCCGGAGTACCTCGGGGAACACCTGCTGCCGGCGTCAACTTCCCTCCGCCCTGTGCGTTCCCACAGAGAGGGCCTCCTCAGGGTGCTTCCGGTCAGAGAATGTCGGCTGGTGGCCCCCAGGGGGAGGGCCTTCTCTGTGGGCGCTCCGGCTTTATGGAACCAACTGCCGGTTGAGCTCCGGATGGCACCGGACCTTCGCTCCTTCCGGTGCGGTCTGAAGACCCATTTATTTGAACAAGATGGCCTGGCCTGATGGGGGACGTTAGGGTTTTTAATGAGTTTTTATACTGTTACTGTTTTTATCTGGGCAATTGTTTAATTCTCTTTTAATTTTTTGTATTTTCTATTTATATATGCCCTGTTCACCGCCCTGAGTCCTTCGGGAGAAGGGCAGTATACAAATTTAATAAAATACTAAAATACTAAATGGGGGGGGGGGAGAAACTGCTGACATCCCTAAACAGGAATCTGCCTGCAAAGCTTTTATTTCCTTATTTATGCAACCATTTTTTATAACCACCCAACTTTCATACGGTGACTTGATGCAGGTAGACCTTGACTTACGAGCGCAACTGAACCCAAAATTTCTGTCGCTAAGTGAAACAAGTTGTTAAGCCAATTTTGCCCCGTTTTATGACCTTTCTTGGCACAGTTGTGAAGTGGGTCGCTGCAATTGTGAAAGTTAGTAACATGGTTGTTCAATGATTCTGGCTTTCCCCACTGACTTTGCTTGTCAGAAAATCACAAATGCGCCTGGGACCCTGGAAGTATGAGTCAGTTGCCGAGCGTCTGAAGTTTGACCACGCAACCATGTGAAAAACAGTCATAAGTCACTTTTGTTCATGGCCATTGTAACTTGGAACGGCTACTAAATGAACTGTTGTAAGTTGAGGACTACCTGTGCTAGCAAAGAAATCTGATATTTTTCCTTCGCCTATTTTGTTTCCGTGAGTGCTAGGATACGGTTCTTTGAAAGTTACACAAAACCATACTCAGGCCACTCATGCATCCACCTGAGAAGATTCTGCCTGGATGGCCTTGTTTCTCTTGCTTTTCCTGCTCAGTATGCAAGTATGGGTCTCCAATTCATTGTTTTTTTCCTCTGCTCCTTTATACCAAGAGAATACTTGAACAGATTATTTCTCAGTTAATGATGCTAGATGGGTAAACATCGACAGCAATAAGTTTCGTGTGGAGTGGGAATTGCTCGGAAAAGAATCAGTGCAGAACCCCTGTCTAAATAAACAGAGGAAATTGCAATAATGAGCATATTATTCTACTACTGTACTAATTCACATTAGTGAAACCGATTGTCATGCTAAGGAATTTGGAAATGGACTACTCTGCCTTGGAAGTCACGGATGGTTAGAGATGATATGTCACTTGCAAATGATTACACGCATCTTCTGCAGATGAATCCAAAAGAGAATGCAAATTTGCCTTGGACAGAAATTCTGAGGAGCCAATACTGTAGAGATTTCCTTGCAACGGTTTCTGAATTGGCCTCCATTGCATTTGCTAAGTCAATCCAGCTTCCCACATTGATTTTGCTTGCTAGAAGCTGGTTGGGAAGATGGCAAATAGCGATCACACGACCTGGAAAGCTGCAATTGTTGTAATACACGCTGGTTGCCAAGCACCTGAATTTGAATCATATGACTGGGGATACTGGGTCGGTTGTAACTGTGAGAACCAGTTGCGAGTAACTGTTTTCCAGTGCCAATGGTCACAGAATGAATGGCTGTAAATCGAAAGCTACTTGTACTAAATGAAAGTTCACGAGTGTTGGTAGCCATTGCCATGAATTTACCTGGATGTGCAATTTTGCTCACAGAGATAATTCTAGTCCTTCTCACAAAGGTATGAAAATTAAATGGAATTCTCCCATTTCCACTACTTTTAATTTTGTTGAAGTTGGCATACAGAATTGCTAAACTGCTAAAACCTTGTGTAAAAATTCTCCACATTTCATTATGGAAGCTTATATTAATAAAAATTATTGGGCTATTTTAATTTGGTCATTGTATACTAATAACAATCAAATTAAACTAGTCCAATCATTTCATATCATAAACTTATAGTAGTCCAAAAATTTTGTATCATGTTAGACTATAGGCTTAAGTGGGGTTGAGATATGTGTGTAAACCAAGATATATTAAGCATAATATGTGAAGACATCGTGCTTTGCACGTCCATTTGCCCATATGCCCTTTTCCCTGTAGGAAATACACGACGAAAATGAATTTAAAATTACTTAAACTGCCAAATGTGTACGAGAACATCAGAAACCTGAGGGAATAATGTTAATAACATTGCAAAACGATCAGGGGAAAAAAAATCTTCTGATCCAACCATCTTGAATCTATCCAGGTGTTTTTATATGCTTACCACATATTGTAAACAAGATCGTTAACATGTGAAGAGGAAGGAAAAAGTGTATGAAAAGAGGCCATCTTACAACACTTCCAATAGTCTGCATGTTCAAGTTGAATCACGGTTGCAGTGGGCTCGATTCCGACGTGTCTTCTTGATCATACCAGTCTGTCACTTTCTCCTCTTTGTCCTCGGAATTACTGGCCTTCAGAGCCATCCTCAACTTAGCCCAGAACAGCCTCTGAGCCTCAGGGTCTGGGGACCATTCAATGTACGTCTTCTTCAGCATCACTTTCCGCATCCGATGGTAGACGGAAAGTTCTCTCTCAGGGATGGCTTCTAGGATCACAGGAATCAGGACGTCTTTCAGTTCATCAAAAAGTCGATAACTGGCAAGCTGAATCTCCATGGAGCACCATTCACTCTGCAGATACCTCCTGCTAATTATACAAATAGTATGCCGGCTGTTGTGAATGCTGTCGACTATATTGTCTATTACGTATCTCCCGGGCTGAAAGTCCCGGTGATGAAGACAAAGCCGGAACGTCGGGGCTCCTGCTTTCTCTAGACTAGGTACCAATTGTTCTAGCACCCAGCTCTCGTCCGCCGAGTTGTAGGAGACAAAGGCGTCAAATTTGTAATGCTCATCTTTGCCCCGCCTCCAGTAGTCATTGACCCAAGCCCGCAGGACGTAGATGTGATATCTTAGGTGCCAGTAGCTGCGATGGTAAAGGAAAGGTAACAGCATAAAGAGCAGTAAAAATGGGAAGGTTGCTGAGAACAGGTACAGCCCTATATCTTGGAAACAAACATGGGTGTCAAAACTATAAACATAACTAGCCTGTTGCCCAGAGTTGCAAGAATAATTGTAGAGGTAGACCACTTGCACCAACCTATTGCTTAGCCAATTCTGGAACCACACATTATGACAGGTGCAAGCCAAAGGGCACTTGCGTAGGTCAAGGTACCTCAGTGACGGAAGCGCTTTCGCCACGCTGCTGTTGAACGTCTGTATCTCGTTCTTCCCTAACAAAAGATTGCGCAGGTTGCTAAGGTTGCCAAAGACCTCTAGGGTCATTGTGCGAAGCCCGGCGTTCTCCAGATCGAGAGTTGTCAGGTTCTTAAGATTTTTGAATATGCCGGGCGGAAGATCCCCCCGGCCATTGCTGGTATCGGCCAAGGTTAGGTATTCCAGCTGCCTTAAGTCATCAAAGACATCGGGTGCAATAGACAGAATTTTGTTCTCCGATAGGTAGAGGTTGCGCAAAGAGGTCAAGCCCTTGAGGAACCCCGAGGGAATGACTCTCAAACCGTGGGGTCGCTGCAGTTGAAGTTTGAGATCGTAGACCTTGTGCAGGTTCAGGAATGGAGGTTGCTTGAGTTGATTCTTGCTGATAAAGTATATCTTGTTCCCCATCAGATCTAGCACTTGGAGAGTCCTTTCGATTGGATGGAAAAAACTAGGACTGATGTACTGAAGGTTGTTGTTATCCAGGTAGAGTTTGGAAAGATTCCTCAGCCCTTCAAATGACACATTGGACAGCCTATGAATATTGTTTCCCCCCAGATCTAAAATGTGGAGGTTCCCAAGATTCTTGAAGGTGCCAGGGAAGAGAACCGAAACATGGTTGTTTCTGAGATTGAGTACCTGGAGGTTGCTGAGGTCACTAAAGCTGTTGTTGTAGATATCAGTCAGAAGATTGTTATCCAAACGCAACTCTCTGAGTTGTTTCAAACCCTTCAAGGCTCTGCCATGCAGGAAAGCAATATTGTTGATATTCAAATGGAGGGTGATCAAATTAGGGGCGTAGTGGAAAGCCGAACTGCTGATTGAGAGGATGCGATTAAAACGGAAAGAGATGGTCGTCAGCTCTTCGAAGGGAGTTGTGTTAAAGCAACCTCTCAGCTGCTTCAACAGATTGTGCTCTACCAACAATGTGCTCAAATGGTTTTGCACGGTTGCGTTCAACATTTGCCTCATGCAGTCCACTGATCTGAGGTGATTCCTCGAAAGATCTAGAAGCCAGATGGGAGGACAAGCTAGAAAAGCTTGGCTACTCAGGTTCTTCAAGTTGTTGCTCTGCAGATATAGGCTGAAGGGACGGTTGGATTTCCCAAGATGCTGGCACACATTGGTCAGTTGTGACACTTTATTTAAACTCAATCCAGAGTAATCGAGGCTGCGAGGCTTCACTTTAGAAATATCCAAGAACTGTAGAACATCGACCTTGTTCCCCGCCAACTTCAATCTTTGGAGTCCCCCGAGGCTAACGTTAGCAAACGAAGAAATATTTGAGAACTTGTTGTAAGATAGGTCCAGCACCCTGACGTTGCCCAGGAATCCTGGCCCTGGCCCACCCATCTTACGAAGAGAATTGTTGCAGAGCTTCAGGCTATACAAGGAGGGTTGGAATCCCAGCTCCGGCTGAAGAAAAGTCAGATTATTGTTGCAGAGGTTGAGGTATTTCAGCTGTTTTAGCTTCTGTGTGCTCTGAATCACCACGTCAAAGCTGCTCAAGCTGTTGAACTGGAGCTGCAAATCCAGAAGGCTTGGTAAGGGACTAAAGGCATCCTGATGAAGCATGCGCAAGTAATTATTATGTAAGAGAAGGACAGTGAGGTTAGCCAAGCCAAGGAAAGTGCCTTGGGAAAGATTTGTGAGATAGTTATAGGAGAGATTTAGCCTCCCCAAGGCCGCCAGGTCCTCAAAGGCGCCACCTTCTATTCTCTCCATTTTGTTATAACTCAACTGGAGGAGTTTCAGTTTTGGAAGGTGACGGAAACTCCCGTAAGGCAAGACTTTAATGGAGTTATGGGATGCGTTGACCACTTCGGCGTAATTAGGGAGGTCATCTACGATACTGGAGATATTGTTCAGGAAACGCTGCATGCACTTGAAATACAAAGGATCCTTCATGGTTTGGATGCAGTTTCTGAAGCCGTAAGCGGTTGTCCCCCGAGTGTTAAACAGAACAAAAGCCAGGAAAAAATGTACAAAGTTCATTGGGCCCATGGCCGAATAGGATTTTTCAATTCCCAACCTTCTGAATCAGTGCGGAAACCTAGAACCAAAACGCAAACAAAGAAAATCAAACCTTTTTTTAAAAAAACACATTTCTATGCGTGCCAGTTAGGGAATCTTTTTTTTTAACGGTATTGACCGAACGGAAAGTGAAGGTTGTTTTTTTTAATATAAACCATTTGGTAATTTTTGCAGCAGGAGCATTTACAGGAGGTTAAATGAACATCAGTTGATTATTTATATTGATGAATTACAGAAATAGCGTTTACACCTGTGTACAACCAAAACAATAGTACTGAAAAAAGATTTTAAATATCATGGTCAATGGTCAGGACTGCCTGTGTTTATGGCCTGATGAAAATAGAGGCTGACTCCTGCCTCGCTATTGGCTGCAATTATTAATGGAGGAAATTTAAACGAATTGCGGAAAGCGTCACCTTATTTGTCCTCTTTTTCGCTTCTCACTTCTTAATTGTTCTCACCCGTTTTATTTTTCTTCTGGCCAGAATTAAAACATAAGGAAAACCATGCAGGTGAGGGACACCTTGAGTGGGAGGTAATCAGTAGGAAAAGACAGGAAGTATTAACCAGATTGCTGATTTTCCATTTCCAAAGCTGTTAAAAAGAGTATAAAACGTGCATATTTAGACACCGCATGGACTGAAAGTCTGAATACCCCGAATAAATAAATGAAAATCTCCCAAATGTAATTTCTAACACTGGGCAAATAATGTTTTTAATTCTGTGGGTAGACTTATACTGACATCGATTCTTTTTATTTGGGGGATGTGATATGCATTAAAATAAATATGGTTTCAATCCTGGACCCCCTCTTTTGAAACTAACCCCACCTTGGTATCAGCAAGGTTCTTTCCAACGTGGGCTGTAGTTTCCGCAATTAATCAATTGCTTGTGTTACCCCACAAGCAAGAGAAGAAGAAAAAAAACACCAGCTGCTTGCTTGCTTGCTTTCCGCATATGGCAATTGACGCTTGTGTGGTGCCCAACAAGTGGCAAACATGATTTTTCTTGGTCTCTGTTTGAGGTCTCGCTCTTTCCTCACTGCTCAGTCACTCTGCGGTTTGTCTCTACTATTTTTGCTCAGTTCACAAGAATTTAATAGCTCTGTTTCTCAAACTCAACAACTTTAAGATGCATGGACTTCAACTCCCACAATTCCCCAGCCAGTTATACTATACTGGCTGGGGAATTCTGGGAATTGAAGTCCACACATCTTAAAAGTTGTTGAGGTTGAGAAACACGGCTCTAGAGGTCTTCTGAGAGCCAGTTTGGTCAGTCTGTTTATATCTGTCTGTCTGTCTGTCTGTCTGTCTGTGTCTGTCTGTCTGTCTGCCTGCCTGCCTACCTACCTACCTACCTACCTACCTATCTATCTATCTATCGATCTATCTATCTATCTATCTATCTATCTATCTATCTATCTATCTATCTATCTATCTATCTATCTATCTATATCTATCTCTCCTGTTTGTCTTTCTGTCTTTCTTTCTTCCTGTCTATCTATCTATCTATCTGTCATCTCTATCTTTCCATCCATCGACCCACCTACCTACTTACCTACCTACCTATTTCCTACCTTTATTAGTTTGACAAATAACTCAAGGCAGTAAGCATATCCAACATACCTTCTCCCTCCTATTTTGCCCCACAGCAATCACCCTGTGAAGTGGGTTGAGCTGAGAAGAGTGACTGGCCCAGCTGACTGTCCTGGCTCAGGTAGAACTAGAACTCATGGCCTCCCGCATTCTGGCCCGGTGAGACCAGATCCTTGAATAAATCCACGGAAGCTATTTCTGTCTGACGCAGGTGGATAAAATTGCAAATCTGGCAAACACTTCCGTTCTCCAACCAGCAATGTTAGGGACTGCCAGCTCTAAAGCATCTTTGAAAAAAAACACAGACTCCTCCAGACCCACAAGAGCTCACTCACAGCCTTTTTGCAAATATTGAAATATTGAATCCAGGAGTCAGAAGGAGTCCTTGCTCTCTTTAAGAAGAAAAAAAAGGGCTGGGGGAAGCATAAGCTACCTACCAAGCAATTGACAAGTTCCTACCTGTTTCCTCCATATGCCTCGGGTCTCCACTAATACAGTAAGCTCAGCTTCAGCAGAGCAGAAGCTAAAGTAACTTTTCCTGCCATACGTGCGAAAGTTTAAAAATGCACATATCAGCCTGCTTATACAGTAGTTAAGGGGGAAGTGAGCTAGGTACAGTTTCTGTTTTCGCTTTTCTGGCAACCCCCGGGTGTTCCCTTTTTACAGTCACTGAGGAGAGGCAGTTGATAATGTCAGAATCTGTGACATCTGGGGTTTTGGTGAGGAAGGCAAGGTGTGAGACCAAAGGCACGCGGACAAGCAATTGCACAGAGTTTTCTGCAGGTACTTCTCACGGGTGGGTAGCCCTCGATTACACAGCCACAATGGAGCCTAAACATTTCTGCTGCATTTTGCGACCTTTCTTGCCACAGTTGTTAAGCGAATCGCTGCAGTTGTTAAGTTAGTAACACGGCTGTTAAGTGGATCTGGCTTTCCCATGGACTTTGCTCATCAGAAGGCTGCCAAAGTCTATGGCGTGACCCCAGGGCGCTGCAACCATCATAACTGACTTTGCTTATCAGAACAGAACAGGACAGGACAGGACAGAATAACAGAGTTGGAAGGGACGTGGGAGGCTGTTTTTCCAGCTCCCTACTCAAGCAGGAAACCCTATATACCATTTCAGATAAATTGTTGCCAATCTCTTCTTAAAAGTCTCCAGTGTCAGAGCACCCACAAATTCTGGAGGCATCCCATTCCATTGCTAATTGTCCTCCCTGTCAGGAAATTTCTCCTTAGTTCTAGATTGCTTCTCTCCTTGATCAGTTTCCATCCTTCGCTTCTTGTCCTGCCTTCTGGTGCTTTGGAAAATAAGTTGGCCCCCTCAAATATTGGAAGACTGCTATCATGTCACCCCTAGTCTTTTCACTAGACTAGACATACCCAAATCCTGCAACTGTCCTTCATATCTTTTAGCCTCCGGTCCCCTAATCATCTTTGTTGCTCTTTTCTGCACCCTTTCCAGAGTCTCCGCATCTTTTTTATAATACGGTAAGTAAAACTGGATGCTGTACTCTTAAGTGTCAGAAGTTTGCAAAAGGTGATAATTAAGCACGGTTACCTAGTCAAAACTATCTGAATGGCTTCCACCACATCTGAGAGATGGGACACTAATCAAGGAGAGAAGCAACCTAGAAATAAAGTGAAACTTCCTGACAGTGACAACAATTAACCAGTGGAACAACCTGCCTCCAGAAGCGGTGAATGGTCCAACACTGGAAGTTTTTAAGAAGAGACTGGCCAGCCATTTGTCTGAAATGGTATAGGGTTTCCTGCCTGAGCAGGGGGTTAGACTAGATGACCTCCAAGGTCCCTTCCAACTTATTATTATTATTACTATTATTATTACTATTATTATTATATAATTCCTCCCCCGCTTTTTAAATAAGAAGAGATCAATTTGATCATCTTTTTAATCTCAGTTTTCCTCCATTAATGGAATTGGCTAACTCTTATATGGCTTCAGATAATAGGGACACTTAGTAAATGAAGCTTGGCTGGCTACTGTTGGCTCACGATCTATTTCCCCAAAACATTATTTGGTTTTAACAAAATAACCCTGCCCCCCCCCCAAAAAACCCTTTCTGTTCTAGAATTTCCACCATCTACAATATTTCATTTTTAAAAAATTTTATTGAGCAAAAAAACCCCCAAAAAACCTCTGAGGGTAATGTCATTCAACGTTAGCTGTGGGTTTCAAAAGGCCCTAAGGCCAGCAGCATTTTGACTTTTGGCAAC
Source organism: Vipera berus (assembly GCF_964194415.1). Lineage (NCBI taxonomy): Eukaryota > Metazoa > Chordata > Lepidosauria > Squamata > Viperidae > Vipera > Vipera berus. The sequence continues at coordinate 4,151,558 of NC_138212.1, read as the reverse complement.
AGAACACAAAGAGTGGCTATTCTTAGAAAATCAAAGAATGGGGAAGTCTCACCCTGACTGAGAGCGCAGAATATGGATGTGATAATAGGAAGTTTGGGAGTGACAGCATCTCTGCAGATGTTGAAGTTCCTAACTCGCGTGGTTGGAGACCGCTTTCTGGCAGTCCTAAGAAAAAATGCCCTGCCACATTGAGTTGGCACATGGACAGCTTTTGTGCTGAACTCTTGCCCTGTAGCCTGCAAGAGGCCACTGGGAGCTGCCCCCACAGGTTATGGGGTCCTCAGTGCTCTCGGGAGCTTGGCTGTTTTCTTGCAAGACAAGACATTTATTTCATCCTCAAACTAGGCAACATCGTGGGTTCCAAAAAGGAGTGGGGTCTGCTCTCTGACTATAAAAGATTAGAAGATATTCCATATTTAGCAGACCTTGTATCAGAAGAATTAGATCAACGCCCTGGTCATCAGCAAGTCAGCATTCATGGAATCGCTGCAGAGATAAGGCAAGAAGCAGAAGCAGAAGTGGTAAATTGGGGTACCAGGAAAATCCGGTCAACGAAACGGCGGTAAACAGATTGGGAAAAAGCCGGTCTGAATAACAGCTCAAAGAAACGAAACTGAACAGAACGTTCAAACTGTCATACAACTATCCTTTAATTTCACAGGCTAGAAGGAAAAATAAATTCTTATCTAAACCACCTAACAAGATCAGAGTTTCCTAAGAGGAAAGGGAGATCTCAGAACGCTCAAGCTGATTTTAGGGGGGGAAAAACACACTAAAGAACAATGCTAATGCATTGGGTAACTGAGAAAGCAAAAGAATACCAAGAAAGGCGGGGGCGGGGGGACAGCAACACAGTCTTCACTGACTATAAAAAAAAAACTCCGTTTGACTCAATATTAATAAATAAAAACTCAAAATAAATAAACTCGGCCTCCAGCCCCACATTTGCATTGTCCGGCTTAGTTTCCCCACCCCTGGAAAAGGAGACAAGGGACCGCCCTGACCCAAATACCCATAGTCCTCGACTTATAACCGTTTCGTAAGCGGCTGAAAAAGGGACCTCCGATCAGGCCCTCAGGCTTATATGACTGTGCATTCAGGTCATCTGTAAACTGAGAGGCAGAGGCAGCACCCAGGTGAAGACACATCCCTTGCTATGTCTCCTCATCCCCCCCCACCTCAAAAAAATTCCAATGGAGAGGATAGGACCTCCCCCCCCTCTCTCTCTCCCCCTCCCCACCAAAAGGAAATTAAGAAAAGTAATAAAGAAGAAGAAGAAGAAGAAGAAGAAGAAGAAGAAGAAGAAGAAGAAGAAGAAGAAGAAGAAGAAGAAGAAAGAGCCTTGGTGGAGCAGTGGGCTGATGCCTCCTTAAGTAACACCAGCTGCCTGCAATTATTGCAGGTTCGCGTCCCACCAGGCTCAAGGTTGACTCAGCCTTCCATCCTTCCGAGGTAGGTAAAATGAGGACCCAGATTGTTGGGGGCAATTAAGCTGACTTTGTAATAATGCCGCTTGGGGGGGGGGCGAAAGCCCTAATAAGCAGGCATATACATAGAATGAAGGCTATTGCTAAGCACATTGATTTGTGCACATTGATTTGTGCTTAGATTGTAAGCCGCCCTGAGTCTTCGGAGAAGGGCGGGATATAAATGGGATTAAAATTAACACCAGCTGCCTGCAATTAGTGCAGGTTCGCATCCCACCAGGCTCAAGGTTGACTCAGCCTTCCATCCTTCCGAGGTAGGTAAAATGAGGACCCAGATTGTTGGGGGCAATTAAGCTGACTTTGTAATAATGCCGCTTGGGGTGTGTGTGTGTGAAAGCCCTAATAAGCAGGCATAGACATAGAATGAAGGCTACTGCTAAGCTTGTAAGCCGCCCTGAGTCTTCGGAGAAGGGCGGGATATAAATGGAATTTAAAAAATAAAAATAAAAAAAATAAAAATAAATAGAAGGTGGATTGTTTTTGCTTCAGGTCTGCGCAGCGCCTCCGCCTCCAGCCAAGCCAGCCTCGCTCAGGCTCGGGCTGAGAAAGGGGAGGCGAGGGGGGAAAGGGGGGCTCGGAGGCCGTATCTCTTTAAACGGGAGCGCGCAGGGAAGGGAGCCCAGCCGGCGGAGAGCTGGACGGAGGAGTGTTCAGGATGGAGCCGTCCCAGCCTCTGCGGCGGCGGCTGCCGGCCTCTCTAAGGCTCCAGGTCGTCGTCGTCCTGGTGCTGATGCTGCTGCCCGAAGGCTGCTGGGGCAAGTACGTGAAAGGCAATCTTAGCACCAAGGAGGTGAGTCCGCAGCTTTGGGGGCGGGGGCGGGGTGGGGGGCAAAAGAGGGCAGGGGAGGGGGGCAGAACCGATCCGAGGTGCCCCGTCCTCGCCTGGGCCTGCCAGGCTGAGCCCCCGGCTTCTCCTGCTGCCACCCCAGCCTTTGCATCTTTTGCGGTTGGTCCTCCTGGCTGTGCAGGGGCAGGGTGTGTGTGTGTGTGTGTGTGTGTGTGTGTGTGTGTGTGTGTGTGGGCTCCCCGCCCCCCACCCTGGAGGATCCCTTCCCCCTTCTCCAGCAGCTCTCCCTCCCCACCTCCCCCTTTCCTAAGAGGCGGCCTCTGGGATCCTTCCTTGGACCAGCCCGGAAAGATCACACAGGCTCTTGTTTAGTTGGTCCTTCCCTCCCTTGCCATCTCTCTATCCGTTCCCCCCCTCCCACACACACACACACACACATATTGGTTTTCCGTCCGCTACTCTTTTCTGAGTATTCTGGAGGATGAGAGGAGGAGGGTTAGACCGGACAAAAGATTCAGGACCGGTTCCTCCCCATCTTAGTTAGGTGTGGGGAAAATGGTGCCTAATAATTCTCAATTCCAAACCGCAGGTGTTTTGGCAGGCAGTTTCTGAAAGAAGTCTAGACTTGCTTTTGGGGTGTGCCTGACACTGTCTCTTCTAGGCTTGTAAGCAATTTTTGCCATTAATCAGGTACAATGGGAAGCTGTCCTGTGCTGGACAAGATGCTATAAAGGATGAAGGATATGTTGTTGCATGCAGACAGGGTGTGTATGTGTATATGTATATGTATATGTATATGTATATGTATATGTATATGTATATGTATACTGTATACTGTATGTACTGTGTGTGTTTATATTGTTTATATATACTGTGTATGTATATATAATGTGATACACACACACACACACAGACACCTCTCTCTCTCTCTCTCTCTCTCTCTCTCTCTCTCTCTCTCTCTCTCTCTCTCTCTCTCTCTCTCTCTCTCTCTCTCTGTGTGTGTGTGTGTGTGCATATATTACACTCTCTGTTTTCTCCTGAATGAATTCATTTGGCATAAGTGTCTGCCATGCTGCTATTGTTGGTGCAAAAGAATGAGGATGCAAACAACTTTTTTTAGAGCAAGATGCCCCCGCTTCTAAACAGGAAAACTGCCGGAGTGATGGGATACTTTAAGGACAAGTTGATCATTAGGGAGGCTGACTTCACAAAGCAGACTTCACTTCATTAAACGTACCGAACGCTAATCCCAAATTGGCAGCAGGAGCGTGCACTTCCATACATCCAGACAAGAGGAGGGCGGGCAACGAAAAGCCAGAGCAGCCTGCAGCAGTAATATATAGCCAGGTCCTTGGTGCAGATGTTTCATTACCCAACTAGGTAACATCGTCAGTGCTAGAAGGGAGTGGGGTTTGCTCTCATTTTATAGACTATTCTTTTAATGTACTAATGATTTGCCCTGTCTATGTTGGTGGAAGTGATCTCTGTGGTTCTTTGATTGGGTTGTTGTTTATTGTTAGCTTGTTTGCCTGAATTGGTGGTTCCTTGATTGAGGTATTGTTTCTTGATTGTTGGTCAAATATTAATTAATTAACCAGTGGAACAGCCTGCCTCCAGAAGCTGTGAATGCTCCAACATTGGAAGTTTTTAAGAAGAGACTGGACAGCCATTTGTCTGAAATGGTATAGGGTTTCCTGCCTGAGCAGGGGTTGGACTAGATGACCTCCAAGGTTGCTTCCAACATTATTATTATTATTATTATTATTATTATTATTATTATTATTATTATTAAGCACATTTGATTTGTGCTTAGATTGTAAGCCGCCCTGAGTCTTCCGAGAAGGGTGGGATATAAATGGGATTAAAATAAAAAAAAAATTTACCGTATTATTATTATTGTTGTTGTTGTTGTTGTTGTTATTTATCTCACATGGGTGTTGATTGCTAGCAAGGTGATGTCTTTTTGTTTCCTTTTTGGCTTTCGTCTCTTTTGAAAGGTGTATAGTTGTTCATCTCTATGTAATATATAGATAAACAGAATTTCATCCCTCCCCCCATTTCTATTTCATATCAGCTAATTTAATTTAATTTAATTTAATTTTAATTTAATAATATTTCTATACCGCCCTTCTCCCTGAGGACTCAGGGCGGTTCACAGGGCAAAAGTGAAATACAAAATACAAACATTAAAAAGAGATTAAATGGTTGCCCAAGTTAAAACAATTAATATACAATTATAAAACCCCAAAGATAAAATTAAGAATACAAAAAATAAAAAAAAACCCCACCAATCCCCATCAGGCTAGGCCGGCTTGTACAAACAAAAACGTCTTGAGATCGCGACGAAAGGAGCGAAGATCGGGCGCCATCCGGAGCTCTACCGGTAACTGGTTCCACAGCTCCGGAGCGCCCACAGAGAAGGATCTCCCCCTGGGGGCCACCAATCGACATTCTCTGATCGGTGGCACCCTGAGGAGGCCCTCTCTGTGGGAACGCACAGGGCGCAGGGAGCTTGATGCCGGTAGCAGATGTTCCCTAAGGTATCAAGTTAAGACTTGATATGAAGTATGGAGCCTGTTCATCCATCAGGACAGAGCTGCAACCGTTTGAAGAGTTGCTACGCTCAAACTTTGCACCCGTTTTCCCCCCATGTAACACCTTCCAGGACTGTAACCTTTAGTCAGCATGACCCCCCAGCTTTGCCAGTGAGAAATTATGGAAGTTTCAGTCCCTCTGATTTGGTGGCTGTCATGGAGAAATATACTTGGCACCACATAGGTAGATAGCAGTATTTGAATTGTCTTGCCATATAGGGTTGTTATTTTTCCCCCTTTTCCTTAAAATTAGAAGCTGTCTAATCATTGCCGTTTTTCCAACTGGCAAATTTTACGTATTAAAAAAGACTGAATGAAGTGGATCTTGTACACCAAAGCTAATTCTTTATTCTATCTTTCAATTACTCAGAGACTCTATTAATATGTCTTTTATATATTATAGAGGCTTTATTAAGTAGAGTTGGCGGTTTATTTATGAGAGACCTTAAAGGTCTGCTCGGGAAGGAAACTCTATACCATTCCAGACAAATGGTTGTCCAATTTCTTGTTAAAAAACCTCCATTGTTGGAGCACCATGACTTCTGGAGGCAAGCCGTTCCACTGATTAATTGTTCTCACTGTCAGAAAATTTCTCCTTAATTCCAGGTTGCTTCTCTCCTTGATTGATTTCCATCCATTGCTTCTTATCCTGCCTTCAGGCACTTTGGAGAATAGCTTGACTCCCTCTTCTTAGGGGCAACCCCTGAGATACTGGAACTCTGCTATCAAGTCACCACTAGTCCTTCTTTTCATTAAACTAGAGGTACCCAAGTCCAGCAACCATTCTTTGTATGTTTTAGCCTCCAATCCCCTGATCATCTTTGTTGCTCTTCTCTGCACTCTTTCTAGAGTCTCAACCTCTTTTTTTACAGCACGGAGACCAAAACTGGATGCAACATTCCCCAATGTGGCCTTCCCAAGGCATTACAGCGCGGTATATGTGTTAATAAATTCTGATTTATAATAGGCTTCTGGACTATGCAGGTAACTTGTCTCAGAGGACTGGCATCTATTGATCTATGTTTTGAGAGGGTTGACAGACGAACGGGACCTTGTAGAGAAGCCACGACTTCAAAAGGCAACATGTAAAAACACTTCAACACGTGCACGTGGGCATATTATAATCAATACTTTGGGGAGTTCAACTCAAAGGGCTGTCTGGAAGACTGTGGCATCTGAGTCACTTCATTCTGTTCTACATCACAGTAATGATAAAAAGGGCTGAAGGAAGAGCCTCTACCTCAGGCTACAGCAGAGATTCATGCAGGAATTGGGTATGTCTAGTAAAAAGAAGAGAGGGACGCGGTGGCTCAGTGGGTTAAGACGCTGAGCTGGTCGATCAGAAGGTTGGCAGTTTGGCGGATCAAATCCTGAGTGCCGCGTAACAGAGTGAGCGCCTGTCACTCGTTCCAGCTTCTGCCAACCTAGCAGTTTGAAAGCACATTAAATGCAAGTAGAAAAATAGGGACCACTCCGGTGGGAAGGTAACAGCGTTCTGTGCGCCTTTGGCGTCTAGTCATGCCAGCCACATGACCACGGAGACGTCCTCGGACAAGCGCTGGCTCTTTAGCTTTGAAACGGAGATGAGCACCGCCCCCTAGAGTCGGAAACAACTAGCACGCATGTGCAGGGGAACCTTTACATTTACCTTTAGTAAAAAGAAGGACGAGGGGTGACATGATTAAGCAGTTTTCCAATATCTAAGGGGCTGCCTGTTCTCCAAAGCACCAGAAGGTAAGTCAAGACAAAATGGATGGAAACTAATCAAGGAGAGAAGCAGCCTGGAGCTCAGGAGAAGTTTCCTGATGGTGAAACGATTAACCAGTGGAACGACTTGCCTCCAAGTCGTTGGGTGCTACAACACTGGAAGTTTTTAAGGAGGGATTGGACAACTATTTGAAATGGTATAGGGTCTCTTGATTGAGTAGAGGGTTGGACTAGAAGACCTCCAATGTCCCTTCCAGCTCTATTCTGAATTGACTGGATTGGGTATGTCTAGTTTAATGAAAAGACGGACTAGGGGTGACGTGATAGCAGCCTTCCAGTATCTCAGGGGCTGCCCCAAAGAAGAGGGAGTCAAGGTATCCTCCAAAGCACCTGAAGGCAGGACAAGAAGCAACGGATGGAAACTAATGCAGGAGAGAAGCAACCTAGAACTAAGGAGAAATTTCCCGGCAATTAGAACAATTAATCAATGGAGCAACTTGGCTTTGGAAGCTCCAGCACTAGAGACTTTGAAGAAGAGATTAGACAACCATTTCTCTGAAATGGCATAGGGTCTCTTACTTGAGCAGGAGGTTGCTCCAAAAGACCTCCAAGGCCCAACTCTGATGTTCTATGTTCTACGTCCCACCCTCCCTTTAATTGACCGATAGGGTAATGGCAACCCGTAAAACAGCTATTAATAGGTCAGGAAAAACACACAACTGCCAACCTCTTTGCAAGTTTGGAACTGGAATCAGAGAAAGAGCAAACTTATTATTGCTCTCCTAGGAGTCCGGCTGCAGATCCTTTGCAATCCAGCAGGCCTCACTAATATCTTTTTGAAGGCAGTTCCGGCGGCTTTTAATTTTGGGGTTTTAGGGAGAGAAAAAATAGAATCTGGGTGGATCGCTTAGCATTCTGCCTGATCTCCAGGTAGAAAGCATGAGCTGGTACCCCCACGCCGCCCCCCCCAAATTCTTCCCTACGCATTTGCCCCAGATTTTTCTTTTTTCCTCTGCCTACTTCAGCCTGTGGTACGGTTTCCGTGGAAACCTTGAGCATGGGTTGTTGCCATGGGAACAAGTGGGGATTTTTTTTCCCCAGAGCAAGAAGATGGGGTTGAGAGTTGGACGGAAGAGAAACAATGAGGTGAAAAGGAGCCGGCTTCTTCAAAAACCCATTTCCTCCTCTCTGATAAATATGTAAATACATATATGTGGTTAGGCAAGTAATTGCAGAGACCTAGCCATCAATGTTGGCAGTCTTTGTATCTTTTCTTCCTCGGCTTGATCGGCCCAAAATATTACTGACCCAGATCCCAGCAGTGAATTATTCCCAGGCCTTTTGCAAGCTCAAAATGGTCTCACAGTGTAGGCCCTTTCTGACTGTTGAATTGACCAATCTTGGGACTTAACAGAACAACAAAATAGCACAGTCGGAAGGGACCTTGGAGATCTTCTAGTCCAACCCCCCCTGCTCAAGCAGGAGACCCTGCAACATTTCAGACAAATGATTGTCTAATCTCTTCTTAAAAATTTCCAGTGGTGGAGCACCCACAACTTCTGGAGGCAAGTCATTCCACGGATTAATTGTTCTCACTGTTAGGAAGTTTCTCCTTAGTTCCAGGTTGCTTCTCTCCTTGATTCGTTTCCATCCATTGCTTCTTGTCCTGCCTTCAGGTGCTTTGGAGAATACGTTGACCCCTTCTTTTTTGTGACAGTCCCTCAAATATTGGAAGACTCTTATCGTGTTGCCCCTTATCATGTTGTCTCTGTTAGACCAGACCTACCCAGATCCTGCATCTGTTTTATCCTCCAGTCCCCTGATCATCTTGTTTGCTCTTCTCTGCACTCTTTTCAGAGTCTCAACATCTGTTTTTACATTGTGATGACCAAAACTGGATGCAGCATTTCAAGTGTGGCCTTACCAAGGCGTTATAGAGTGGTATTAACACTTCTTGTGATCTTGATCCTATCCCTGTTATTGTAGCCTAGAACTGTGTTGGCTTTTTTGGCACATGGCTGGCTCATATTTAAGTAATTGTCGGAGATCCTTCTCACAGTTACTGCTGTGGAGCCAGATACCACCTATCCTGCATCTGTGCTTTTGGTTTTCATTGTCTAAATGTAGGACCTTACTACATGTCTTGCTATTGACTACTGCATGTTCTTGAATAGGGTTATCCAATGCGTATTGTCCGAATGTGCACAATTTAAAAATTCTGCATGCCAAATAGCTAGAATGTGGGTGATCCTTTCCAGTCAGCATGAATGAATCTAGAATTAAATGCTTGGCTTGTCATGGAGTTAATTGGCTCAGCACTGAAAAAGAAGGAACAGCAGCTGAAGGATGGATTTGAGTTTATTTACTATTGTTCCCTTCTCTTTCTACTGATGAATGAGAGTACAGAGTAAATTGCAGAAAAGGGTGAAGTTGCATTGCATTGGACAGGAATATTCCTCCCAAAATTTGGCTGGAGACTGCTGTAAAGTGGAGTCGCCAGATCTGTAGAATTAGGATGTGCTGTAGGCTTCCTCATTAGGTAGTTAGGACCGCAGTGAGATAGCAACTTTCAGGCTTCTGGAAAATGGATGCACATTTTTACAAAGGGGTTTTTGTGTTTGATTGAACTACGTTATAATTGGGTTTATGCTACTTAAGAAAAGTGGACGTTCATGGGAATATATTGGTGATTCCCTATTGGCATGCATGGCTAGTTCCATCTTTTCAGACACTTACAACTAAATCTCTGCAACTTAAGAGCTGGCTTTGAAACACCCCAGAAGGCCTTGCTCCTAAACCAAGTTGTGCCTGGCTACAGACCTTTTACTACCTCTAATGATTCACCTTCAAAGATGCAGGAGGTTGGACTAGCACAGAGCCCCCCAACTTTAGGGGCACCAGGGACCAGTTCTGTGGAGAATGGTTTTTCTGTGGACCAGAGCGGACGTGGTTTTCCCTTGTCTGAAGATGCTTCCTGAGTAGGTCTTCCCCTTTGTTGTTGTTGTTGTTAGTTGCGAAGTGTCCGACCCATTGCGACCCCATGGACAACCTTCTTCCAGGCCTTCCTGTCCTCTACCATCTTCTGGAGTCCCTTTAAGCTCACGCCTACTGCTTCAGTGACTCCATCCAGCCACCTCATTCTCTCTCGTCCCCTTCTTCTCTTGCCCTCAATCTTTCCCAGCATGAGGCTCTTCTCCAGTGAATCCTTCCTTCTCATTAGGTGGCCAAAGGATTTGAGTTTCAACTTCAGGATCTGGCCTTCTCTCAGGATGACTTGTCTGTGGTCACCATGACATCAAGATGAAATGGGTGTCAGGATGCCCTCGCCGAAACTATGCAAAGCCCGCCTGCGTCATTTGACATTGTGTGAAATGTGACAAATGACTAATTTTTATTATTTGTGGCCTGATGTCATGTTGCACAAGTTCTCTGTGTTGTTTGGGGGATGTCATGTAACTTGAATGCCCAGGATTGCCTATTCAACTAAAGAGTGGTTACCTTAAATAATTAATTAAATAAATGACATTACCATGCTTTGGAACTCACTACCGTAGGCTAAGATCAAACCAGCCAAACCAAATAATGCTTAAGTAAGTTGCGTGAACCCAGCAACTGATTCTAATTTTCTTGGGAGAGTTCACGGGGAAAGTTTGTTTTGATTTTTGATTTATTATTTTACTTTATTTTATTTATTATTATTTTATTTTATTATTTTATTTTTTTATAAATAACTCAAGGTGGCAAAGATGCTTAATGCAGTACTCCTTCCTCCTATTTTCTTCACAACAACAACCCTGTGAGGTTGGGTTGAGATGACAGACAGGGAGTGGCCCAAGGTCACCCAGCTGTCATTCATGTCTAAGGTGGGATTAGAACTCTCCTTCTCCTAGTGCTTGGTCCAAAGTCACCCAGCCGGTTTTCATGTCCAAGGCGGGTCTAGAACTCACCGTCTCCAGGCTTCTAGCTTGGTGCCTTAACCAATCTTTTCAATGCTAGAATGGACTAGAAAGAGTCCTCTCTATGTCACCCATACACCTGGGGTTGTATGAATACAAAATGTTCTTACCTTGCTTTTTGGTTTTTCCTGTAGTATTCCTTATCATCTGTACATAGTCCAGGGGTAGGCAAGCTTGGCTCTTTTATGACTCGTGGACTTCAACTCCCAGAATTCCTGTGCCAGCATGGCTCAGCTTGGAAACCTCTCCCTTTTCCCTCAGCATGGCTGGCTCAGGAATTCTGGGAGTTGAAGTCCACGAGTCATAAAAGAGCCAAGGTTGCCTACCTCTGGATAGACCAGTGTTTCTCAATCTCAGCAATTTAAAGTTATGTGTACTTCCGGTCCCAGAATTCTGCTGGTTAGGGACTTCTGGGAGTTGAAGTCCAAGCATCTTAAAACTGCTGAGATTGAAAAACACTAACAAAAGCACTCAGCTACATCAATGCTGACATGTTGGGTGTTGTTGTTGTTGTTTTTTTTCTCTCTCTCTCTCTCTCCTTTTTTTCCAGGATTGGGTCTTTTTGACTAGATTCTGCTTCTTTTCCGACTATGGACGACTGGATTTCCAGTTTCGCTATCCAGAGGTACCATTCAACACTGCACCCCACATTTTAGAGGCACCTTTTACCGTTCGCAGCCTACCAATTTTCCCCCCTTGCGCTTGGATAAGTTTGCAACTACGCCACTTTGCCTAACCCTCTCTTTTCTTCTTCTTCTTCCCTTTGAAGAGTAAATGTTGTGAGAACATCCTTCTTTATTTCGATGACCCTTCGCAATGGCCGGCCGTTTACAAAAAGGGGAATAAGGTCAGTTTGTATTGGTCATCCCACAGCAAATGGATTCTGCTTTCCCTTTTCCTCCTTTCTCCTTTTCTGCTTGTCATTTCTTTGGGTCAATTAGTTCTGCCCTGCCAATTAATTTCTCACACCCATCTTCGATCAAACGGCTCCTTTGAAGGGAGTTACTCATTAACTGG